>NW_017617228.1:500000-693785 GCF_001879475.1 Ipomoea nil | reverse complement strand
GCTCGCGGACGCGTCTACTGGCTTCAACGCCGGCTGACGTCAGACTCCGGCCGGCCGATCTGCCCAGTTCGAACGAGCTGCTCGGGCATGCGGCCTAGGTTCTGCACGCGCGGACCGCGCATCGAAGGGTACGCGAATTTGTGCATGCCCTAGATGATATCTTCCGTTATAATTTTTCGGTTTTTGAATTATCTCCTCTGCCTTCCTTTCATGCAAAAATGCCAGAAAACTGGAACTTGAATGTGCCGCGTATTGGGTATTAAGGTTTCTTGTTGTATTGCATGGATTTTCTTCATACTTGTTTTTTTTTCCATTTGCGGTTTTTGAATTATCTCCTCTGTTCCTCCTGCAAAAATGCAGAAAACTGGGAATTGAATGTGTGAGTATTAAGGTTTCTTGTTGTATTGCATGGATTTTCTTCATACTTGTTTTTTTTCCATGCACAACATGAGACCATAAATATTCCAGGATTGGGGGAAAAGAAAATGACAGTGGAGAGTGGAGCTGGGAATGGTAAATTTGTTTTGACTTGGGGAATGTAATTTTTTTTGCAAATTCTATAGACAACAACATTGGCTTGCGTGCTCTTAGTCTTTGTGTCTATATATATAGAAGCCATTGTATGCCTGTATTCTTCCTTATTGTGAAGAAGAACACACATACCATCCAAACACTACTTACAAAGAAGCTAAGGAAATTGGAGAATGTTGCTGCAAATTAGGCTTGCAGCAGTCTCACTTCTACTTCTAGTGTATTGCATGGATTCTCTTCTTACTTGTTTTTTTTTTTCCATGCACAACATGAGACCATAAATATTCCAGGATAGTACAATATGCAAAGATAAAATGCAAAGCTAAAATGCAACAGTACCTCTGTTCTTATGCAAAGCTAAAATGCAAACCAATAAGAGTAGGTAAGTTTATGCTTGTGAGACCATAAATATTCTAGGATAGTACAATATGCTGATGAGATCACAGAATTAGGAATTTTTATCCTAGGAACAATGTGTTGTTAACATCATAAACACGTTTGGAGTTCCTTGAGTTATAAATGGTAACCACCATGTGGAATATTGCATAAGCAACTGCCGTTTCAGTCGTCTGGAGAAAGTATTATGCCGAGCAGATATAGTCAGTCAGCACAGGGCAGTATGGATATCCAAAATACGCTTTCCACATAACAAAATTGTAACCTAAATTCTGAGTCACTTACTATTGTCACTTACCAGCACTGTAGAGAATTCCAGACATAGTAAGAGCAAGGAAAAAATCAAATGTTGTTTAATTAATTTGAGTCCCTACAATTTAGCTCTAAAAGATTACAATAACACATTATCTAAGCTGTTTTGCACTAGATATTTAAAGATGTTAACGAAAACAATGCCTAGCGATGACAAACTAGAATAAGTATGGCGGTAGAATAGTGAGTATGGGATGGGAGTATGGCAGTAGAATAGCATCCTCTGCATTTTTTGATTGCATGGAGAATTCCAGACATAGTAAGAGCAAGGAAAAAATCAAATGTTGTTTAATTAATTTGCAGTCCCTAGAATTTAGCTCTAAAAGATTACAATAACACATTATCTAAGCTGTTTTGCACTAGATATTTAAAGATGTTAACGAAACAATGCCTAGCAATGACAAACTAGAATAAGTATGGCGGTAGAATAGTGAGTATGGGATGGGAGTATGGCAGTAGAATAGCATCCTCTGCTAGTAAGAGCAAGGAAAAAATCAAATGTTGTTTAATTAATTTGAGTCCCTACAATTTAGCTCTAAAAGATTACAATAACCATTATCTAAGCTGTTTTGCACTAGATATTTAAAGATGTTAACGAAAACAATGCCTAGCAATGACAAAACTAGAATAAGTATGGCGGTAGAATAGTGAGTATGGGATGGGAGTATGGCAGTAGAATAGCATCCTCTGCATTTTTTGATTGCATGGAAAAGTGTTTCTAAGTACTGAAGTAGGGTAACATTTTACCCGGTTAGTTATTATTTACAAAAAAAAAATATTACACTGGATCTTGCAATGCACAAATCTAATGTGGTACGTTGTTGTGGTGTTTCAGGTCGGGATGATGGCCACCCGGTGGGGTCTAGTGACGTCGAAAGTGATATGGACGAGGGTTTCAAACGCCGCTGGAGGATTCTGAAGACCTCAGTGATACAGAACCGGAGCATGGTGCGGCGGCCCGCGAAAGCCAGTTGTTCCCTAAGATCAAGACCCGCGGCAGCCCAAGGAGCTTGTTCGTCTTGTTTCATCGCTCACGACACGGCAACGGCAAGATGTTAATGCCATGGGTATGAGTGGGTTGGTGGGGTTAAGGATTAACGAACTACCCCTGCACCTCGGCCATTGGTTGCTGTCTAATTTCGACCCGGTGGGAATGAAGATAAATGTAAGCCACGGGAGGTCAATTGACATTACGAGAGAGGATGTGGCAGCGGTGTTGGGACTTCCGAATGGATCGATCCCCATAACAGAACGTGATAGCCTGGTGGTATGCCCCGACCTGCGAGCGTGGAGGAGCAAAGTTAAAAAAACGGGAGGGTAATATCACCGTGAAGGGGCTTACAACGCAGCTGCTGGAACTGAAGGGGGCGGCGTATGGTTTAAGAGACATTTTTGCGTGGTGGTGGTTAGCACTCTGATCGCAAGCACACTCAATGGGTATGTAAACCAACGGACTGTGCACATGTTCCGCGATGTTGCCAGGGTTAGGGAGCTGGACTGGTGTGGGTACCTCCTGCGAACGTTGGCCAGTACGCATGTGAGTTGGATGCATCGTACTGGTACGCGTGTGAAGAAATACCCGGGGCCATTGCTGTTCCTAACTGTAAGTGGGGTGTAGACATACAAGGTGGGGTGTGTGGTGGGGGTTCTAGATTTTGCATACATAGTGATATGTTTCAATTATTTTCGTGCAGCTGTTGTATGTGGACAGGGTTGTTGTCGGTGCTCGGGATGTACCCAGGACCATACCAGCATTGCGCGGATGGACGCCAGAATGGTTAAAAGCACGGCAAAGACGGGAAGTTCAAGGTGGGGGATTCGGGAATGGTCAGCTGGATGCACCGCTCCGTGCACCGGCGGCGCGTGATTGGCGAGATATGCCGCAAGGAACTAAATGGTGACACAGGGCTCCAGTCGGCTCAGCATGGACTCGATCCAGGTCCCATTATGGTATGTTATCGACGTGTTATGTATTCGGGTTAATGTGATAGGTAGTGCAGGTTTGGTACCGCATGTCATTACTATATATGTATATATAATAATTCAGGTCTGTTACCACATGCCATTTCTATATATGTGTATCTAATAATACAGATCTTGTGCGGGTGTGCAGGGCGATGCACGGCCTCCTAATAGCCCACGGGCGAGAACCGCAAGACACTCTTGGTGGCCAACGGGCACGGCTGGATCACCACACACCCGAGCATAGTGCCGATATGGTATGGCAACTTAACTAGTGCAGTTTGTTTATTCCAGTGTCTATTATTTATTTTTATTGCTTGCGGGTGGTGGAGGTCATGGGAATAGTGTAAAAAACAGAATACTAGTTACTCAAAATAATCAAGATACTCTAATTGCCAAAAAAAAAAAAAAAAACAATAACTGAAGGTAATCGAGATGCTAGGTAGTGAGGTAGCAACTTTAACTAGTGCATTTTTTGTGTTATTCCAGTGTATTTAAAAAAAAAAAAAGATTATTAGCGGTGTTGTGCTGTGATTTATCTATTATTAAGTTTTTTCTAGCTAGTTATATATTTAGGTTGTGTTTAAACAGGTATCTACAGTTTCTGTTCATGGCATTATTATATATGTATGTCTGACTCAGGACCTGCAGGGGGATGCACCGCCTAATAATAGTCCACGAGGAGAACCGCAAGTCGCTCGGGTTGGCCACACGCCACGGCCAGTTCACCACGGGGCCGGGCCTAGTGCTATTACGGTAAAGCAGTGTATTTGTGCATTGTAATACTGTTTCGTACTGCCTAAATTATAGGTTTATTTAATTTGATTGTGGTGTGTATATCTAGTTAGATATGTAGCTGGTGGCTAAGTAGTTTATATACAGTTTCTGCGCATGGAACTATTATATATGTATGTCTAATTCAGGACATGCAGGAGGATGCACCGCCTAATAATAATGCACGGAGAGAACCGCAGGACACTCGGATTGGCCAAGGGCCACGACCGGTTACGGTATGGCAGCTCATAGAAAATGTGTGCACAAACCACGCAGAATAGCCTGTTTGTGCATTGTAATACTGGTTCATACTGTAATAGCCCTAATTTCTTATTAAGTATGCACATCTGTTATGTGCCCGGTCAGATTTGAGTGCCCGGGCAGATTATTTTACCGTATCCCTGTGCTTATTATACAGGAGGTTGTTTAAATTTTAGTTTTATTTAATTTTATGTGTACAGGAGTTGTGTGGTTCATTTTTTTTTTTCCTTTGGATCATTTATAGGGGGATGCACGGCAAGTACCACAAGCTACTCGGGTTGAACAACGCCCACGCGTTCCTAGACCCATTACAGTATGCCAAAATAAACTGGTGCACTAGGTTATACAATGTGCACGAGTGTCCGTAACAAAATTGATTTAACTGCAGGTTGATGCACTGGTACATGCGGCGGCGGCACGTGCTAGGAACCCTACTGCACGAGTAGGAGACGGGGCTACACAAACAGTGCACAACGCCACCACTACAAGTTCTACCGGGGTATGCATATTGTTTCCTTACTATTGCACCGGTTGACGTTGCTATATTGTTTCTTTTCTAACCAACCGCTTGCCTGTAGGGGTTCCACCAAGAATTCGCAGCCATGACTAGGGACCTGCTAGCGATAGCCACACGGGTTGCAGAAACAATAAGGAAAAATCAAACACTAGCTTTCGAGGACCGAAATTTCCCGAGGATTGCCAACGTGGGTAATCTGTTATTAAGCTGGGCACGTAAAGGGACACCACAAACCGGCCCACAGCCACCTCAACCACGAACCGGCCCACAGCCACCCCAACCAAAAACCGGCCCACAGCCACCTCAACCACAAACTGTGACGACTGGCCATCTAGACGACAACCTTTGGCAAGACTCGCAATTCATAAGGGAGCTAGACCGGGTGGAGGAGGATGCAAGACGAGCGATAATACCAAGGCAGGCACAACAGGTTGCAACGCAGGACACAGGGGACTTTGAGGCACCAACATTTAGTCTAGGGTTGACTCAGGAGTTCGCAACCACGAGGGCAGACGGCAACACGCTAGGGCCGTCAACTGTACACACGCCAACTCAGCAGGTGAGGGGTATTAATAGGTACAGCCATGTGAATTACGCGCGATTTGCATGGTATTTTCTAACTTCTAGGTGCAGGTATCCATGCAAGCGCAACCGGGAGGGGGTCAACAGCACAGCCCGTATCCCCAGGGGTGAGAGCAGGCCCGGATCGTCAGCCAAGGACCACCGTTGGGGCGGCAGACCAGCATTTTGGCATGTTTTTCAGCACCAGCAATGGGTACCCTAACATACCGTTACCACCAGTGTATGTCGTTTGGATGTGGCTGTTCAACTCCCCACACGGTCATCGGTAAGTTGCATGGATGTCACGTGCGAATATATACAATCCTGCGTTGGCTCCGTCATTTTGTCCTTAAAAAAAAGTAAAAATACAGGAATGAAGTTCTATTCCGCCATGCCACGCGCACAGTCAGATGGTATCAATTTTTAACATTAAAGGCAAGGACGGATGTTGGGAAACCAGTGGTAGATGCATGGTGCTCGGTGCTCAATGCAAGGGAGCAACCGGGGGGTCGGGACATGCCTTCTCGATTGTTTGTGTCAGCGTCGGCGACGGTAGTGTGGATCATGCAATTTAATTTACATTCTTCGCAAAACAGTCAACACATAATGTTACACTATATACAATTAACAAGAGTATATATTCTTTGTAGTGCACCCATTCAGCACCGCACTGTGCACAAACAAACACAATTAGCATCTTGGGGTTTATATATATCTACTAACTAGTATTGGTGCAGATTGGGATGGTGGTGAACATTGCAGCCAGGCGGGATCAAAGGGTAATGTGGTTTCAACGGCGTCTTGATGCTGAATTCCAAACAACTCACCATGTGGGGACAGCCACATTGGACATGGTAAGACGCCGGTCGTGTTCCAAATAGGCGATCCAATCGGCTACGCATAGCGGACATCGTAGGCTAACCACTATTATTTGGGTTTTGCAGTATTTCTTCCCCGTATTCCACGAGGCACGATTCTACGTGATGTGCGTAAGTTTTAAGCATAATGGGTTTCTCATCATAGACAGCTCACCGACGACTAGCGTGGGGACAGAGATGTACGGCGCAGCTCCAAATGAGTTGGTAAACATCATGCACCCTCAACACTTAATACTATTGGTTAAGTATACTCGCACACCTGCTGAACTAATCTTTTGTTTCCAGAGGGACCTCCTCGCCGCATACCTAGATAACAACCAGCACACTGTGCGGGCGCTGCGGTTGAGGAACATGCAGCCCGAGAGGATGAGGTTGGCGTGGTCAGACAACCCTACCAACGGTGACTCAGGAGTATACACAATGAGACATATGGAAGATTTTGTTGGTCAAGATCCCAGATATTGGCATTGTGGGTTGGGGACGGGGGATGCCGCAGTGATTGAAAATATGCGGACGAGGTTTCTGCATAACATCTTACTATGTACAGTCAATGCCAACATCGATGATATCCGCACACGGGCAGTGGAGTATGACCGCCATAGGGCCGAACAACTAATGGGAGGAGCACCACAATGAAAAACTCGGGTATGAGGTAGTGGCTGCTTAGATCTATTTAGGTTAGTGCACAGCCTGAGCAAAGTATTGGCTGTTTAATTTTGTTTAGTTTGGTGCGCAGCACTAGTCTTCATATGGGGTATATATACTTTTCCAGGATGGAATAAAAATTTCTTCAATGTTATCTCTAGAAAATGCCGGCACAAATGCATGAAAGGGTTCGTAATTGTATTTAATTTTACACTACTAATTTGGTAAAGTACAACTTCAGTGAAATAAATACACCACTAATTTCATGCGACACATGAAATAAATTCACCACTTAATTTAACTTACTATCACCATAGACCATGAAAAGCACCAGGGGTATGAGGTTGAAATAAATGCATTATGAGAGGGAAAGGTAGGTAGCTTAGATAGTTAATTTAACACGAAATAAAAGAAACAAAAGACAGAACCATTCTAATTTGCTAATGATGATGGTATTTAAATTACATGCATGCAATACAGTGCACTTTTACTCCAATCCCATTATCCCATCTCCACCCCAATACCCCTTTCGGCATTTATATAATGCATGCATTGCATGCTTCAAATAATACACATTAAATTTACCACTGCAACAATATATGCATGCATAAATGCTTTAATCTTTTGTTTTTGTTTGGGTAGGGGTATATGCTTGAATTTGCTTTAAAATATTTACTCTATAACAAAGGTACACAAGCATTTGGAAACTTTTTATCGGTATTACAAGCTTACACCACAAGAGAATCCCTAGGACAACATATATTTTCCCCACATTTGAACACCTTGAATCCCTAGGACAAATTAACAGCAAACAGAATGATAACATGAGTATTTAGATCCAAGAACCCCACTTACCAGTCATAATGCGGGCAGCCAAACACCCACACCCACAAAAAAAAAAAAAAATTAATAGTTTTTAGAAGGTTAACCAATCACCATTCAGGTACCACAGAAAGCAGACCCCACACACACTCCAAACACTCCAAAGTCATTATTAATAACCAGATACACATGCATCTGCACTCCAAAGTCATTATTAATAATCGGATACAAAGGATATAAACGTAGAGTTAATAAAATTAGCTAAAATCGCCATAGGAATGAATTAATAAAATGGACAAACACTCCAAAGTCATTATTAATAACCAAATACAAAGGATAGAAACCTAGAATTAATAAAATTAGCCAAAATCCCAATGTATCTAATCATAGCCAGTAATGTCTGTTTGGGCGCACTAATCACTTCAACGGACAGCTGCGGGCATTATGATGTGCATACTCGCCGCACACCCCGCACTTTCTGCTAGCCTTGCCACTCCTCTCAATAGCTAACTCGCGTTGGCTTTTAATTCGCTTGCCGGTCCCTTTGTTTTTTGCTTGAGCTGGCGGTTTGATAATTATGGACGTCGGCGGCTCCACACCGCACAAAGCTGCAATGGCAACACCGTTTCCTTTTGGGGGGTCAACGTCCATACCATCGCCCAGAAACTCGTCTCTTAATTCTTTTATTACCTGTAGCATTCGCGTTTGGCGCACTTTATTGCTTCCAACTATCACGGCACAATTATGTATCTCAGTCCACAACTGACTAGGCACAGTTTCTAAAGGAGGGCAGTCAGAACATCGAGCACACCAGCTAGCTAGTCCTTCTTGCTTACACCATCGTGCTGCGATGTACGGCGATGGCAAGCTCACCATTTCGGCATCTTTGAACACAAGAAACATATGCCGGCAAACAAACCCCAATCTTTCAAACAACTTGCAGCTACATGTCGCAATAGTCAAAGACGGGGTATATTCAACAGTATGGACAACGTTGTACTCCCCTCTAATGTCGTAACGGATGCACTCACCATATGCATGGATCCCCACAACACTGCAATAAAAACATGCAGCTTCGATCTCTACCTGGAGCTCATAAAACACTGTTAAGGTAAATACCTGCACCATGTGTCGCTCCAATGCTAAAGGAGTTTTGAAATCAGGCAAGGACCCTTCACTCTCAGCATTTAATTTACTTTGTCTGTGCCGTTGAGTTTCTAGGACGCTCTCAAATTGCACGTAGAACTCGACCAGACTACAATGTGGGCGTGTGTTTTTACCGTACGCACTGTTCTCCGCTTCTGAACGCGAGGTGGTACGTAGAACACCGCTCATGGGTAAATCTAAAAAATATGAAGGAATCCAAAACCTCCGGTCTGTGTATAATTTAGTAAACCATCGGTGCCCCGTTAAGTTGTACTTCTCCATTAATGACTGCCATTGCGTTTCAAAATCATTAATGCTAATGGTCTCATTCCACACAATGTTGTTAAGCTGGTTACGGAAATTCTAATCTTTTGATAGTTCAGCCCCTGACTTCTCACTCACTTTGGTCATGATATGTCACATGCAGTAACGATGACGGCACTCTGGCAGTACTCGTGCAATAGCACTCTTCATAGCCGGATCTTCATCAGTTACGACGCACAAGGGGCTCTTTCCCATTGCTGTTTTAAATCTCTCCAGGACCCACATGTATGAGTCAGTGTCTTCTCGAGTTACCAACCCACCAGCAAACGTAATGCACCGTTTGTGATGGTCTACTCCGGTAAAAGGTATGAACACCAAACTGTACCTGCAATACAACGAGTTCACACGTTAGCATGGTGGCAACAAATTTAGTGATTCGGACGCCGCCCAATTCCCACTAACATGTCACCAACGTGCACTTAACATGAACAATACAAAAATTCACAAAAACAATATTAAGTGACTACTACATTTCAGTATGATTAGCATGCACAGAATGAACGGTGTAACGTTGACATACCTATTCGTACCATACGTTGCATCAAAAGAAATCACATCACCGAAACTCAAAAAATTTTGACGCCCGGTGTGGTCAGCCCAAAAAAGACGCGCAACATGGTTTCCTTCATCAAGATAGTAATCAAAGAAAAAGTTCTCACAGACGTCATGTTTTTGGTTAAACATTGCAATGATCATCTCTCCGTCCTTATCGGCAACGTATGACTGGAGGTCCCGTTTGAAATTATGGAACTCCGTTTCTGTTGCACCAACGTTGGCGAACGACCCCACTGATTCCTTGTATAATCGGAAGCCTTTAGACCCACCCACGTTAACTTTAATACAATTCGTAAGGAACGCTTGCTGGGCCACGTCCAGTTTTCTGTTGATTCGCATAAACAGTTTCGAAGGCTCGGAGCACATGCGGTGGGTGTGTTCGGGAACAAAAATACTGACAATGAAGCCCGCACCTTTGTCTTTTGTGATGCAAATTCGAGCGTTGCAATTAACCCTGTTAGATACTCGTCTCCTACGTTGAGTGCTCGGACCACCACTGCCACCCTCTACTGGTTTTGGGGTGCTTCTACCGCCACCTTTTACGCCTTCTCGGTTGCATAACAAATAACGTGTTGTAACCTTGCCATCACGGCCTCGCTTTAGTGTGCCTTGCCTCACAGAGAAGCCACATGTTCTCGCATAGGTCATATAGAAATGCACCCCTTCTGCTATTGTGTTGAAACGGTAACCGACAGCTGGGGTAATTGCACTATCCACGGTAGGCCACCAATATTTGACTGGTATACTGATGTACCCACCCGTGCCCACACTCTCTTGGCTCCAGTCAGCTGCGGGGGGGAAAAAAAAAGAATTATCAACACCCGAATATGCATACCAAAAATGTTAGTTTGAGCTATTATATTATAATAACTGTACCCAACCAGCAACAGAGTCAACATGTATCCCCAAAAAATAGACAAATTGTAGCAATACGCAGCCTGCCAAAAGGTTCAGAACATCCATTGCATGCTACCCGCCACAGTTTTCATTAAATGCATACTTCCCCATGACTTAATTAAGTAAAATCACAAATTTAAAGGATAATAGTTATAGTAAATTCATACACGATCTGTACAAGAACCAATTGCTTCTTAACCGTAAAATACTTGCGCAAATAGCTATATCAAATAAGAAATGTCTTGATATGATTTCAAACGAGATCGTAGGCTCACAGAAGCCATGCACCATATGGAGAAACATACCAAGTATGGTGGACTCCGGGAAGGTAGAGTAGAAATTACGATGATCAAATATGATAAAATAGTAAAACACGTTCAATCCAAAAAGATTTTTGATTCATTTTTTCCTTATGACACGATAATCAAATATAGATTCACGGATTTTTCGAGCAAAACACCAATCCGCATTTGAGTTCGGATTGGAATTATGATTCAAGTGAAGTAAGCCTATTTCTTTTTTTTGAAAACCCAAGCATACAACAGGATGCCACTATTGCTTCATAGAAAATGATGCCACTAATCTAAATTAAATCAAATAATTGATATGGATTACTATATATTCCAGTGGTGAGAAAATACCCTATCATGCTAATAATGTCCTTAATGTAAGTTATGGATTACTAGCTTCAGTAAGTTAAAAAAGTGTTCTAAAATCTTAGCCACCAAACAAGTAAAAGTAGACAATTTACTCTATAATCTCAAAACAACAGATTAGATAAACTTTATCAAACACTACCAACATGTATAACAACAATTACCGATCCTGAACAGAAAAATATGTCAATGTGATGTATACATGATGTTCCAAGTATTTAAATAGTCAGTTCATATACTATCATTCTAAGTGTTTCAGCAATCCATTGGTAATATTGCTGGCATAGCTACATGAGGCCCGATAGACATTCTGTAAAACGGATATGAACATTCAGTAAAAAGACAGCTGAACATTCCAATACTGAGCGTTTAACTTAAATGTGATGAAATTTTAAGTTCATAGATAATCAATATCCGATCCAACACACTGGGCTAGGGGAGCTTGGCTCATAGTACAATTCGCATAAACAAGCATTCCAAAAAAAAAAATGGAAAATTCAGAATTTCTTTCCACAACAAAGCTTTAAAAATTAAATTTCAATTCGTTCTCAACAGTAGAGGTAGAAGAAGTTTTTCCGAACTATTTGAACTATTATTGGTGCACCGGAAAAGGTTATTGGTTGGCATGGTACTCTGTGAACATGGGGGACGTACCTGGTGGATTACCCGGAGGGAGTTGCAGCGGCGGCATGCCGTAGTCGCCGGTAGTCTCTGGTGCGGTGCTTTCCATGGTTCCACGCGCAAATCTAACCACTGCAAAAGTGAAAAGTCTCTAAACATAGCATTTGAAAAAATGTAAGCTTAATTAACTTCATTAAATTCTGACTGGCTTTTGGATGTCAAGATCAGAAGAAGAGTTCTGGCTCGTCGGTGGTTTGCAAGCGCATAGGGTATTGGTGCACCGGAAAAGGTTGTTGCTTGTCATCATGCTGCTCTGTGAACATGGGGGACGTACCTGGTGGATTGCCCGGAGGGGGTTGCAGCGGCGGCATGCCGTAGTCGCCGGTAGTCTGTGGTGCGGTGCTTTCCATGGTTCCACGCGCAAATCTCTCCAGGGTATGTGCTACGGAAAAACAAAAAAAAAAAACACAAATGATGAACGACCGCATAGTTTGCAGGAAACACGCACAGTTTATTAAAATTAGTTTATCGCAAACTCTGAAATGCACCCCTACATGGCAGTGCACGGGAACTACAATGCACCAAATCTCCAACCGTCAGATCGCACAAATCAGTGCACCACAACAGTCCACTAGTTCACATTAAAACAAGGGTGTGCACCAGAAAAGAACCCTATATATATATATATATATATATATATATATATATATATATATATATATATATATATATATATATATATATATATATATATATATATATATATATATATATAATGTATCAACTTATTCACCAGCACCATCAATTTAAACTCCTGTAAGGGTGTGCTTGGAAAGCAAGAAAATGACTTCTGCATTTTTATATTTTTTTTTTTTGGAAAATGAGTCATTTTCTTGAAAATATTTTCCTTTCCAGTGTTTGGTTACATTCCAAAAAACTATCTTGGTGTGTTTGGTTCATTTTATGAAAAATGAGCACAATTATTTTAAATATTTAAAATATACAATGATGGTGGTGGTGGTGGGTGAGCGACGGCGGGTGATTGTCTGCTCCACTGCTGCAAACGGAAAATGACTTCCCCCAAAATAAGGGGAAGTCATTTTGTGAAAAATTCCCTCTATTTTTTATTGACCACACCACTAATTTCCATTGACTTCCATTTTTCCCCTCTAGTCCCCCTTTAGCCAAACACTGGAAACCCAGAAAATTACTTTCAGAAATCATTTTTCGAGTTTCCAAGCGCATCCTAAATGGAGAATTCTATTTATATTAGTGCAAATCTACATCTTTTTTTCAATGTGGGATAAATGCTTCTTCCAACCTTTCTTAGAGCAATCCACAATAGTCTAAAATTTTTGTGGGTTTTTAGGTGCCACAGAGGAGTGAGAAGAGGGAGGGGGAAAAAAAGGAGAAAAAGAAAAGGCAAAAAAAAAAAAGCAGAATCTGACAATTAAAAAAAAAAAAACAATAGGTCTTTTAGTTAGAGTGGCCGCCAGTTAGCGGTGACACGCCCGCTTGGGGCGTGAAGTGCGTTCCACTTGCACACTTCGGACTTCCTTTTTTCTTTTTGGCTAAATTGTCATCCCGCACCATGAACTATTTCTCATTATTCATGTCGCACCATGATCTTTAATAACTGATATTTAGAGCCATAAACCATAAATTTTTTTTTTTTTGTCTAGAACTTTTTACAGGTTACCGGTAATAATATTGCTGACATGAATTCTTTTACTAGTTTTTTTGGTATTTTTCTTCTTTCGCCCCGTATTATTATTTTTTTTTGTATTTTTCTTTTTTCCTAAACGTATAGGCCTACTCTGCGTTTTTCGCTTCTCGTTTCTCCGATAGACATGGTAAACTTGAAAATTCAATGCAAAGATTGCGAGATATGGAGTAATACAAATATAAATTTGATATATAATGTAATTGGAATAGCTTAGTTGGTTAGAGTGTGTGGTTGTTAACCACAAAGTCGGAGGTTCAAGCCCTCCTTTTAGCGCCTTAATGTAATTTAATATAGTTATTTATGGCAGCATGTTACATAGTTAGCTTATTAGTGAATTTTAGCTTATTTGACCATTATTAGTTGTTTGACTTGGTTAAATAACTAATATAATTGATTGATTAATTAGTTTTCTGTAACAACTTAGCTTATTACTCCAATTTTTGGGTTATGAATGATAGCCCAAACAATTGTGTTCTTGGTTCCCTTTTATACAACCACTGTGGTACGGTGTACTAAGTTGTTTTAGCCACTGGTTATGTGCATGTATGTGTAATTGTTTGTGTATCTCACCGTGTTACTCACATGTCTTAGTGTATGTCTTGTGCATTCATGAAGACATATTCGTGCATTTTTTCTTTATGTGGTCTTCACTATATTAATTCAAACAAGTCTGGAGTGTGCACCCATATATATATATATATATGTGTGTGTGTGTGTGTGTGTGTGTGTGTGTGTGTGTGAGATACAACATGTGCACATCGTCACCCATGAGCAAAGAGGTTTTCCTGACCAATGTGTGCATTTGACATATCTAAGGTGTGCACATCCCTGATGTATGTGTAAATGTGTGCATGTCAGTGATAATGACTCTTAATTGGTTAGGAACAAAAGTATTATAACACCCCTATTTTAAAACTCGAATTAAATGATTAAAAGATCATTATATCATTTTTAATTAAACATCCATTAAAATTGCGCGGAAATGTAAGACATCCAAAAGAAAATAGAAATACTACTGCCACGTTGAAACATCTACCTATATCCAAACGTAAGGCTTAAAATCAAAAGATAAAGTTTAAACAACATCCAATTTTATTCTAAAAAATAAGAATACAATAAAATAAATTCAGGTTAATAACTAATCTATAGAATAACAAATTACAAATTTTGTGGTTCTCTCCCTATAATGAGAAATGACTTGATAACAATATGAAGGAGGAAAGAACATAATAAAAATGTGAATTAAAATAAGGTTTTTATATTAGGAAATTTAAGGGTTGGCAATCTGTCACCCGAGGGATGGAATTAAAAAATTGAAAGTTAAATATTATATTAACAAAAAGTGAAATCTAGGCCAAGTAACATGTGCTAAGATGGCATGTAGTGACTCTTCCACATGAGAAGTCATGAGATCGAGCTTGTAACACCCCAGATTTTCGAAACTTTTAAAGCTTATATAATAAGGGTCAAATCTCATTAAATCCCAAGCAGAGCAGTACTAATCATAAGAATACGGGGTGTTATGCCACATCTGAGAAGAATACGGGGTGTTATGCCACATCTGAGCTAGAGAACTCAGATGCACAGGCTAAACTATCTAATTATCCTTAAACAACATCATTACATCATTATGGCACGCAGGCCGAATATGAAACTATCTATCTAAGCCTCGGGTCCTCTAGCGCGCTCCTGAGCTAATTATCTGTACCTGAAAGCCAAATATATCTGTTCAGCGAATAATGCTGGTAACCCACTCCAACGCGTTGAAATACAGTATATATATATATATATATATATATATATATATATATATATATATATATATATATATATATATATATATATATATATATATATATATATATATATATATATATAGAGAGAGAGAGAGAGAGGAAAAACCATTTTGAAGCAGGAAGATATATCCTAGGAAACTCTAGTTTTAAACCCGGAATAGACTCGACAGATAGGGATAAGCACATTCAACAGTTATAATCAAGCATATAAAGATACTAGCATATATCCTATGGTCACAGATTCGCTTCATTCCATTCATATCATCATTCAATTCGTATCTCATCACACAAGCATACTTTGGTGGCGCCACAGGACCAATCGCATGCCCATACATGAGGGTCAGCGCATATAGCTCTGACACGGCCTCGCAGCACCCTGCCTCGTATCGCAATACGAAGGGGTCGATCGCAACCGACCGATGAACCGCAGCTCATCATAATGTTTGATCCCAACCAAACAGTGGACCGCAGCCCAAGAGTAATCATCTGACCGCAGCCAGGAATATGAACCGCAGCTCATGTAAAACGTTTGATCGCAACCAAACGGTGGACCGCAGCCCAAAAGTGATCATCTGACCGCAGCCAGGAATATGAACCGCAGCTCATGTAAAACGTTTGATCGCAACCAAACGGTGGACCGCAGCCCAAGAGTGTAATTCTGACCGCAGTCAGCTTCTGAACCGCAGCTCAGGAATAACCAATTTGATCGCAACCAAATTGGGGTATCATACACACATAACACATAGCAAGCACATGCAACCCACATTAACATATTGGGAAGGGGAGAAAACGTGTAATGAAATCTATGCATGGTCATCCACATACTAGGAATAATCCTAAGGGGTTCATACTTCTTTCACCTAGGCCAACGGGATACCAATTCTACTAGAATGCGACATATATAAATATATAAGACTCGTTTATCCTACGAATGGTACCCGAAACATCAAACTAGACTTTAGGCACGATAAACGGGGTCCGTTGGGACACCACGAGGGTCGGGGAAACATCAAACGGGGAAGCCGGAGTCCCGAGATGGGACAATTTCCAGCGGGTAGCCGGTGGGTGGTGGACCACCCGCCGGCGGGCAGGTCTCCGGGCAGCGGGTGCCCGGCGCCGGCTGCCCGCTGCCGGCGACGTCTTTCTCGGGCAGAGGGTAGGTGGCGGGTCCCCCTACCCCCACCTACCCCCCACTGATTCTTTATTAAACTAAACGTCTCGGGATCCGTTGTGGGACTCGAAACCATGCTTAGACACTTTTAAACGCAATTGATGACACCACGTAGACAATTAACGGATCGAAAGCAAGAATCATATAGCACATATCCTATCATGACTTCTAAACATAATCGACACCCGAACATGCGAAATCCCACCCAATTATATCAAGAACAACACAATACGAAATTCCCAATTTTAACCTAGGGCTCTAATCATATTCAAATCAATAAAATCATAGTTCATCTTTTAATTACCAAAACATCAAGATTCATCAAGAACATCATATAATCATCAAGAACCTCTTATCATCATCAAGAACATCAAGATCACACATAAAATCATCTCACAATCATCAAGAACTTATCATCAATAACATAAACGATTCGTCAAGACACAAGTATAGAGAGGAGGCCAAAGAAGATAATTATAGCAAGGAAAATAGGTTTTGTTGAGACATGGGTTACCTCTTAGCCTTAATTAATTCCTTGGCTATGAATGGTCTTTCTTTAAGCTTTCTTCTTTCTTGATTTCTCCTAAGGGAATTCTTAGAACTTCTTGTGTGGTGAGAGATTATTGTGGTGTAAGATCTAGGTGCCTCCTATAACCTTATTTATATATTTAAGAGTCCTAATTAGGGTCTAAGTGGTATGGGTTTACTAATCCTATTCCTTATAGGACTACGGACTTGTTTTAGGGATAAGGGTCCATGGTCCATAGTGGACCATATTAATTAATTAAAGAGAATCCTAATCATAATCTGAATAGTAAAAGGCCTACTTCCTTTATTCTTAATTGATAAATAGGTCTAGGATTCCTAATTAGAATCTGACTAGTAAAAGGTTTACTTTCTTTATTCCTAATAGGCTTAAAACTCTAGTTTAGGCAAGGGTCCACGATTCATGGTGGACATTATTGATTATTTAAAGGGAAACCTAACCAATTTAAATCATATTTAATTATTATTAACGGGATTAATTAAATAATTAATCCGGGATTGAAGGCCGTAACTCGGGGTGTTACAGAGCTTGTATAAACTACAGCTAATAGTGAATGCATAGCTTTATTTCCTTATATAGCAACCAAAGTCACATTTCGATGGCAGGATGCTAGACTCGATCCTCCAAACCTCAACCGAACAATATTTCCATAAAAAAGAAATCACCAATTTTACATGATTTTATATTGAAAATGGAAAATTATGTTTTCCTTGCAAGGATCCGAAATGATATTTTGTTTTCTGCCAAAAGTTGAATACTCGAAAGGTCATTTTTATGGTCTCTTGTGTGTTTTCGAAAGGTTAATTTGTTCTTTCAGACTTTAGCTTTCGACTTCATCTCTGAAAATTTAATTTGCATCTAGAAGATGTCAAATTCCTTATTTTTGCTATGAACATGTGATATTATGAATGTATATGAGAACATAGGATATATGTATTGTAGATTACACCTTCCATTGCCAAATGTGAATTTATTGAGCTTACTTATGAATGAAGCAATTATTTAGCTTGGGCTCGAAATATATTCGGCATCTAAAGAATTGAGCCAAGTTTTTTGTTGCTAAATCACAGAGCACCGATGCCTAGAAGGCACAAGCTCTCATTTTCATACGTCATCACTTGAACCACGACCTTAAAAAATGAGTATCTGATTAAAAAAGAACCCCTTGAATTAATGGAAGTCCCTGAAGGACTATTCCAACTAGAAGTCATCGAATATTCTTCCTCAGATAGATTTTGACTAGGTTAATCTCATGTTTCATTTTGAGATTATAATGTAAGTCAATGATTAACTGTAATTCAGCTATGCACAAAATAGTCTCGCAAGTGAAACTTTAAACAAGAAGTTTCAGAGAAATATTTAATTGGAGAGACATTGCCAACTTTTCATGCGAGCAATTTGTACTTCAGCAGTAGTACAAGACAACAAATTATGAGAAGCATCCTAAGCTGATTTTAGCACTCCTTGTGGCTAAGAAACATAACTAGCTGTTGATGAAGAATAAAAATTCATGTCTAGTTAGTTTTTGCACATGTGCCTGAAGCACATAATATTACCCAGTTGACCAACTTTATAAGGGGTTGCGGTCGAAATTATAACCGGTGTGGTATGAGTTTCGAGCTCAGAATAAGAAACAAAGTGATCAAGATATTCAAGGACGACCAAACTCATCGAGGCAAAATCCTAGCTAGAAGCAGGTTTGCTAACAATGTGAGTCTGAAGGGCATGGATCCCTACATGCCGCACACCAAAGCATTTGGTCGTCGAAGAATACCCTTCATCTTGATGATTCTATGTAATTTGCCTTAAACAAATACTGTGATAAATGATGATAATGAAATGATGAGGTATTGATGAAGAAATGATTGGTATCATGCTAATGTTTTGAACAAACGTATGAAATATATTCATGAATAAAAAGGTTAGCTCATGCCTGAAGCATGAAGCATCCGAGAAGTTAGCTCATGCTTGAAGCATCCAAGAAGTTAGTTTATGCCAGAAGCACCCGAAAAGTTAATTCATGGCCGCAATAACTTGTTGCGTAACCGAGTAGTATATACACTCCAAATGTGTTTTTGAGTGCAAAGTTATTTTTGGAGTCAAATTATTATGAGTGCAAAGTGATTTTACTTTCCTGATTTTACTACTCGAATTGACTATTCAAAAAGTTTACCTCTCTAAGCTTACATCTCTAAGCTTAACTCTGTAATCTTACTTCTCGATTTACTTCTTGAAATTTTACTTTCTGAAACTTTATTTTCCAAAGGAAGTTTACTTCTCAGAGTTAATTCTCTTAGTTTGCATGCTTATTTACATATGGAAATTTTTCTAATGCATGCAACATGACTCTCGTATGCAATTGACTGGTTGCTAATTCAAAATTGAATTATTATTTTTTCCATAAATCCTATATCAATCCCGGAAGGATTGCTATTATAAACAAATAATGATAATCCTCTTTTGACTAAACTTATGATGTCAACATGACAAAATCCTCTCCGAATATGACTTAGTGCAATTCTGTGCTGTTTAAAGAGTGATATACTCCTTTATAAGACTAATCTTTGACTTATTGCCATACATGATATGATTGATTTAGATGTTATTGGTTTGGAAGGTAGAAGCGAATTGTATCATATCAGTTTGCTCGAAGTAAACGAGAGAATGAATTATATCATTTCAATTTGCCCGAAGCATACGGAGGAATAAATTATTTCATATCAATTTGCTCGAAGCAAATGAGGGAGTGAATTATATCATGTGAATTTGCACGAAGCAATTCCCAAACCAGTGAGTGAACTAATGTAAAGTTGATGATAAGGATTTTTGGGAGATCTTGAAGATCTATTTTAGTTAACAAGCTTCACAGGTTCCCTATGATTGTTGTGTACCCTTATAATATCATTTGATATGTATGCTTTCATATCTGATTATATATTTTCTTGTTGTGGACATCAATTTTATATATGCTATTGTGGTTATCACAATCTGACCTACTGCATATCATAATTATTCCCCCTAGAACCTAGTACGTGGCATAAAACCAAATATTTCCCATCTGCATTTTATTCACAGTGTGCAGTCTTTTTCCTATATCACCACCAAAGAGTACCTTTGTGGGCATGTATATATTGATTATAAACACACGTCTGTTATTTAAATTCTTAGAGCCCATGATAAGGGATCAATATATAATTAGGTACGTTGACTGCACACTTTATGAAGATCATTTCACGGCATTAGGGAGGGATAAGAGCTCAAATTTAATAGAATGCCGAGAAATTCTATGGATGATTGATGAAAGAGATCTTCAATATTTAAACCCACGTATTAGGTAGACTGAACTAGAAGTTCATAAGGTAATTAATCTGCCAATATATATATATATATATATATATATATATATATATATATATATATATATATATATATATATATATATATATATATATATATATATATATATATATATCCACAATTTTAATAAGAGCCAATAATGTTAGGCCCTTAACTGGAACAAAAAAAATGTCGGTACTATTGTTTCTTAAAATTAATGGTTAATATTATTTTGATTTTAGTAATTTTTAATGATTTTCCTTATTTATCCTCTTTTATATTATTTTCTTCCCTAAAATAACCCTAAATTCCGTTAGTATAAACTTTAATAACGGAATATTCCGTTAACTATTTATTATTCTTAACATACTCATTAATTTATATAAGAAAGGTCTTAGGTTCGAACCACATCCCAATTAGAGTTGGCATAATTGTTAAACATATATTATGAATATGTTAAAATGTATTAAAAAAATATATAATATAAAATTTAACATAAACTTTGGTCAAATAATTAGCCCGAATAAATACATAGCATTCAAAGATTATAAATCGGGAACTTTAAAACTCATTTGATTTTCTTGATTTTTAAAAAAATAAATAAATTTAGGTTAAGTTTTTTTTTTTATGTTTAATTAATATTCTTTTTATTATTTAGAACAAACTTAATATTTCAATTATGCTTTTCTATTATTCAAATGATTTAGGTCATTATGGTATTAATATTTTTTGTATTTTTTTTATAATGGTACAATTGTACATTACTTTACAAATATTATACTATTATTTTTTTATCGGACAAAATTGTTCTTACATCATTATTGTCCATATTACAACTAAAATCCCAGTCATATACACAGCAATGCAAATCTAAAGCTTCCTACACCATAATCTCATTGCATGATGAATCTCTCTATGCTGCCACCAGTAACATAATGGCACATGACACACTATCAATAAAAAAAAATAAAAAAGAAAGGACATGCACTATCAATAAAAAAAAATAAAAAAGAAAGGACATGCACTGAAGATGAAAACAATGACAATGCTACCCAAAAAAGTATTACTAATAATTAGAGAAATTTAAACTAAAAATAGTATTTATTTAGACTATCGCTTTAAGACTACGTATTTAGACTAGAGTTACTACAAAGTTGCAAACATTTATTTTAGTACAATTATAATCAATCCCTCATATATTATCTTCAATTTATATACTTTAAATTACCGATTTAAATAAACAAATTCAACATTTATTTACCTATGCATAAACATCTCCTATATAATATTGCGTTGATATACTTTGAAATACTTATTTAAAAATAATCATTGGGCATTATCCCATTCGCGCAAAGCGCGTTAAAAAACTAGTGTATATATATATATATATATATATATATATATATATATATATATATATATATATATATATATTGATCATACAAAGAATGACTAGGTCCTATATATCTTCCCCAACTTGGACCATATGTATCTACCAATGCTCCTTGACGCAAGAACCGTGGGGATATGTTGGTATAATCCGCGGAAAGCTAAATCGAGTAGAAAATTGTGTCACTCTTGAAATCGATTAAAGAAGTATGTCCTGAAGGCATTTGTCCAGAAGGCAAAAATCCCTAGTAAATTTATATGTGCACCCAAAATCATAATACTGGGGATGCGGAACGACCAGATAAAAATATCTTTGGGAAATGGCTAGAATCTGGTTGAATTTCGCCATTATTTTATGAGAGAAATTTATGAAATATGTTATAGTTGTCGACAACACAATTGCCTTTATAAATTGCTCTCAGTATATGAGAATCTAGATCCAGAGCTAGGCACCAGTAGTGCCATGATTTTTTTAGTGTATAAAATAGAAATTAAGGCATGTACAGCTCAGCTCGCTAAAACTGTATTCTCTTTATAACACGTACACCATTTAATGTTAACCCTGTAGGTTACAAATGGGTGTTTGTACGAAAGAGAAATACAAACAATATGGTAGTATGATATAAAGCGAGTTTGGCAGCTTAAGGGTTTATGCAGAGACCCTGAATTTATCTTAATCAAATGTACTCTCCCACAACGTATAGCTTTACGTTCCGCTAATTAACATCATTGGCAGTGAATTATAAATTTAGATATGCAGTTGATCAATGTCATGACCACAAACTTATGGGTCATTAGATGCTAATATTTATTTGTAAATCCTTGATGGATTCAACACTTTTTTAGGAAAGTGAAAATCACAACGTGTATCATTACACTACTAAAGTCTTTGTATGACTTGAATATTATTGACTGAGCGTTTTCCTCCCGAAGAAGGAATATGCAAATAATAGTACCATTATGTGTTCGTTAACGAATTGCTAATGAAGTTATTTATTTATCATCTCAGTCGATATTGATGGTTTAAATGTTATTGAAACACAAAGAGAGCTTAGTGATATTAGCTCATACCGAAAGACGGAGTTTTGAAATAAAAGACTTGGGAAACCCAAGTATTGTCTCGACCTGAAGATCGAGCTTGTCCTTGAAGAAGTTTTATACACCAGTTAGCCTATTTGAAAAATGTCTTGAAGATGTTTTATATGGATAAGTATTATTTACTTATCACACAAAAGGTTATCCAATAATCTCTTGAAGTAGATAAAGGACCATTTAGAATCGACGATGATAATGAGGATATTTAGGGACTGGAAGTCCATTACTTCATTGATATTGGAGCACTATTATTGAACTAGAAGTTCCATAATCGCATCATGTCTGATATTGAATTTGCGATGAAATTACAAGCAACATTTAGTGCTTCCCCCTACAATGAAAATTGGAATGGTATTTAACATATCCTCCAGCACCTTCGAGGTACAAAGATTTTGACGTTTATGTGAGAAACCAATATGTGGTTTTAATGGGCTACTTGGGCACTGGCTCTTTTATTTGATCCCTATGATGCCAAGTCCAAAACAGGTTATGTTATATTTTCACCCCCAATGTCCCATATGAGGACAATAAAGATTGTGATGCCCAAGCAAGTAATAGTTTTGTTAAGGGGAACCTTACAAAACATATTGCACCCAAGGTTGAAAAAATCGCTAGGTGCCTGGGGACCGCCTGGGGCGCCTAGAGCACCTAGGCGGGCGCCTAGGTGGCCGACCGCCTAGCGCCTAGGCGCCAATTAATCGGCGCCTAGGCCCGATTTTTGCAACACTGATTGCACCTAAGTCCTTCTACACACATGAACTCCAGAAGAGTGGTAAACTTCTTGTTGAGAAAGTTTGCCCTAGTGAATAATCTTGCAGATATGTTCACTAAGTCTCTGCCTACATCTACTTTTGATTAATATGTTTATAAAATTGGGATGCGTTGGCATAGAAGATTGTTATCTTCAGGGGAACCGACAACCCTTAGCTGTGCTAGAATGGACAATCTAGAGGACTTTTGAAATCCTGAAGATTATGCTCCGAAAGTATATGATTGTACTCTTTTCACTTAGCTAAATTTTTTATAGACAAGGTTTTCTTAGGTTAAGGTTTTTAATGAGGCAATCGATGTAGGTGCACTTGAGTGAATAGTCTTGAAGACCCTTGAAATCTTGAAGATTATGCTCTGAAGGCATATGGTTGCACTTTTTTCCCTTAACTAAGTTTTTCCCACTGGGTTTTCTTAGTCTAAGGTTTTTAATGAGGCAACCGGTGCAACACAATGATTTAATATACTTCATGTACTCTTTTCCTCGTCTAGTTTTTTTCCCACTGGGTTTTCTAGCGAGGTTTTAACGAGGCATGAGTATAGTTGTTTAATGGCCAAGGGGGAGTGTTATAAATATTTTATATTGATGGCCATTAAACCATGAGACACTTCATTTCCCTTTCATTTAATCCCTTATTTATGTTGAAGAGTTGAAAGGTTGTATGGATCTCTATATATATGGTTGAAAGCTTAATGAAATGAGATGGTTGTTGTGCCCTATATTTGGTGTTCTTCTTCTTCTTTCTCCCTTTACTTCGTTACATATACACGCATATACATACGAACCTCCGGACAATTATCGTGCAATCATCACGCGAGAACTAACGAGTTGATAGGACGAATTGCATCAGATATATATATAGTGTTTATCAGTGCACAATCTTAAATAACAAATGCAATTTTTTCTGGAAAAAAAAATGTTACAACCACAAATATACGGAGTATGAGATCGATTTGTTCATTTGCCTCCAATAAGACACTATTGCTTCAATAGGCAAATCATTACACAAATGAAAGAAAAATGAGAAGTCTCTTAATTAACAAGCCAACAGAAGCAAGAGCATCTACTCTACAAACGCTATTCAAACGAATATACTGAACTTTTTTTTGAAAACTAAAAAAGGAGAAATTTCATTAAAGTAAATGTCCAGTACAATGAGGAATACTAGAAAATCAACAAGAGGCGCCAATATGAGAATGTGCATCCCTCATAAGAGTGTGAGCAAGCTTGTTCAAAACGAAACATAATTTTCAGGAGAATTAGGGTGGGTGGGTGCCGCTGCCGGCGTCGAACTACTTCCGCCACCGCCTTTAGAATGTTTAGATGAACGGCAGCGATCAATCGGACTGCATCCTCGCCTATAAGGATTGCTTGGCTTGCCTGGCCGGCAATTATCTTTGTTTTCACCATAACAAGGAATTCCATCATTACCTAAAACTCCGTTAGTTATTCTAGTGGAATTTGTGCATGCAACTAAACAAATGAGACAAACAACAACAACATTAATGCCTCTTACGTTACCCATCCTCTCATCAACTCGATCTATAACAATGTTACGTTGGTATCAAATGCTTTTCATTTTTGATGTACAAGTGTATGCCAAGTGGATATATATATATATATATATATATATATATATATATATATATATATATATATATATATATATATATATATATAGTTTACCTCAAATGCGGCCGTGTCTTAATGTGCGGTTGGTGCGACTGCACCATTAGTATATAAAACGTATCAATAGTGTTAAAAAAACACACAACAATGAGATGTACAAATGCACCACAAAACACACCACACACGAAAAAAAAAAAAAAAAAAAAAAAAAAAAACACCAGACCTCCTCACACCTAATTGTACGTTTTCAAACACTGTGTGGTGTGTTTATGCATACCTTTTAGTGCGTTTTGTGGTGATGCGTATTTAATAGTGCGTTTTTGATGTATTAGTACTTTTTTTGTTGGTGTGCGTTTCCTAACACTATTGGTGCGTGTTTACAGAATTATTGGTGCGTCCACACTAACCGCATGTTAAGGCGCGACCACACTGGAACTAAGGTCTATATATTAGTCATCACTCGAGGAGTGGTAGGATCATTTGTTAAGGGTAGTATTAATTGCTTTTGGGTGTGGTTTTTAATTGCTAACGAGCGATATTATTGAATGTACTTTGTATTTGTGCACGATTAATCTACAGTTTCTAAAACCTGTCACCATTCTTGTAGAAGTAATAGTGATACCATTAAATTACCAGTTACTTAACTATTCAAATATGTCATATTGCTCATTAAAGCTAGATTTAAGTTGTCAATAACTTATTGAATGCGTTAGTGATAGTATTTATGCAAATTTAAATGAGTTAATATCTAAAATTGTCCTCCACTATACTAGTTTTTCTCAATTTTGTCCTAAACGACTTTAGTGACTTAATGTAGTCCCAGAATTTTGTATTTTTACTCAATTTAGTCCTAGACTTTTGTGTTTTTGCTCAATTTAGTCCCACATTTGTCATTCCGTCCATTTGTTGTTAAATAAATAGACAATTCAATAATTTTAATATTGTCATCGATCTCTTTACTCATAGACATGTGAAGTGCGAAATCCTTCTTTTATTTTACGAATTACTCCCAGAATCACTCCTAAACCTGCGAATATAAAATTTGATTCGTAGGTCTGGGAGTAATTTTGGGTGTAATTCGTACAAGAAAGAGGGATTTCTCACTTCGCAGGTTAAAAGTAAAGAGCTGTCAATAGTAATATTATTGAATTGTCCCTTTATTTAACACCAATTTGACGGAATAACAAACGGAGGACTAAATTGAGCAAAACACAAAAATCTAGGACTATATTAGGTCACCAAAGTCGTTTATGACGAAATTGAAAAAATTCACTATAATCGAGGACCATTTTGGGTATTAACTCAAATTTAAATTCCATTGTGAAATTTGTTTACAATACAACTGTGATTAATACTCATATTTATTATTACTATTAATATTTTTATATTTAAATTAATTAATTAACATTAATTTCCGAATTGAACGTTCTGTATGTTGTGCTAATCCTTGAAAGAAAAAGATAACTAATAAATTTGAACTTTTAGTCTTTAAGAAATATATATTACTCCGTAGTTTGTTTGGTCTATAATGATTCATAAAGGAAAGTGCTCTGTCTATTCCCATTTTTAACTCTCAATTTTTATTCTCACTACACACACAAAATCTTAATATAGACACTTGTATTGAGACTCATTAAAAAATGCTTATCAGAGTTCACCACATCTAGGAGTAAAATTGATGTTGTAAGATTTAAGAGTACATGTAGTAGAGAATGAGCTTTTCAACATTGGTCTTAATTATATAGGGAGTGTTTCACAAATAGCTGTTAGCTGATAATTAATAGTGGATTGACTTAACTAATAACCGTTAGCGGATTAGATTAGCAGATTTAATTAGCTGATTACATTAGCTAGTTGTAGATAAATGTTTGGTAAAGTAGTTATTAGGTTGTTATTAGTAGATTACATGCAAAATAATCCTTGAAGCTATAAGTGTATTATGTTATTTTAACCTTTAATAATAACAATAATAATAATAATAATAATAATAATAATTATTATTATTATTATTATTATTATTATTATTATCATTATTATTATTATTATTATTATTATTATAGAATTTATATAAAAAAAATAAAAATAAACATATGTTCACAGGCTTAGGAAGCCCATGAATACTAATCAGTAATCGCATGTTCCGTTGCTAATTACCTTTACGGTATTAGGAAACGGACTTATGAACCACGTCGACGAGCTCAAGAACCATGTTGCCTAGTATCATGAAGAGAAAATGAGAGTAAAGAGACTATTGAACCCGTCTACACAGTTTCGTTTAAAAAAAAAAAAACAAAAAAACAAAAAAAATATTATCGAGAGTGTTTTGGAGAAAATAATTTATTTTCTCAAAAAGCTAATTGAAAAAACTGTTTTGAGTAGCTTTTCGAATTTTAGTGTTTTGGAGCAATAATGCCTGTTACAAAAAAAACTGATTAACCAAACACGCGTATTGGCTATTTGGCCATGTAAAATAGCTAAGAGTAGTTAAACAAGCCAAAATTTTAGTATATTAGATAATCAATTTTTCATTCATTCATTATACATTTTGAAGGTATAATTTATTAAATTGTCATTTTTTTTTTGTCTTATTTAAAAAAATCTGAATCCACTTTGACCCGTCCCAAATTAAAATTAGATCCTATTAATATTTTTACCACAAAATAAATAATCACTCACGTGCAATTTTTATTAATACTTTAAACATCTCCAACGGCAACAATCTTGGTCAACGGCGGAAGATCCCCGGTGAAGATGTGGATGATTACAAATCCCCGGTCGGCATTGGTGGAATTGAAAATTCAATGCAAGGTTAGAGATTTGAAGTAATAGAAATATAAATTGAAGGGAAAATTGCACCTTTAGTCCCTAAGTTTTAACCAAGTTTCGATTTGGTCCCTAAGATATGAACGTATCTGAGTTTAGTCCCTCAGTTATTTGCGAAGTGGCGTGTTTAGTCCCCGGTGTTAAAATTCTGTCAACACTTAACTGAAAACTTACAAGTAAATTAATAATTGAAGGGTAAAATTGGAATTTCAAATTATAATCATTTCTTATATCCAAACCCTCACACAACCTCATTCATTTCTTCTTTCTTCTACAATCTAAGGTGTTCTTCTTCCCTAAATTTTGAAATCTGAAATTCTTCTTCCCCAAGTTATGTTTGATTTAAATTAAATTTTCTTTCGAGTTGAATTAAAATATACTCTCAATTGAAAGTAGAAATGAATAAAGATAAAGAAGTACATATAATACATATGTATACTGCGAAATGAAGTAGGACAATTCCAATTTATACCAAAAATATTTATATTAATAGATGTTTAGCACAAGTTATAGCTACAATGATCAATCTTTTACATGTTCAACTTACCTTTCCAATAAAACATGGTCAGCACATGTTATACCTACACTAGATTATATTTGACACGTTATACTGACATTTCAAACAAAAGCAATGACAACACCCTAGTTTGATATACAAAAGACCACAAAAAGAAGTTCATCACTGTCAACCATTCAGTTTGATACACAAAACACCACAAAACGAGGATCATCACAGATTCCTGACAAATCCATCCTACTTCTTTCTCAGTTTTTGCTTGGGGTGGAGTTGTTTCCTACTTTTCTTTGTAGTTGATGTACTTGCTTTTTCTGTGCTCCGAGTATCAAGTGGGGCAGCTTGAGATGTCCTTATAGCCTATTTAATCAAGTAGACATATTAGATGACATATTTAATGTATTTAATGTACTATTCATATCTCAACTAACCATTTCTACCGGTTGTTGCACACCGGAATCCACATTCATATTTTTTTGTACATTCAAGGGATGCACACTGGAGTCCATATCTACAGGCTGTTTTCACAGTTGATGAATTAGTACGAGTGTACGACTTAAACAATTTGAAACTTATTATGTATTAAAAATGTACCTGTTCTTGTTGCTGCTGCTGGTTAAACCCTTCAACAGTAGATATAGTTGTATTCTATAACAAATATACATAATAATTGTTAGAAAAAAAAATATTAGCAGTATATTGAAAAAAACAAAGTGAATTCTTATATTACCTCTTTGGATGCCTTGCATCTTCTCTTGTTGTGTCCATGTTGGCCACAAAGTCCACACTTTTTCTTTTCTCCTATCCTTCCAAGTTTAGTCGGCACATGTTCCTTCTCAATAGGATCTTTCCTTCTTAACTTTTTAGGTCTTCCAGGCTGGGGCTTATATTTGGGAGGCAAGGGTGGTGGTGCTCCTGTTTTTATCCATTGATCTGAAGATGAGATGGGCAGAATAGCTGGTTCATAACTCTTCAAATAAGCCTCCACTGAATAAAACCAATTTGTATACTCTATAGGATCTTGACCATTTTCTGAAATTGCAGAAATTGCATGTACACAAGGAATGCCTGTCAAGTCCCATCTTCTACATGAACAAGAACAAGTGGTTAAGTGCACCCAAAACAACTTCAAATCATCATCCTCAACCTGCCACCATTCGTCATTTGACTTATAAGAAATGTAGCCACCTATTTTCTCCTTGTTTTGTTCAATGCTTTTTACAATCTTTGGACAAATCTTCATAGGATTGTTCCTCATCTTATCCCTATTACGTTGCATTCTTTTCATAAGATATATTCTTAAACACTCCACCATGGTCATAATGTGTTTGTCTCTAGCATTCAAGATTGAAGAATTGAAGGACTCACACAAATTGTTCAAGAACATGTCGGACTTAGTAGATGTGTCAAAGAAAGCTCGACAGAAATGGTGTGGAGACCTTTCACTAACCCACACAGCTGCCTTTGGATTTAACACTTGCATTGCCTCAATGTGCTGCTTAAATTTTGGTTCTGTAGTGGCTTTGCAAGCTGCCCAGAATACTCTCTTAAATACCTGACCCCCAAATCCATCTTTGGTGAAATTCTGGTGAAGATGTCTTACACAATTCCTATGTGCAACATTAGGTAATACCTCTTCAACAGCTTTAACCAATCCTTTTTGCTTGTCAGATATGAATGTCCAGCCATAAGGGTTACTATGAATTTCCAAATCAGATGCAAGGAATTGAAGAAACCATGTCCATGTCTCTTTTGTTTCACCTTCTACAACTGCAAATGCTATTGGAAACATGCAATTGTTAGCATCTACTCCTACTGCAGCTAGAAGTTGTCCTCCTTTTTGGAACCCCTTCAAATGACAACCATCAATTCCTATCAATTGCCTACATCCAGCCAAAAACCCTTGTTTACATGCTGTAAAACAGACATATAATCTAAGGAATCTGCACCTACTACCTTCCCTATCAGTTGTGTCTAACTTCATCTTAACAGTTGAACCCGGATTGCTTCTTCTAAGCTCTTCACAATAATCCCATAACATGTTAAATTGTTCTGCTTGCGTTCCAATTAATGATTCCTTGGCATTTCTCCTTGCTCTATAAGATTGATACTTAGACACATTACATCTAAATGTCCTTTTCACTTTCCTTTGGAATTCCTTCCTACCCCAATTTTCATTATCTTTAAATTCCTCCTTATAATACTTAGACAAAAACCTTGAAGTTATAGTTTTGTTCTTTTGTTGTGCTCCACAAGTATGTTTACCAAATGACTTTATGGTAAATGGACAACTTGGGTTACTCCTTGAAGCAAAAATGACCCAATTGCAATGGTTTACTCTACATTTTGCTTGCACTCTCCTCTTGTCATTCTTGGTGAACTTAACTGATTTTTTGTTCACTGCTTCATGCACTTCTACAACCCATTTAAATTGAGAATTGCTACTAAAAATCATGCCAACTTTGTAGTTAAAATCATGCTTTTTCTCATCTCCTTCCCTATAAACCAACAAATTATTTTCACCTTCAATATCTGAGCTTGAACCAATGCTTCTAAGCTCATCTTCTGATTCCACCCAATCTTTCTCCCCTTCTAGATCAATTTGATTTAATCCAACAGTAAGAATATTAGGTGTGGATGAATTGCCAACATCAAGATTTTGATTTAATCCAACAGTAAGAATATTAGGTGTGGATGAATTGCCAACATCAAGATTTTGCTCATCATCACTACCATCATCCATAGACTCTGAACACTCTTTCCCCACAGAAGCTGATATCTCAGTTTCACTCCCTTTCACTAGTTCATCTGCATTTTTAATCAATTCTAATAGTGATACATACAAATTAAAGCTGTAATTTATCCCTAGGTAGAAAATAGCATCAAACATTTTGCATGTTCAGTAGAGTTATTTTAGGATTTGAGTACACATCCTTGTCACTTGAGATTCATACCAACTGCTAAGATTCTTTAACTCATAAATTTTGCTAGATAACATAGCCAACTAGACATCTTAACCATAGATGAGACAAAGAGTGAAAGGATGCTACATTGACAGAATTTGGGAAAGATCTTGAAATCTATCTATTATGTTTGACAGATTAGGCTAACTTCTCCATCTTTAATGGCAATTATATTGTATAGAAGAGCTATGTGGATGGGTTCAAATAAGTATGCTAATTTAACTCAGACATAGACCCTAGCACATTCGCACAACAATAAAAAAAACAGTTTTAGCAGACATACATACATGGCTTTACAGACAAAAACCACTTTAGTAGTAAAATAATAGTCATTCCTCCTCACATGGACCACACATTCACATAAATACAAAAACTGAAACATGGACCCAGCACATTCGCACATCAAAAAACACAAAAACTCAAAAGTTATTAAACTCTGATTTCACAAAAACACTTACAAGTGGGTGGTTGATTTGTGCCCAACAAAATTGTAGAAGTCATTGTAGTGTAGGATTTGTTCTCCTTCTAACCTGCGAAGTACGCTTTCGTCCCCTGCTTAAGCTTCGAATTCTTCTTTCTTACATTGCAATTAGGTTTCGAAATTTGGGGGAAGGGGAAGGGGAAGGGCGCTGACTATATGTTGTCAAATTGGAAAATACTTCGTATGTTTTATTTTGGGGGGAAATGGGGAATGGGTTCTAATAAATAAAAATGGGTAATAAGTTATTTAATTATTATTTTACTTTTTTACCCCTTAAATTAACACTGTCAACAAAACATTAACGGCAAGGATCAAAAACGCCACTTAACTCATAACTGAGGGACTAAAAATGGATACGGTCATAACTCACGGACTGAGTCATCACTATGATAATAACTTAGGGACTAAATATGCCATTTTCTCTAAATTGAATAAATAATGTAGATTGACTGAGATATATAGTATATTAATATTTTGTGCTTTTACAATTAACAAAGCTGGAATAGCTCAGTTGGTTAGAGCGTGTGGCTGTTAACCACAAGGTCGGAGGTTTCAAGCCCTCTTTCTAGCGTTAGTAATTTTTCCTTCACAAGTCTCATGCATGGCAGCAGGATATATTTTTATTCAGAAGTTAATTCTACATTTAATTGTTTTATTCTACAAAGTTGCTACATTTAATTGTTTTATTCTACAAAGTTGGTGTTAAATGTTAGGATAAAAATCTAATAGTTAAGATTATATTATGTTTTTATACTTCCATAAAAACTATCATCATATCATGTTTCGTTGATAAAATATTTAATTTAACCCTCCAACTTTCTGCTCAACACTACATATTAAATTTGAAGAGAAATATTCACACATTAAACTAAATATAGGACAATTATTATATTCAATTTAAATCTCTAAACCAACTACCCCACCCTTGTGTGCACCTCACTGTCTTAATTCTTAATAGTCACTCAAACAAAAGTATTGTGACATTCCCCCCACCCCCCCCCCTCCCCCCCCCCCCCTTCCCCCAATTTTAAAAACCGAATTAAATTATTAAAATTTAATTACAAATTTTTTGGTTCCCCTGTAATGAGATATGACTTGATAACAATAGGCAGGAGGAAAAAAAGAAAAGAAAAATGTGATATTAAAAGAAGGTTTTTATATTAGGAACTTTTAGGGTTGGCAATCTGTCACCCAAGGGATGGAATAAAAAAAAAAAAAAAAAGTTATAATTTATGCTCCTCTATAATATACCAATTACCAATTACCAATTATCAATGTCATTCCTAAATTATTAGTAGTGTAAATATTACCTATCAGTTTTCAAAATGGTACATATATTCCCCACTTAAGTGTAAATGCTGCTCCTCAATTTTTAAAACGGTACATATATTGTCCCTCCTATACCATACGGGAGGGACAAAAAGTGAGCATAACCAACACTTAGGAACGAATTCTACAATTACCCAATTACTTAGGGACAAAAAGTGTAATTTTTCCAATATTATATTTATAAAAAATTGAAATCTAGAGACGGATATATTAGTAGGTTGCTCTAATACTAATTATTATGACGCTTATCACTACACCATAAACTATAGCTAATATCGAATGCATAACTTTATTTCCTATACTTGCATAACAGTCAACAACGCCACATTTCAATGTCAGGATGCTAGACTCCGTCTCCAAATCTCAACCTAATAATATTCCCATAAAAAATAAAAAATAAAACACCAATTTTATTAATCAAATAATATAATGTTTACCCGTGCACATTCTTGACTAATGAATGCATTAAAAATAATAATAAATAAATAAATAAAAGTGGGTTACAACCACAAATGTATGAGATTTGTTCATTTGCCTACTATTGCTTCAATAGGCAAATTATTACACAAATTAAAATAAAACATACTTTTGAGGAGAATTATTAGGGTGGGTGGGTGGGTGGCACCGCTGCTTGCCGGCGTCGAACTACATACTTCGCCACCGCCGGCCTTCAAAACTTTCCGATCAATCATCCTCCGGAACGACAACGATTAATGTCACTGCATCCTCGCGTGTAATGATTGGCTGGCTCGCCTGGTTTGCAATTCTCTTTGTTTTTAGGACTACAAGGAATTTTATCTTTAGCTAAAACGTCGTTGCTTATTTGAGTGGAATTTGTGCATGCAACTAAACAAATGAGACAAATTAAACAACAACAAAAACAACATTAATGCCTCTTACGTTACCCATCCTCACATCAACTGGATCTATAACAATATATTGTTGGTATCAAATGCTTGTCATTTTATATATATATATATATATATATTGTTGGAAAACAAACCATTGAATAAAGATTATTTTTGCTTAAGTTTCGGATTTGTCCGAATCAGTCTTACTTCCTCCTTGTCTATACCCACGAAATTAGCGCAGATGTATGTGTGGTCAGCAAGGAGAAATTAGTTAAATTGCATTCTCCATCTTGGCACAAGGACACACCATTATAGCCTCTTCTTCATTCATTCATTTATAGCTTCGTATTTTTCTGTCTGCATAATGTTAGAAATAATTATTTCCTAACAATGATTTATATAATAAAGGTTGTAATTCCATAAGGTACTCACGTTGATGATTAGTGATGTGTAGAGGCGGAATTACTGGGTGAAATTCCCTCCCTCTCATTCTGTTAAAATTTAAGTTTATAAGGGTTAAAAAGATGTGTAATGGATAAGGTTATGGGTTTCACAATCCTAAAGGGATTTCTATTCCTAAAAGGAGGTCACATTCCTAAAGGGATTTCTATATTCCTAAAGGAGGTTCCCCATTCCTCTTGAAAGAGGGTTTCTTATCACATCTATAAATACCCAGGAAAACTCTAGGGATCTTAACGTTTTCAAATCTCTAAGTTTTCTAGTCTCCGTATCATCAGGATGTGAATAAGGTATACGGATCAGAGAGGTGAAGCATTATATTCTTGATTCATTCAATTTAGAGATTACATCTTCAATGGAACCAAGTAAGTCCTATCTTTCCTATTTAATTAAAAGTCCATGATCATGAACATTGTTTAGTTGATTGATTTGATTTACATGCGATCATTGTTAATTGTGCTTCCGCATTTAAGTTATAGCGCATAAAGGATTATTTAACATTTGGTATCAGAGCCTGCTTGTAAATTGATTAATCACTAAAATTAGGGTTCATGATATTTGGGGATTTTTAATTTTAAGGTTTAATTGTTTATCACTGTCGTATGGTTTGTCTTTGATGATAAAACTTATTATACGGATAATGTACATGGCTTAATTAATATGGATGTGTTCGTTGATGATTGACAGTACGTATGGCTTAACTAATGTATGTTTTACGTGGAATTCGTATGCCGTAGTTAATTGTTCTGTCTTCATCCATTAACAAATATATATGTTGTTTGTATGTACTGTTTATATATATATATATATATATATATATATATATATATATATATATGTATGTATTAATTGGCATGTTATTGGAACCAATTATGTACGTACAATTAGGACATATCATGCATATTTGCTTTTGTTTCCTTCGCTGATGACATCTGGAAATCTGGGGTCAAATTGTTATATGCGTACTGTGTATAAGTACTGTATATAACGCTAAATTTTGTATTGATTCAACATCAACATATACAGTTTTATATGTTATGTGATTTCTCTGTGTTAAATCATCAATTATATGTTATAAGAGAACGACATATAAATTGAAGTTTATTTTGTTTGGACAATTAAATTGAGTCTATTTGGGTTTATTTAAAGTATTATGGAGTCACTTTAAATTTTAGGCTCATTTAATTTGTGTTTATATTTAAGTCTATTTGGGTTATTTAAAGTATTATGGATTTGTTTTAAATTCTAGGCTCATTTAATTTGAGTTTATATTTGAGCCGTTTGGTTTATTTAAGGCATTAAGGACTTGCTTTAAATTAAAGGCTCATTTGGGATCAATTATGGTTGGAGGTTGTATCCATTATTAATTTATATATATGTTTATAAATGAATTATTAGCATAAAGCGAGTGCGTTAGTCGCCAAAGCGGCCCACTCAAAGTAATAGCTAATAATCATTTATGTTTATGTTTAGAGCATATATATAAATCAAGGTTTACTTACATAAATGAGTTATTAGCATAAGGCGAGTGCGTTAGTCGCCAAAGCGGCCCACTCATGGTAATAGCTAAATGATCATTTATATTTATGTTACAAAATAAATTAAAGTTTATTCACATAAATAAATTATTAGCATAAGGCGAGTGCGTTAGTCACCAAAGTGGCCCACTCAAGGAAATAGCTAAATAATTATTTATGTTTACAAATGTTTATCGTACACAGGTATTTTGCATATATCATTGAATGACACTAAAAGATTGACAAACATTTGTGATCATTAACACATGGTTCTAGCGGTTGCCCAAAGGTAGATCAGACATGTGATTAATGACAATTTAGGAGATTATGATTCTTGTTTTGTTAATATGTAGTGCATGTCCAAAGATGGCCTATATATTAAATTGAAACTTGATGAATAGTCTCATTCAAGTATGTGTGAATGATGCATGTCGGTAAATTGACATTGTATTTAAATTTGACCCAAAGGCGGATTCAAATGCAAACTTAAGGTCTATAAATTATAGTTTGAATAAAGGTTTGTTACTCAAAGTAATTGATTGTGAGATAAATGTTTGCAGTGAACACTATCATATCACGCTATAAGGTGACAGTTTTAATGTCAGTGATAATAGCAGCAAATCTAAAAGTAGTAAAGAAGGGCAAGCATCCTATGAAGGTGCAAGGTGATGTTCAGGAAGTGCAGAAATGCTATTCTGTAACAAACCTGGGCACAAGAAGGCTGAATGCCTGAAGAGGAAAGCTTGGATGGAAATAAAAGTATACATTCAGTTTCAGTATGCTTTGAATCCAATCTTGTTAAGGTTCCTTCTAATACTTGGTGGTTAGGCACTGGTGCTACAACACATGTTTATAACATTAAGCAGGATTTTTGATGTTTCAACCTCATAGGGAAAATGAAAAGTGTCTTTTCATGGGAACGTGATGAAAGCTAGAATTAAAGGTATTGGAACTTACAGAATTAAGCTGGATACAGGTTTTTGCCTTGATCTTGAGAATTGTCTGTATGTTCCAAATTGTTCTAGAAATCTTGTTTCAACAGCTAGGTTGGAACCATTGAGTTTTTACTTTAAGATTGGAAACAAATGTTTGTATCAACAAAAACCTTTATGGTTCTGGTGTTTTGATGGATACACTATACTGTTTCAATCTTAATGATGACTTTGTTAATTCCTTGTTTAATGTGATGTTTGTGTTAACAGGAGTGCGCCAAAAGAATCTTCAGCTGACTTGTGGCATAAAAGGCTTAGTCATATATCCAAAGAAAGGAGATTGGGACTTATTAAAGTTGGAATTTTGTCTCAATTGGATTTTACTGACTGGAATGGTGCATGTGTCGATTGCATAAAGGTAAAGCAAGTCAGACATGTATCAGTACACTCAGCCACAAGAAGCTCATGATTACTTGATTTAATACATACAGATACCTGTGGTCTCTTTTGATGATTCGTCTTGGAGCGGTGATAAATACTTTATTACCTTTATTGATGATCATTCTGGGTACTGTTACATCTATTTACTGCGTGAAAGATCTCAGTCTGTGGATGTCCTAGAAACATTCATATTGGAAGTTGAGAGGCAGTTAAATAGAAAGGTAAAGACAATTAGATCATATAAAGGTGATGAGTATTATGGGAAAACATCAAAAGTTGGGCAAATTCCTGACCCATTTAATGAAATTCCTCGAATCTAAGGGCATTTTGTGCATAATACACAATGCTAGGCACACCACATCAAAATGGTGTGAAAGAAATGTGAAATCGTACTCTACGGGATATGGTTAGGAGTAAGGTCAATAACTGTATATTGTTTGTTTCATTGTGGATATATGCATTAAAGACAACAGCATACTTACTCAATAGGGTTCCTAGTAAGGTTGTTTTTTAAAACACCTTATGAACTGTGGACAAGAAGGAAACCTAGTTTGAGGCATCTTCACATTTGGGGCTGTCAAGCTGGAGTGAGGATATATAATCCACATGAAAATAAATTGGAATCCAGAACCATTAATGGTTATTTCATTGGATATCCAGAAAGGTCTAAAGGGTACATGTTTATTGTTCTAATCATAAGTACGAGGATTGTTGAGTCTGGTGATGCTCGCTTCATTTAAAATGGCGAAGTCAGTGAGAGTGTGGGAGCTCGTAATGTTGAGATTAAGGAGTCATTGATGGTACCAGATTCATCAAGTGATCCTTTTTTTTTCCTGTTGTTGTTCCTATTGCTGCAATGCAGTGTAGCCTAATGGAAATACTTTGGAACAACAGCAACTAGATGCTCAAATTCCACATGAGGAAGCTATTGTAAATGAAGATGAGGTTGAAACTCAAGATGATGATCAAGTGCAATCTCAGCAGGAAGTGGCATTAAGGAGATCTACTAGATAGAAAAGATCAGTCATTCCTGATGACTATTATGCACTTGAGAATGAAAGTGACTTGAGCATTGATAATTATCCAGTCTCATTTAACCAAGCCATACAGGATAATAATTCTCCTTGAGAATTATTTTGGCTTTGGTGGCTCATTGTGTTCTTGAGCTCCGCCAAATGGTTGTTAAAATTGCCTTTCTGAATGGAAAATTAAAAGGGGAAGTGTACATGGATCAACCGCAAGGTTTCATGACCACATGAAAGGAAAATCTGGTATGTAGATTGAAGATGTCGATCTGTGGATTAAAACATGCTTATAGACAATGGTACTTGAAATTGTCATTTGGTTTTGTAGAGATCACTGTTGATCGGTGTATCCACATAAAGGTTTAATGGAAGCAAGTTTGTAATCCTAGTATTACATGTTGACGACATTCTTCTTGCTGCTAATAATAAAAGGGATGTTGCGTGATGTTAAGGAATATCTTTCTAAGAACTTTGAAATGAAGGATATGGGTGTGACTTCATATGTGATTGGAATAAGAAATATTCTGTGATAGATCACATGGGATTTTAGGTTTATCCTAGAAGACTCACATTAACAAAGTTTTAGAAAGATATAAACTAGAAAACTGCAAAAGAGGGTCCTGTAATACTTACAAGGCACTGAGGATCACATGCTCACCTATAAAAGGAACGAATAACCTGGAGGTTATAGGTTATTCGGATTCAGACTATGCCGGATGTTTGGATACCCAAAAATCCACATTCGAATATATTTTTCCACTTGCTCATGGAGCAATATCTTGGATGAGTGTGAAGGAGCCTGTCATTGCTACTTCCACTATAAAGGCAGAATTTGTAGCATGCTTTGAGGCTACAATTCAATCACCATAGCTGCGTAATTCCATTTATGGTTTGGGCATTGTCGACACTATAGCCAAACCATTGAGGTTTCATTGTGATAATACGGCAGCTATGTTCTTCTCAAAGAACGACAGATATACTAGTGGTGCCAAGCACATGGGTTTGAAATTTCTGTCTGTTAAGGAGAAGGTACAAAATCAAAAGAGTATCAATAGTGCACATTGGCACCGATCTTATGATCACGGATCCGTTGACTAAGGGATTGGCGCCCATGACCTTCATTGGCCATGTTGGGAGGATGGGCATACTGGTAAAGTCCTTGTATAACGGTTAACTCTGCCATACATGTATGGATTTATGTTTGATAGCACATCAGGTTGATGATACTCTTAGATATCTATTCAGGTTTTGATTTTGTTATGGTTGATGTTAATCACTTATTTATGCATAATTCAGAAGTGATAACAATGGTCTTGTTTAAGACATAAGGAATAAGGTACTTTCGAATTTTACCTTATTATTATGGTTCGAATTCTTATTAACTGTGATACATGGAAGGGAACGGGACGCTATGTCAGGCCTGTAACCGCCATGATTCGGTTAATAAAGTTCGATTAGGTGGTGACTTTTACATTTTCATATTAAGTGAGCTCAAATTAAGGATTGAAAATTGTAAAGTCACGCATATATGAATCAAGTGGGAGATTGTTAGAAATAATTTATTACTAACGTTGATTCATATAATTAAGGTGTCATGCTCATATGAATCAGTGGGAGACTGTTAGAAATAATTATTTCCTAACAATGATTTATATAATAAAGGTTGTAATTCCATAAGGTACTCACGTTGATGATTAGTGATGTGTAAATGCGGAATTACTGGGTGAAATTCCCTCCCTCTCATTCTGTTAAAATTTAAGTTTATAAGGGTTAAAAAGATGTGTAATGGATAAGGTTATGGGTTTCACAATCCTAAAGGGATTTCTATTCCTAAAAGGAGGTCACATTCCTAAAGGGATTTCTATATTCCTAAAGGAGGTTCCCCATTCCTCTTGAAAGAGGGTTTCTTATCACATCTATAAATACCCAGGAAAACTCTAGGGATCTTAACGTTTTCAAATCTCTAAGTTTTCTAGTCTCCGTATCATCAGGATGTGAATAAGGTATACGGATCAGAGAGGTGAAGCATTATATTCTTGATTCATTCAATTTAGAGATTACATCTTCAATGGAACCAAGTAAGTCCTATCTTTCCTATTTAATTAAAAGTCCATGATCATGAACATTGTTTAGTTGATTGATTTGATTTACATGCGATCATTGTTAATTGTGCTTCCGCATTTAAGTTATAGCGCATAAAGGATTATTTAACACATAACACTCTACATTATTGATTTGTGTAGCCCGTCCAAAGCGTGCCGCAACTGTCACCGGAAAATTTACGCAGAGTTCTGTTCCTATCCATTTTGAATTTCTGTTCGTGTTTCGTCGTCGCACACTATCTTCCTCTTCAGACTTCACGTTGGCATTGTTACAACTTAAATTGTATAATATATATAAATCTACAAATCTAATAAGAGTCAATAATGTTAGGCCATTAACTGGAACAAAAAAATGTCGATAGTAGTTGTTTCTTAAAATGAATGGTTCATATTATTTTGATTTTTGTATTTTTTTTTAATAATTTTCCTTATTTACCCTCTATTATATTATTTTCTTCGCTTAAATAACCTTAAAATCTATTAGTATAAACTTTAGTAACGGAATATTCCGTTAACTATTTATTATTTTTAACATACTCATTAATTTATAAAAGAAAGGTCTTAGGTTCGAACTCCATCACAATTAGAGTTGACATAATTCTTAAAGATATATTATAAATATGTTAAAATGTATTAAAAATATATATAATATAAAATTTTAACATAAAATTTGGTCAAATAATTAGTCCGACTAAATACATAGCATTCAAAGTTGAGCATCAAAGATTATAAATCATGAACTTTAAAATCATTTTATTTTCTTGATTTTTTTTAAAGAAAAAAAAAACAAATTTAGGTCAAGTTTTTTATTTTTTTATTTTTTTTTTATTTTTTTTATGTTTAATTAATCTACTTTTGATTATTTAGAACGAAACTTAATCAGAACATCCTACTAGCTCCAATTGAACAAGTTTACACATCAGAACTTGATCAATGCATGAAAAATTCTAAAGAAATTTGTAAGTTAATTTTTACTATATCATTATAACAATATTTATTGTAACCATATATTTTGAATTATTTATTATCATCCTCTATTGACAACAATTGTAGCAATTGTCATTGACAAACTATCAAAAAATTGTCTCAACAAGGAATGAAAATTTTAAAAAAATCACTGATTTCATTATTATTGATGAAAAGTAGGTACAACCCTTTATTACTCTTATTAAATTAAAAAACTTAATAGCTACAACCAAAATAATACATATGCATTTAATTAATTTAGAATTAGATGTCTATAATGCTTTATTTTAAAAAAATTATTCATTATAAAAAAATTTAAAAGAAATTTAATTTCATTAGATATATTATCTTTAATTTATTTTCTACAATTCAAAGATTCCTTACCTTCAAATTATTAATTTATTATATTCACTACATTGTCCATTGTCTTCTTTTTACATTACCGTGTAATTAAATATCAAAGTTATAATACAAAACATGTTATATATATTTATTTACTAAGTATTTTATAAATTATAATATTAATATTTTGTTCAATACTTTCATATGATAACCTACCACACACATCTCACAACACATAAAACATGTAGGGGGAAAACTACCACTACTAAATATCAATAGGTGTTTGTAAGATAAATAGTTCATATTACAACTAAGATCTCAGTCATATACACAGCAAGGCAATTCTAAAGCTTCATACACCATAATCTCATTGCATGATGAATCCCTCTATGCTGCCACCAGTAACCTAATTACACATGACACACTACGATTTAAAAAAAAAAAAAAAAAAAAAAAAAAAAGCATGTACTGAAGATGAAATCAATGACAATGCTACCCAAAAGAGGATTAAGAAGAATTAGAGAAATTTAAACCAAAAATAGTATTTATTTAGACTATCGCTTTAAGACTAAGTATTTAGACTAGTGTGATTACGAAGTTGCAAACATTTATTTTAGTGACAATTATAATCAATCTATCATATATTATCTTGAATTTATATACTTTAAATTACTGATTTAAATAAACAAATTCAACATTTATTTCCCTATGCATAAACATCTCTTATATAAATATTGCATTGATATACTTTGAAATACTTATTTAAAAATAATTATTGGGTACTTATTTAAAAATAATTATTGGGCATTATCACATTCGCGCAAAGCGCGTATAAAAACTAGTTCTACAATAAAAATGAAAAGCGGTGAAATAATTAAATCAAGTAGTGTAGTTTAACTATTTGTGCTTCAGTAGATTGAGAAAGTATGTATGAATAAATACTACAATGTAACAGAGTCAGTAGTACTAAAAAAAAAAAACAAAGAAGTAGTGTAGTTTGAAATGAATCAAAATTCAAAAAGAAAAATAAAATAAGAATTGAAACAATGAAAATAACTTTTAAATCCTGCAATTATAAATACTACTATATTATTAACTAAAAATAATAATTGAGCCCCTTAATTGTGCAAGTCTAGTGCAAACGGAGATTAGTTTGAGTATTGTACTGTTTAGTGAATTTATAGGTCAAAGTACCTATAAAGTCCTTGTACTATAGTGTTTTGTTTAATTTAGTCCTTGTACCTTTATTCTGTTCAATTTAGTCCCTCTATTTTAAAAAGTGGTGAAACTAAGGACAATTGTTCAAATCTCATTAAAAATATGGTTTTAATTATTTATTTTAGACATACTAATTTAATATATTGGTGGTAAAAATAACTAATTTTAAATATTTATAAAGAAATATATGAGTAAGAATATAAATATTGTCAGCGCCACGTAACCTAAGTTAGCTGTAATATTAACACCATTAACTATTGTCCTTAATTACACCAATTTTTAAAGTACAGGGACTAAACTGAACAAAATAAATGTATAAGGACTAAATTGAACAAAACGCTATAGTACAGGGACCTCGTAGGTACTTTGACCGAATTTATATCATGGACCATGTTCCAAATACTATTATGGACCTTGAATCGAAACGACGAGGTATAGAATTCATACTCGTAAGGTAAAAATTTCATAACACAAGACACATAAAATCACAACACAAGACACATACACATGTTATATATTTCTTACTTATTTTTCAAATATAATTTAAGTACATAATTTGAGTTCATAGACACGAAATTTCACAACACAAGACACATAAATTCATTAACATAAGACACAAGACACAATTACTAATTTGCTTCATGTATATAAGTACAGAATTTCATAACACAAGACACAAAAACTCACAACTTAAGACACATACACATATATCACGGTTCACAGTGCACTGTGAACCTGGTCCATAAATGAAATTTCCAAGATGGAGGAGTGAGGACAAGGATGGAGGTGCTTGGTTGTTGGTTGTTTCCTCTCTGTCTCGATCTCATGTACTCACTCCATCTTATCATCAGATCAATTTCATTAGCTAATTAATATGCCTCTATAAACACTCTCCAGGCAGGGCTTTCTTCTTCATCAGCAGCTGCATATATTACTGTGTGTATTAGCATGTTCACTCATTTCCTTCGACTTCAGTTTTCAGCTTTAATTTTCCTTCTATATCTAAAAGTTACGAGTTTGATTCATCTCAATATCAATCCTTTCCGTTGAACTCGTGGCATGCATAGGGTAGCTAATAAGTTTTGGGGTTTTTATCATGATGTATTGTTATGTTAGAAATTAGAATAGAGGATATAGGCATGTGGAGCTTGAAAGTAACTTTTAGTAGCCATTGAGAAGATCTCACAAGGAGAAAATGATATATATGGACTCCTATATGAATATCATTAGTGTCATTCGTGAGTTGATTAATATGGAGATCTGAGACTAGAATTGTAGTATATGGCATATCCGCATATCCATAAAGAGGAAAATTAAACATTTCTATGGATTGGATGATAACACATTTGATGGGAGAATTATACTGATGGGGGAAAATTTTGGTCTATGAGTTATAGAGAAGTCACTAGATAATTGTATTGCTTTTAGCAGTAATTGTGTTGATGTGACTAAACCACACTTTATTTAATTTTTATTTTCTTTCATTCTTTTTCTTTATCTCATTATAGAATTTTTTTTTTTAAAAAAAAACGATTAGTTTTAAATTGTCAGGAAGAATGTTTTTTTTTTCTTTTAAGATTTTGATGATGTTAATATTTGCAAAGATAAGCAAGTTAGAACCCTTAATTTTTTGTTGCAAGTATTGCGTTGATAGTATAATTTGTAAAAGCCAAAATGAGTTCTACTACATAGACTCCCAAATCTTACTCTATAAATTTTACTTCCTGATGTGACGGACATTGATAAGTTACTTTTTTTTACGTGGGTCACATATAAATGTCTACACGAAAATTTTGTGTGTGTGAGAGTATAAAATTGGAACATAGACATAATATTTTCCAGCCAAAATAGAGTTAGTGTATTTGTTCATTATTCTTTCAACAGATCTTATCAAGAAGAACTTATGATTGCAACAGATCTTTTCAGCAGAAGTCATTTGGCATATCCTACTACCTATTGGCTATAGCCAAGCACTGGTTCTAGCATAACTTCATAGATTAACCATAAGATCTATTCAATAGAAAATATATCAAACTTGGCTTAAGAAATAGTACAAAACAAGCTACAATTAAACTTTTGACAAATTTAAAACTTCCACTACAAAAATAGATAATTTCTTTTTAATTAAAATTTTATTAAAATCCATTCAAACTTTTACTTGCTCATATCAACTTGGCTTAACAAATAGTCGGATCGACTTCCCTTGCTGCCATCTCCACCATACAGCGTCTGCCTTCACCATTTTCTCCTCCATCTCCATCGCTACCGGTCGTTACTCCATTATTTCTGCACTGTTGTTTCCTTTTACGTTGTTTTACTAGTTTAATTTTGTTTGCAGTTTGTGTTTTTCCTCTCGTTGTTTTGACGAGTTTCTTCCTCTCGTTTACTTGGCGAGTTCTTCTTCATAAAGCATTAAACGATAAAACTGGTCATGGCGTATGTGAATCTCATCCTGGGTGACAAACATGACAATGAAAAAGAGACTCCTCTGAACTATGATATGCAGTTCAGCCCGATGAAGATATTGTCAATGAATAAAAGAATGGAAATATATACTCAGGTGGTGTGCAAGACTATTCAACTTGTGTTAGTCTTGGGTACGTTTGACCACATCATTAAAGAAGCTTTAAGTTCCTCCAAAGAATTCAGCTTCAAATTTATGAAACAGTCTGAGAATCAAGTTTTTTGTAGCATTGCTAGGGAAATTGTTTCTATATCTGACGGTAAGGAATGTTTAACCATTCCATGAATCTTTGTAAACGTTTCAACCTATGATTAATGAATTAGTATCTTTATTTTAAAAAAATAATAATAATAAAAAATAAGATCATAACATATATACCCTCAACAAAATGAAACTGCCAAGATGATCTGGATGTGAGGACAAGGATGCATGCATAAGCTGGTTGGTTGTTTCCTATCCAACTACTCATGTTTTCTTTCTCTCTCTCATGCATGCAACTTAATTACTCCACCTTATCAATTTTGTTATTGCAACAAATAGCTAATTACCCAATGACAAATGATAATTATACATATTATTGTACTCTTAGTATTTGATGTAAAAGTAGCATTCTTTTTTTCTGTTATTAGTATTTGAAATATTAAACCTTAAATTTAGAAATATAAAATTTCAACTTCAACAACTTGTATTATTATCATGTTTCGCTGCAATTTTAATGTCTTGGCGCAGTGCACATTAAAAAACATAATCAAATTCTCCTTCTCTAAAAAGGCAATGATAATAAGCATAGTTTCTCATATGTGTTGAATATATATTGTAAATTAGGTATATCGTTTCATCAATGTCCAATGCGTGATTTAATTATATCAATATTTTTTAGTTCCCGTTTGGTGCATAACTTTATTGACTCTTATTAAGTTTGTAGATTGTAGATGTAGAAATCATTAAATTAACGACGTACTTTAAATCATGTCTTGTGCATTACATTACTACAAAAGTTATACAATATAATACCGGAGTATTATACATGTGTGATTTATGCTCATTGAAGATAAATGTGGTATTATTAGACCGTCGATCAGTCAATTCAATTCGTTCTAATTTAATGATTTAATATGTTCTTCAAATAGCAAAATTTTAAAAAATAAAAATAAAACACGTATATACCATATGATTACATTCAATACAACTAGAAGACTCTATTGATAAGACTTGTAATATACAATTTCGTTGTAGTTGATCAATCATTTTTATTTAAAAAAAAAATAATGGATTTTCATCATCTATTTTCCATTTATCAAAAAAAAAAAAAAAAAAAAAAAAAGAGTGATAATTTTTTTATCCAATTCACAAAAATTTTGTTCACAAGTGCTTCGTCCCAGTTGAGCTGCTTGGGTAATGAGCTTGTGACCTTGAGGTCAAAAGTTTGACTCTTAGATAAGGGTTGCATATTGGCTATGCCTCTATGGTTTGAAATTTATTGCACAGAAGTAGAGTTCACTATGTACACAGTACACACTCTCAAGTATTATAATATATTCTTTATAAAAGTAAGAGTATATTATACAATAGTTTTGACCAATAGTTGTTGGAGGAGATAAATTGCAAGTCGCCCAAGCAACATCCCAGTCAATATATCTTTATCGTTGACTCTGCGTACAAGGGATCCATATTTACACTTCCATTAATTTGGGGAGCTCAATAAGCCAAACTCTAACATGTGAAGTGGTGACTTTAGGTCAAGTGGTCTACCACTTGAACTAGGCCCGCAAATACTAAAATACATAATTTATAGACTAAAAACACAGTTTTCCGTATATTTTATACTTTAAAAAATAATAGTAAATGAAGAGAATTTTTCTATAAATTATCATGAATATTAAACACTCGATATTCACACGGTTTTGTAGGCACAATGATTATGCAGGCCAGAGAGACCAATAGACCATGCATGGCCTTTGAGTAAACATCAATCGAATTGAATGAATTTGACTTAGCATTGAGTATAGGTGATGGGCCAATTTGTAGAATTAGATAAGATTTATTACCTAATTTATGAGCTTTTGTATCAAAGAAGACAAAAACCTTGCATGTGTATAGTATTTCATGCATATATAATTGCTTTTTTATGGACATTACTAGTCAATGGAACTCCAACGATTAAATCAATGTGTCAAATAAAAAAATAATAAAATTACAATAAAATAAAAATAATCAATACATCATAATCAAAGAAGAAATCTAAATTTTAAAAATTATATTCAAGTGTACAGAAATATAATCACAATCTAAAAATTATTATTTTTAATCATATTTTTTAATTGTGTTAACAATTTAGAAGAAAAAAAAAAAAGAACATGTAAAAAAAAATAAAAATTCGTTAGTATATAAAAAAGTAATACAATGTACAAATTTCAAGATTAAACGCTTACTATTATGTAAAAAAAAAAAAAAAAAAAATTATAACTAATAGCGAATATTCAACTTTATATACTTACATAGCAGCCAACACTAAATATATGGGGTCGTAAAGAGAATTTAATAATAAGAAATAATTCTCAAAATTCGAGTCACGGTAAAAACTGAATTAACTAAAGGTATGTGTCGCACACTATTCTTAAAACTGAATTTCATTCCTCCCCCGATGGTGTTAGGAGCATGATGATGAAGCGTCAACTTTTTAAGATACAATATATTACCAACGTGTTTGTGTGTGGTATTTATTTATTTATTTATTTGAGTACTCAAATATAATGTTCTTGGCAAACTTGAACAGAGTGCGAACACTTCGCCCTTCAAAATTTAGAAAAAGTGTTACATTGGTAGAACTTTAGAAGAGTATAGAGAGTTTGTAGGAGTAGAAAAGAAATAGAATTTTTCAATTCATTAGTATTCATGGCATTCAAAATTGAATTTAAAATTTCAGGGCACTAATTTTCAGGTGCACACGACTACACGAGTTCAAGATTTGTTATTTTGAGATCTGATTTGCACCCCACCCCATTTCGTTACGCATGCACAAGAAAGAAGCTCTATACTAAACAATTCAAATTTGTTAAAAAGTTGAATTGTATTCATACTAGTGCAACCCCTTATCCTTTCCATTGTGGAACAAAACCTTCTTAAAAGTCTTTCTAAAATTCATTTTCCCAACTTAAGTGGGTACACATTAAAAATCAATTTCTGATGAACTTAAGGATCTGAACATAGGTATTGTGGATGTTGAGACTGACTCTCAACTAACTTATTATGCTCTGTATTCTGATCCTTTCTTCTCATCTTTTGGTTCTATGATTTCTGATGTAAAGGAAATCGCATCTCAACTTCATGATGTGGTTTTCTATTTCGCAAGGCGATCTGCGAATCGCGCTGCTCATGCGATAGCTAGGCAAGCCATTTCTGTGCCAGATTGCGAGGAGTGGAATGACCACCCTCCTTTGTTTCTTGTAAACATTCTAAGTGCTGATATGATGAATTAAGTTTTACCTCTCAAAAAAAAAAAAAAAAGAATCAATTTCTTATTTATTCATGATCTATTTTGATCTTATAATATGTCAAATTCACTATCTCAACTAGGAGAATATATATGAATTTACATTGACCCGATTCAAATAAAAAAATAGACCCACTTAAATTAATATATTTCAAAATGACCATTTAAAATACTGCTTTTTTCAACATGTCCATATTTCGATAGTAGGGTGTCAGACTTAACACTCAATACTTCCTCTCAACAACAAAGTATTGCTATAATTGATTACAATAACACTTTTGTTCTTATTACTGTTAAATCTTAAATCTTTACCCAGCTTATTACTTCGTATATACGGAGTATAATTTTCGATTGGACATATATACCCATGTATGATGCATCATGTCTAAATAATACAAAATAATTTGAGAAGATATCTTTGTGAGTTGTGGGCATTGACATATCAATCAAAAGTGTAACATAATAGAATATACTTACCCAACCACCTAATTCATAATTTATTATTATTATTCCCCATTTCCGGTGAGACCAACTATGACACGTACGGCAGGGTACACACCATATGTGAGCTTGTATTTAACTTATATATAGGAAAATTAACCTCTTTTTTTTTTCTTTTTTAAATGTAAGGATGGTCTGATAATTCATTTTAAAATATTTTATATTAAGTCATATGTATGTCACCAAATTATATAATTTTTTATCATTATTTAATGAGAAAATTGTACTTCTAATTTTTTAAATCGTTGTCAATGACCTTGTGGTCTAGTGGCACTAAGTTATTTTCACATATAAGAAGTTGTGAGTTTCAGCCTCAGTGAAGGTGGTATTGACTCTTTAACCTTTAGTAGGTTGAGAAAGTAGTTATGAACACATACTACATCGTATGACTCTCTAGCTATATATCAAAGTGAAATTAGACCCTTAAACTTAAAAAAAAAAAAAAAAAAAAAAAAAAAAAAAAAAAACTCTAATTAGACCCTTAAACATGTTAAATTTGTGCAATTAACCTATTTGACCTATAATAGCAAGTTACTCTCAAGTTGCTTGCCACATAGGATGCTAGGATTGCTAGGTGCCACTTAAATTAATACGAATGCTGCCACTTAAATTAATACGAAGTATCTTTTAAAAATTATATTTTTATAAAAGTTAAAATAATAAAATTCATTTTAAAATTAAAAAGTAAAAAAAAATTAGAAAATTAAAACTAAGGCAGCCAAGCTGCCATGACTTCTTGACTTCTTGTCCATGGCAACATAATATCTTTTAAAAAATTATATTTATATAAAAATTACAATAATAATATTCATTTTAAAAAATTAAAAAAAAATTGATGGCAGCTTGTCCAGACGTAGAAGCTTGGCGGGACGGAGAAACCCGGTCCATGTCTATGGTAGAGAAGCCTGTTCGTGTTACATTGTGGAATTTATTTTATTTTTTATTTTTATTTTTTTGTAATTTCTGAATAGGATTTCACGTAAGCTACCACATAAACAGAGTTGATAGGTTACCTTTTGTTAACTTGTAAAATAAGTTAATTGCACAATTTTAACAAGTTTAAGGGTCTAATTGGAAATTTTATTTAGTTCGTGGGCCTAATTGAACTTTGGAGGAAATTTCAAATTTGGTCATATGACTATATGAGTCTTGTTAATTTCAGTACTTGACTTTTAAAAGTGTCAATTTAATACCTTGACTATGCAATTTTTGTCAATTTTGGCCAAATTGCCGGCCAAATTTCGCCGGAAAATTTTAATTGTTAAAATAATGAGGGTATTTTGATCATTTCACATCTCTTTTTTTCTTCCCAGGCGAGTCCATCCCTTCCTCTCCTGTTTTCGGTGAATGCAATGAACTAAGATGATGGGGAAAGGAGGCTTGATGATATTAAATAAAGATAGAGTTTAGAGGGAGAAAGAACGCCGAAAACGGGAGAGAAAGAGATGGACTCGCCAGAGAAGAAGAAAAGAGGCATGAAAAGACCAACATACCCTCATTATTTTAACTATTAAAATTTGGCCGAAGTAACTAAAATTGACAAAAATTGCATAGTTAAGGCACTAAATTGACACTTTTAAAAGTCAGGGACTGAAATTAACAAGATCCCTATAGTCATATGACCAAAATTGAAATTTTCTCTTGAACTTTGGTATATAGTTAGAGGGTCTATTTGACCCTTATCCCCAAAAAAAAAAAAAAAAAAAAAAAAAAAAAGACTTTTGAAACTGTCATTGAATAAAAATTATACTTCTAGTGTTTTAAATCGTCATTGGTCAGTATTCTATGTATAAGAATTATCTTTTAATTTTAGTAAAGGATAAAATGTCGCTAATGTATTTTGATAATTTTTATTTTCCTTAAATTTGTGCTCGTTTCTCTCTGCAATCCCTTCTCTCATGCTATTGTCACCCGTGGTTATTGTTTTTTTTTTTTCTTTCTTTTTTTTTGTTTAAGGTGACCAAGCAATGTTACAGAAGGCGCTACGCGCTAGTCGGACACTCGAGGGTCGCCTAGCATTTAGGCAGCTGAGTAATTCGAGTATATTGCCTCACCTTTTTCCACTCAGGGCAAGAAGTTGTCAGACTGTTATAATTTTCCAAACTAGTCAAATGCATATGTTAGATAGTTAGTTGAATACATGGTTGAAGAAATACAAAAGAGGAGTAGCCGAGCAGGTAAAAAAATCACTCGCCCGAGTTGAGTGTCAACTCGGCTGAGTTGGGCACCGACTCGGTCGAGTTAGGCGCCCGACTCGACCAAGTTAAGCGCCCAACTCGGCGCCTTGGTCGGCCGGCTAAAAACCGCCTAGGGTCTAAATTGCATCGGCCTATGGGTGCCTAACACCTAGTCGGTGCCTAAGTGACCGCCTAGGCTGAATTTTACAACAATGCATGCTTAAAAGATAGAGAAATCAAAAGAAAAAAAAAAAAGAATTTTTTTTTTCAAAATACTCTAAGGGGGCGTTTGGTTCAAGGGATCTCAGATTAACAGGGTAATCTAAGAAAGGTAATCTTAGATGATCATGTTTGGTTTAGGTAATCCGAAAGGGTAAGTAATGCAAGATTACTGCCACGTAAGAAATGAGAGTATATTTGAGGTAATCTGATTACCAAGTTTTTGTTAGGTAATGTGAGATTACTTTTCAATATTCTAAAATTGTCCTCATTTATTTCTCTTCTTTTATTCATTATAGAGACCTTGCGGCTTGCCCTCATTTAAATTTTGTTGGTGTTGGATGGTCTGTGAAGCATCTTTACCGCGTATGCATTTATTATTATTATTATTATTATTATTATTATTGAATTGCATCTTTACAGTACGCATTCCATTATTATTATTATTATTATTATTATTATTATTATTATTATTATTATGTTAAATTTTGAATTATAGAAGAAAAAAAAAAGACTTACAATTTACACCTTTCAATTTCTATGAGGGCATTTAAGTAATTGATGTAATATAACCTAAAATATAACCTTCAACCAAACAAGTTAATGCTACATTCCTACAACTTTAACCAAACACATCAGGTAATCTTACATTCTCAAAATCTCACATTACTTACCCCAAGTAATCCTATTACCTGGGGTAATCTAAGATTCCGTGAACCAAACGCTCCCTAAAAACACTTGGGTACTTTTGAACTCTATTACTTGAAGGACCACCTTGATAATGAGAGTGACAATTAAGGATGACAATTACCATCACCCCAAGATGTTAGAGTACTTCAATGACATAAGCGTAAACTTTTTTATAAAAAATTTTGAGATCAATCTTTTTTATATTTTGCTTTTCAAAAAAAATAGAAAATTCATACTTGGAACTAGGTTGTCAACTAGATTGAGTGAGAATGACATTAACCTTCACCTTAGGCAGCACAGAAATGAAAAAGGATAAAACACATTATATGAACTACAAAAGAAATGTACAAATACAAAACCATAAATGTGTTGTATTAGCAAATATATTTTTATTTAAATAATATATACAAATATTAATGGTTTAATAGTTTCTTTTTAATTAAGAAAGGGGAAACGGCGCTTTTGGCCCCTCATTTGTTTTAGTTTTGGAAATTTAGCCCCTCTCGATTGATTTGAGCAAACTTAACCTTTTAATTGTTCATAATGTAGCACATTTGGTCCCTCATGTTATATAATTAGAATTATTTTTAATAATTTATATAATTTATTCATTCGAAATTAAAAATATTTTTATAATAAATAAATACATAAATTCAAAAAAAAAAAAAAAAAAAAAAGAAGAAGAAGAACAGCCATCGGCTGTCCTCGCCGGTGGCTGTTCTTCTTCTTTGTTTTTTTTTTTTTTTTTTTTTTTTTTTTTTTTTTTTTTTTTGCGTGCAGGATTTTGAAAAGGAGGTGCCATGGTGGTTGGAATATATTTCAAGCCTTTTGTTTCTCGCTGTTTTTGGAATATTAGGGGTAAACGCCTACATAAATGACTTTGTTAATATGTTTATTTAAAACTGCATTTTTTCCCATTTTATGGAATCATTATTTTGTTATTTGTATACTGCTGCAATCGTCCACCCTCATCATGTAGCTGCTCTGTTCCTTGCCAACTTTGAACAGCAATTCAAAAATTCAAAAAAAAAAACAAAAAAAAAAAAAGAAGAAGAAGAAGAACAGCCACCGGAGCGCCGGTGGCTGTTCTTCTTCTTCTTCTTCTTTTTTTTTTTTTTTAATTTTTTTTTATATTTTTAAATTTTTAAATTTATGTATTTATTTATTATAAAAATATTTTTAATTTTGAATGAATAAATTATATAAATTATTAAAAATAATTCTAATTATATAACATGAGGGACCAAATGTGCTACATTTTGAACAATTAAAGGGTTAAGTTTGCTCAAATCAATTAAGAGGGACTAAATTTCCAAAACTAAAACAATTGAGGGGCCAAAAACGTTGTTTCCCCTTTAAGAAATGTATTTTTGATTATTTTTAAATTAGGGAAACAACATTTATTGATTTGGAAAAAATTAAAATTTTGGATCAAAAGTACTTATAAGTAAAACTTTTAAACATTTGAATTGGTTATTTAACCCTCGACCAATTAACAAAATTTAATTTCGCTTCATCGAATTGAAAAAAAAAAAAAAAAAGAACAACATTGGCATCTAAGCAACATCTGAGCCAAATCAACCAAATCAAGAGAGATGGTTGGCACTATTGCATCTTTAGCAACTAACTCTCTAGTTATTGGAATACTTGTAATTGTCCAATTATATGTAATCAAAGGCTCATTTCTTTTCAAAGATCTTGTGATCGAGCGTCATAACCGTGACTCTCTTAAATGGACGATCACAAATTCAAACCTCAGTAGAGTATTGATTCTTTGTGCTTCAATATGTCAATTAACTTGAAGAAAAGAATAAAAATAGCTTACTCAATCAGCCAATCCCCAAATATGGGGTCTTCACATTTACCTCATTAATTATCTATACTAGAGGGGTTTGAAATCACGAGGTCCACTCGAACCAACCAAGTTCGTTCAATTACCTCATTAATTATTAGTTCTAGTAGTAAATATAGTTCTTCGATGGTATAATCAGTTAAGTATCAACATGTATAATTGAATTAGTTAGAATGCTACGAAATTACATAAATAACTATATAAATTTAATATTTTCAAAAGCAGCCAAATTTTGTTATTTAAGAGCTATAGATGCCACCTATATAATAATCGAGGGGCTAAATGTGAAGACTCTATAATTGGAGGATTAAAGGAGCCATTCTCTAGGGCTGTGCAAAACGGTTCGATTTATCCGAACCAAATCAGATCAATTCGGTTTGATTTAAAATCAAAGTACTGATCGATATTGATTTTAGAGGAATTCGTTCGGTATAATTGTTATGAACCTAAAAAAAATAAAGTGGATGTCCAAAGAGAGGTTCAAACCCCTAACCATCAAGCTTGAAAAGCAAGAGCCTTACCTATTAAGCTATAGTCCCATTTGTATCAATATTTACATGTAGCACTTATTAAACTAAATTCCAGTTTTTCGGATTTCATTCCAGTGAACAAATTGCAGGGTTGCAAAAATCCCACCTAGGCACCGAATAATCGGCGCCTAGGCGCTAGGCGCCCTTAGGCCGTGGCGATTTCCCCCCTAGGCTCCCGCCTAGCGCCTAATTCAGCCGCCTAGCGCCTAACTCGGCCAATTACGCCGAGTTAACTCGTCAATTTCTGTCGAGTTAGCCGAGTTAACCCGGCCGACTCGACCTTGCTAATTTTTTTTCATTTATATGACATATATATATATATATATATATATATATATATATATATATATATATATATATATATGTATGTATGTATGTATGTATGTATGTATGTATGTATGTATGTATAATATGACACATATGCACCTACACACGTGCACTGTTTTTCATTTTTTCAGTTAGCCGCCTAGGCGACCGCCTAGGCCGCTTAGGCCTCGCCTAGGCCGTCTAGGCGCTAGGCGCTACTCTATCGCCCGCCTAGCGCCTAGCGCCTATTGCAACCATGACAAATTGTAATTAAATTCCAAAAACTAGAATGAGGGTTGTTCGAACTGGAATTGAAATTTTGGTTTCTAGGATTTCATTCAAGTTTCTTTAAATGGTCATGTGTTGAAATTTTTTATGAATATTTGAAAGTTATTCTTTTAGTAATTTTTGTTTTTCAAATATTAACTATACAGATGGATGTATTGTCATCAGCAAAACATTTCAAGTGACATTCCAAGTGAGTGACCTGAAGAATCGATCGGGCGAAAAAGGAAACATTCAACAATGAACTTCCACCGAAACCGAACCAAACATCGAGTCTAATTAAATCCGAACCGTTTGAAACCGAACCGAACTTTAATATTAAACCAAATGATTTGATTTTTCTAAAATCGAAAAATCAAAATCAAAATCGAAACGGAAGCCCGAAACACCCACCCATACCTATAGTTATGGGACTAAAAAAAAAATCAATTTTCCATTATTTCATTTTTATTTGAGTATTTTCTAATTATAATTGGTTGACAAGTTAAAATGAATTTCTTATCGATAATCAGTCATATCAATCTCTTTCCATGATTATTGGCCTCCAGATGTAGACTCCTACCGGAGGGATTTAGGCTTTATTGTTCTTCTTGTGTTCTATTTTTCGTATTGAAAAAAAAATATAAAGATTTGTAATAGACTTATTCCAAAAAAAAAATCATTTGAAAATCTTTTCATCTTTTTTCTTTAAATATTGTCTATTGAATCAGTAAGTTAAGTTTCCTCCGCATTGAGAATATTTTCAAATCTCACAGTTCATAGATCCTTCGTCTATATGGAAATTATACTAGTAATTCCAAAAGCACAAACACACCGTTTTGGTAACACAGAACATAGTGTAATAACCATGGTTAGTTTATACCCAGTAAAGCTAACCAGGGTTAACTTGCACTTCTTTTTCTTCCCTTTTTAAACAGCCTTTCGGAATCCATGATTTCATTCCCAAGGCAAAAGGAGAGAGAGAGAGAAACGCTTACTCTAATGGCGGCGCCTATAATAGTAGAAGAAGAAGCTTGGAAATGTCTAAAACACCCTTCAAATAGAGAGAGAAACGGAGTGTGCCCCGTTTGCTTGAAGGAACGTCTTGCCATTCTCAGCCGCGATTGCGCCGCCGTCCGCCCCTGCGCATATCTCGCCGCCACCACCTCCTCCTCCTCCTCCGCTTCCTCGTCCTTCGGCGGCGGCGAAATCGGCTGCGAGCCGGACTTCCGGCGATCGAAATCGGTCGGGGTCACCATTCTCCGACCACGCGACGGCCTCTCCGGCTCCTTCCGGCGGAATCCGCCGCCGAACTGCCAGAGCAAGGCGGCGTGGTTCCGATCCTTATTCAAGTACTCGAGCAAGAGCGCGAGGAAATCGGAGGTGAAGGAAGAGAAGCAATCCGAAGTGAAATTCGTCTCCGCTCGGTGTAGCGGCGCCGGCGACAGGGGAATTGTGGATTTCGCGGTGCTTATGAGGTCGAGATCGGTGAGCGTGGAGGTGACGTCAGGTTGCGGCGTCGGAGATTTTACGAAGGCGAAAGGATGGCATTTCCGGAGCCCCGTGAAGGCGTTCCGGCAACCGAAGGTCGTCCAAGAGCGCTCGCCATTTAAGCGTTGAACCGTTTTAGAATATTACTATTATTATTTATTACTTTTTAATTTAACCACGCCCCAAAAAAAAAAAAAAATCTATTTCTCATGTTCAGTCTATCTTTCTTCTCCCAAAAATAATCTTTTATCATAAATATATACAATATTGTTTATACATTTAATCTTTAATACAAGAATGGTTGCACTCATAGATTTAATCTTGCATAAGAGTGTCTTACTTTAGACTAATATAAAATATTAATATTTTTTAACAAAAATGCAATATTTTTTTAACAAAAATGTAATATTTTTTCATAAGTCAACAAATATTACAATTTCACTAAAAAAAAAAAAAAATTCCACAAATATTCATGGAACAGTAATATATACTTTTCACAATTGTTAACACATAAAATAGTATTATATTATTACTAAAATGTATTGCAAATGAAGTCGCATATTTAATGTTTAATACAAGAATGTTTGCACATTTTTTTTTGGAAAGCATATAATTTCTTTTTTTAATAACTACTTTCCGTGACACCCTCTACCAAGAAGTTAACGTGGAATTTTATTATTATTATTTTTTTAATGATGATTTTTTGAGACACCCTTTTCATCTCTTTGAAAAGGGTGTTGCGAAAATCTTATTTAATTTCAAAAATTATATATATATATATATATATATATATATATATATATATATATATATATATATATATATATATATATATATATATAACTCAACACTAACGGGGCGTTTGATTGGGAGTAAGGAATTAGGGTGGAAAGGAATTGCAATTCGGTGGGAAAATAATAAGGTGGGAATAAAGTAGGAATTCAAATTACATTGTTTGGTAGGGATGAATAGAATTATTGGGTAGGGAATGAAAGAAGTGATATAAAGACTAAAATGTCCTTGTGTAATAATAATAGTAGTAATAATTAAGGGTATTTTTGTCATTTCATCACTTTTTTCTTTTCCCACAACCACCTAATTACAATTCATAGGGGGGTGCCCATGAATTGCTATTCAGCAAAAGGAGGGAATTGCAATTCTGTGGAATTGCAATTCCCTCAAACCAAACAGCGTAATTGTGGCTTCTACTGAATTGCAATTCAACTACAACCAAATTACGCCCAACCAAACAGGTCATAATGGGTGAGAATAAAAACTAGAAGGCAACAGAATCACAATCCCCAAAGCTCTGATGAGTTTCAACGCCCCAGATTACCCAAAGCTTAGACATTTCGCCCATCCTCATGAACTAGAGCTAGTTAACCTTAACCTCCACAATCCCAATATCCCAGTAATATATACGGAGTACTAGCTTTTCAGTGAAAATATAAGTATATAACAATTCTTAACTCATAAAATAATACTCCGTATTATATTATTACTAATATGTGTTTTATATATTTTTGTACATTTTGGATGATTTCTTCTTTTGTTGTGCACATAATTTATCTAGAGAAACATCCAAGTGTCAAGAATAAATGTTAAGTTTGTTTATAAAAGACCTAAGTTAGGGAATTAAAAATGATGTGATGTATAGAAGATATAACTCTTGATGAGTAGATGGCATATTGCTATTATTCGTTTATTATGTTCTTTAATAAAGATTATGGTAGTACTTCCAACAAGTGGGAGGATGTTAAAATTTTCTATATATGAGACATTCTCACATGCACTAGTTTTTATAATAATATGTTTAGGATCACGAAAAAGAAATATATATATATATATATATATATATATATATATATATATATATATATATATATATATATCATACATACTTTCGGGCTTAGTTTGTATGTTTTTAATAACCCTCGCTAGGAATGCGCATGACTTTGGCGGCAGGGGAAATTATAAAATGGATCATCATGGTCAATATTACAAGGTGAATCACTGATAGATATTCATATTTAATATATTGAATGTTCATGTTTAATATACAGAAGGTTAATTAGATAGTATACTAAGAATGAACTTGTAGTATATTAAAAATGAATAACTTTAAAAAATATAAACATGTACTAAACTAAAAATGAATTTTCATTATACTAAAAATAATAAATATGTATGTCAATGATACACCACCTTTGCAATAGGAGGCAAATTTTAGTGTAGAACATGGTCAAAATGGTGTTGCTTTAAGTTTTTTTTTTTTTTTTTTTTTTTTTAACCCATTAATTAATAATGGTAGACGGCAAATCTCGTTTTGTCAATGTAGCAACCCCTCTCACTACTCAGTATCATTTTATAATTTATACACATGATAGCGTCATTACAACACCACTACAATATTATTATAATTGAACTACGTAGAGTTTAATTTGACAATATACACTCAGTATGTGAGATTTTCTATTCAGATGCATTTTGTAAACAATATATAGTTTCACTACAATACCCCACTTAAATATCATTATTATTCAACTACAGTTTCATTTGACAATATACAATTAATATGCGAGACTTGTTATTTAGTTTCATTTTATACACACCATAATTTTTAAGTTTTATTACTGCAATACCAAAGTAACATTCTAGCTAATTAATCCACATGAACCATGACCAAAATCAATATGTCTGAATCGTTAAAAATCATAGCCTAACCGAATTAGTCCAAAATCGAGCGGACTAGCTCGATTAAGATCTCTAATTTCTTCAAATAGAGGTGACATGTATGGATGAGATTCTAGTTTTATCTCATTTTCTTCTTCTGTTATACAAAATAAATATTATCCTTCAAAAAATTTAATAAAACTAATTTGAATTGTATGGTTCAAGACTTCGAGTAGTTATACAAATTTAAATATTATATGATTTTGTAACTCTCGAGTTACGAGTGAATCAGAATGACTCATAGTATATATGTAGTGGTAGGAGGGGCTTGTCCAATGTTTAGGAAGCATCCGTATCATGTCACAACTTCACAAAATGTATTGGTCAAATGAAAGATTTGATCCTATCCATCACAAACAAAGAAAGTGGGTTTTATTTAATTAATGATTTAATTTTATGTCATGTGAATTGATTATATATATATATATATATATATATATATATATATATATATATATATATACACAATGAGAATGCATAAATAACCTCATTCCTGTGTAATAGTTCATAAGTCACACATAAAAAATAAAGGAATAAGGGTCAAATTGGCCACTCAACGTAACACAAAAGTGCAATCAGGCCCCCGAACCTAAAAAAAGTGCAATTATACCATTGAACAAGCTAAATGTGTGCGATTTCACCTAGTAGCCAGTATCCAACCTTTTCTTCCGGTTGATTGCTTATCTGGATTATTACGTGGCATTATTTATTCTTTTTCTTTGTTTTCCGTTCTTCCAGCGTGTAAGAAACAAATCAACAGTGTTAAAAATCCCCAAATCGCTTCAATCTAAAATCACCAAACCCTTCCCTTCGTTTACGCTTACTTCACTAAGAACAAGGACGGACACACAGCTCACCAATAGCTTCATCTCTATCGTCCGCACTGACAATCGCCGTATTGCGGCCTCCAATTCCGCCGCGCCAAGAGCGGACTCCCAGTTGTATCAGATAATTTAGGTGTTCTTTTACTGTCTCTGTGCTTCTGCTAGTCTTCGAGCTAATTGCTTACTTCAAAGGATGGCCTTTTAGTCCGCCAACGATGGAATCGACATCGGTTGAGGTTGTGGAATTGGTGGAGTACGTCTACGCTCACTAGCTAGAGATTAGGGCCAAAACATCAAACACACAAACAAATTGATCATTGTTGCTGCATGTAAGATTGTTTTTAATTTTTTTAGTTTTTTTTTCCACCAATTTTGTCGTATAATACTTTATAGGATTTTCTATTTTTGATGAATTCTTTTTCTCCGTTGTTGCTTCTACCGACTTATTTTTATTTGTTTTTTCAGATCGTCTAGTTTTGATGCTGGGCTGCCTCTGGATCAAGTTCAGGGGGTTGAAACCGGTGGCGCAGATGGAGAAGACACGCTTCAAGAACAAAGAGGAAATGAAGAAAAGAAAATAGGAAAAAAAAAAAAGTCAAATCAGCCTCCACGTAGATAGGTAACCGGATGGGATGGGAGAAAACCTGCTGCTTGGTGAAATTGCACACATTTAGTTTGTTGAATGGTGTAATTACACTTTTTTTTAAGTTCGGTGGCCTGATTGCACTTTCGCGTTACGTTGAGTGGCCAATTTGACCATTATTCCAAAAATAAATCACACTAAAAAGATCATGTTCAATGGAGTTAATTGAGAGGGTGTTTGCAATTTAAATGAAAAATTTAATATTTCATGATACTTACTTTTATTGAATGGATTATTATTTTTTTTTCTACAATGACTTGAGGAGAATAAATTTTAATTTTGGTCATGTGACTATTGTGGTCCTGTTAATTGCAGTTCATGACTTTCAAAAGTGTTAATTTAGTACCTTGACTATGCAATTTTTATCAATCGGGTTAAAAACTGACTTTCTTTAATTCGAACCACAATTCAAAAGAAGAATTTGCCCCTCAGATTAAACACTAATTGATGAATTAAGTTTTTTATAAGCGAAATTTGGCTGGCAATTTGACTGGAGTGACAAAAAATGATAAAAATTGCATAGTCAAGGTATTAAATTAACACTTTCGAAAGTCGTAGACTGCATATAATAGGACCCCTATAGTTACATGACCAAAATTGAAATTTACTCACTTGAGGAAAAAAAATTTAATTTATGTTCATTGTCATTAGTTGAAAAAACACTCATTTTTTTAAGGAAAAAATGTCAAATAGGCTCCCGAACATTACTTAAGAAGTCAATTAGGCCCTTAAATTTTTAAAGGTTGTAATTATCCACTTAAACTTATTATTTTAGAGCATTGAGGTCCAAAAACCGGTTTGTGACCTATGATTACAGGTTACTAGGGTTTCGGTGAACCTCCGGCGAGATTCCGACCATATTCCGGCAAAAACGCCTGCGAAACGGTCGCTAGTGTCGTTTGGGTGCCTTCTCCTTCGCCGGAGAAGGCAACCGGTTTTGTTGCCTTCTTCGGTGACCAGAGAAGGCGGCCAACTATCATATTTTGCCATTTAAAAACCCATACTATCATATTTTGGACACTTTCTGTAACACCCCTGATTTTTACCACATTTTTTAAAACTTAAATGCAAGAGACAAACAATCTAACCATCCATAATCATTAAGCGGAAGCAAGTCTATACGGGGGCATTATGCCACATCTTAAATACTAAAGATGCACAGGCGGGAAAACTAAACCATTCAACAAATTATAAAGAGTCAAGGCACACATGCCGCACAAAAGGCTCACAGGCCATCAAAACACAATGTCTAGACAAGGTGACTAAGCTAACTATCGCTCCAAGTCTAGCGCTCTCGGGCATCTACTTAAAACCTGTAGAACAAGGAAAACATAACATGGGGATGACATCCGGTCAGCGAACATTGTTGGTAACCCATCAATACACATTAAATAGCATATATAGATAAGTATAGTCAAAACCATTTTCGAAACGGAATACAGTATATATCATTTCAAAAGCCATAGAGAAAGTCAACTTCAAGGACTCATTCACACTCTCAAAAAGGGAAAGGAATCAACATCCGTACGACATTAACAAGACAAGAATCATGAAAGACAATACAACTCAAGATGCATTCTACTGATCACAAAGTAGAATACATCAAGACATGCTCATTAGCAAAGAATACACATTCACACAAAGGCAACTACATGCCACAGTGACAACTACATGTCACAAGTTTCATAGTTCCAACCTTATGCCCTGTTCCAAACTTATGGCTACCCCCGGCCTTATTTCAGTTCCAACCATTACCTCCTAGTGTCACCTTGTACTTCTGAGTCCAACCTTATACCGCCAGGGACCGTCGTCCCCCCTCCAACATAGCTTCCAACATACCACCTACATTTCAGTACACGAGGGTACTATTCATTTCACACAACCACCTACATGTGAGCAGAGCTCAAGTAACAACCACCCACATTCAATCATAGTCACACAAGGTCATCATCATTACCAAGAAGACTAAGGTTCCACAATAACCTTAATCAAGTATCAATCAAAGGGTACAACGATTACATACGTTCATATCATAGGAATCAATCAATGGATCACAACAAAGATATGAAACCATACTCAACAACAAAGGATCACAATCCGACACCAAATGATGGTCAACACAAGTTGTCAATCCCAATAAGAAAGAACAAACCGTACACACTAGTATTTCAACATCAAACTAGCATGCTTATCAAACGGGCAAACCAAAAGTAGTTGCATAGAACATACAAGACTCACAATAGTCCAACGAATCACAAAGTCGGACCCTTAGCACGATTCAAGACACCAAATCCTACATGGATTCCTAACATACCGTTCTAGACATATGAAACATCAAGAAGACTCACAAATGGCCCAAGAAAACAACATCGGGAGGTCAAAACATCAATACCGAGTCAAAAGAATCACGGGGAACAAATCCCCGCCCGACATCACAAGTGTTCCCCGCGGGTGGGGCCACGGGTGGACAACCACCCGCGGTTCCGCCCGCGGGTACCGATCCCACGGGCATTTCGTTCCCCGCGGGTGGGGCGGCGGGTAGGCCTCTGCTCGCCGTTCCGCCCGCGGGTCCACCCTGTACACCAAAATAATCCCTTCAGGTATTTTCAACAACAAGTCCAAATTCAAGTCCAAAACACCCATAATCTCACACAAAACAACAATATGACTTGAACCCAAGAAATAGCCAAACAATGGCATTCAAGAACCCTAAGAACAAGCTCTAAACATGCATTACCACAAGACAATGCATCAAATCTCACATTTCAACACAAGAATCACAAGTAGAAGCCAAGAATCATCATATAAGTAAGAAAATAGGTTCTGTAAAGCATGGGTTACCTTTGTAGCCTAACACTTCTCTTTCTCACCCTTAGAAAGCCTTTCCTAAAGCTCTTCTTCCACACCAACTTCATACACAAACCAAAAGACAACAAAGATTCTATTTTTAGAAAAAGACATCTAAAAGGAGGTCAAAAACACCAAAAGATCAAGGATCTTACCCTCCCCTATGCTCAAGGTAAAGAAAGTAGGAATCTTGGGAGACAACTTGCAAGATTTGGGATACCCAAATTCTAGCTTGGAGAAGAAGCCACACTTTTCTAGAGAGAAGCTAGAGATTTTGCGTTTAGATTGTAGGTGAATGAAATGAAGGGATGTTGCTAGGTTAGCTTGAACCACAAACCTTAGGTAGAAAGACATCTCTACGCTTACTAAAGTTGGAAGAATAAGGAAACAAGGGCACGACCCAAGAAGCATAAGGTACAACCCTTTGACCTTGAATGACTAGTCAAATTCTCGTCGTTCGACTATTGAATTTTCAGGATTTTTAGGAATAAATTAACAAGGAGACTAGTGTTGGTTTTTGGGTTTTTGGGCCCAGGGAGGTCCAACACAACCTTGGTCGGTGGATTCACCTTTCACAAAAGCTCTGAAGAAATGAAGGGGTAACTAAAGAATAGTCGGAAATGTGTGTCTTTTCTCACTGGGCATGGACTCGCATGGATTACAAGGGTGGAGGGGCCTTTATATAGTAGGCTCCTCTCCAGCCGAATTGAAATACATTAACTATCGTCATCAAGGCTAATTACGCTATAAGACCGTTCGGGCGCCGTTACTGAGTCGGCCAACGGCTCTTTGGACTCCTAACGGTCCGTTTGGTCGAGCCCTCTTGAATGCCGCATTGAGTGCTCCCCAAGCGTTTCTTGGACCGACTTGAATGCTTCTAATCGGCTCCTGGGCCGAGTCTCCTTCCCCACTTGGGCCTGGGCCGACTCTTGGACTCGGTTCAGGCCACCACTGGGCTTCTTCTTTTACTGACCCATACTTTCTATCTTGGACTCCTTATACTTTTGGGCCCATCTCTTTGGGCCGGGGTCCTCACCCCATCAACTAGTCCCTCACTTTCTCATACCCGGTCCACTAACCCGGGTGTGAGAAAGTAGTAACTGTTCCTTCTCTTAATCGCCGGATCTTCACATTGAATGGACCTTCCGTTCGAAATCATGGTCGGCCAATAGTATCCCTGGACGACCAGCTTCCGGGCAAGAGTGTGGGCGCCCTGGTGGGCGGCACAGATTCCTTGATGGGCTTCGTCCATTATTTTCTCCGCCTCGGGCCTAAGTAGGCATTTCAAGAGGGGGTCCCCAAATGATCGCTTGTACATTTGTCCGTCAATGATTTCGAACGAGGGGGCCTTTCGTCGAACCCTCGCGGCGACTCCTGGGTCCTCTGGCAACTTCCCCGTCTCCTTATATCGCCGGACGTCGTCGATCCAGAACATCTCGGGATTTTTCTCTCGATCCCACTCTTCGACGACTACCTGTTGGATTTCTAGCATCGTCTCCTCTATACTTGGTCGATTTAACTCCTCTTTTTGACAAATCTTGACGAGGTGATCTGGTACTCCTTCCAGGGTAATTTTTGACAATATGTCAGCCTAAGTGTTGTCCGCTCGTGAAATGTATTCGATTTCATACATCCCGAATCCTCTTAGCATCTCTATCGCCTTCTCCTTATACTGGGACATCCGAGCGTTCTTGGCTTCGCAGGTGCCTAAAACCTGTCCAACCACTAGCCGTGAGTCGGTTTTGATTCGCAGACGTTCCACTCCTAGCGTTTTGGCGAGTCGTAGACCGCCCAACACAGCCTCGTACTCAGCTTCGTTATTGGATGTTGGAAACAGGTAGCTTAGGGCATAGTAAAGCCGGAATCCTTCCGAGGTAATTAGCATGACTCCGCCTCCACAGTGTTGTCGACTCGCTGCTCCGTTCGCGTGCATCTCCCACCATTCGCCTGGATTATCTTCCATGGTGCCCTCTTTATCGACTTCCCCTGCAGTGCATTCGACCAAGAAGTCGGCTAAGGCTTGCCCCTTAATGGATGGGCGCGGCTGATACTCGATCCCATATTGGGTCAATTCCACGGCCCATTTTACCAATCGACCTGACGACGTAGGGTTTCGCAATACACTCCCTAGGGACTGGTCTGTCAGGACCCGGACGGTGTGGGCTTGGAAATAAGGTGCCAACTTGCGTACAGTAATCACCAATGCGTAGACGATCTTTTCCAAGGCCGTGTACCGTGCCTCGGCGGCCTTCAAGGAGCGGCTCACGTAATATACCGGATGCTGGGTACGCTCTTCTTCCCTAACGAGTACTGAACTTACCGCCCTGGGGGAGGCTGCTAGGTATAGTAACAAGGGCTCCCCCACCTGAGGGGTGGACAACACCGGGGGCGTGGAAAGATATTGCTTCAGCTCTTCGAACGATTGTTGGCATTCGGCCGTCCAAGCAAAGCCTTCTTTCTTCTTCATGGCTTCGAAGAATGGTATGGTCTTATCCGCCGCCTTGCTTAAAAAGCGACTGAGGGCAGCCAGTCGACCAGTCAGCCGTTGCAAGTCTTTAACGGTACTGGGAGGCTGCATGTCGATGATGGCTTGAACCTTCTCGGGGTTGGGCTCAATGCCTCTCTTGGTCACCATGTACCCCAAGAACTTCCCTCCTTGTACTGCGAAGGCACACTTTTTAGGGTTTAATCGGAGATTATACCTTAGCATCACCTAGAAGCAGTCGGCCAAATCCTCCGCGTGCTTTGTCTCCTCCCGGCTCTTGACCAGCATATCGTCTACGTAGGCCGCCATGGACTTCCCCAACAGGTCTTGAAATAGTCGGGCGACCATCCGAGTGTAAGTAGCCCCTGCATTCTTAAGCCCGAAGGGCATAACTCGGTAACAGTACACTCCGTCCGACGTTAGGAACGCGGTCTTTTCCTCGTCAGCCGAGTGCATGAAGATCTGATGATACCCCCTGAAGGCGTCCATAAAGCTCAGCAAAGCCGACCCGGCGGTCTCGTCGACCAACTGATCAATCCGTGGTAAGGGGAACGGATCCTTCGGGCAGGCCTTGTTAAGGTCGGTATAATCCACACACATTCGCCAAGCTGGAGGCTTCGGTACGAGAACTACGTTCGCCAACCACTCTGGGTATTTGACCTCTTGGATATGGCCTGCAGCCAACAACGTGCTCACCTCTTTTTTCACACACTCCCTCTTGTCGTTTGCCAAGTAACGCTTCTTCTGTATGACCGGCGGGTGGTCCGGATCTACGGCGAGTCGGTGGGCGATGATGGACCGGTCGACACCCGGCATATCTTCCGGGCCCCAAGCGAAGACTAGTCGGTGCTCTCGAAGTACCCTGATGACTCCCTCTCGTATTTCTTCTGGGAGACCGACCCCAATCCGGACCCGCCTGTCTGGTCGCTCCGGGTCAACCTCGACCTCCTCTAATTCCACGGCCGGCTCCGGGCGGGGTATTATTGCTTTCTTTGGGAGTCTTTCCGTGATTTCATGGACTTGCATCTCTCGTTTACCCATTCCTCTGCAAGCCTGTAGATAGCAATCCCGGGCGATTCTTCTGTCGCAGCGAACCACGCCTACCCCGCTCGGCGTGCGAAATTTCAGGCAGAGGTGTTCAATAGAGATTAGTGCTCCGAGATCTTCCAGGCCTGGTCGGCCGAGTATGGCGTTATGTGAGCAGGCTAGGTCTACCACGATGAATTTCATGTTGAGCCTCTGTACGTCTGGGTAGCTACCAATCTCCACCGGCAGGGTAATGGATCCTTCTGCCTCTACCGAGTCGCCTGTGAAGCCGACGAGCGGCGTCTTGACTGGGTTCAACTGTTCTCGGGTCAGTCCCATTTTGGTGATTGTCTCAAGGTACAGTACGTTGACACTGCTTCCGGTATCAACCCGGATTCGTCGAACGACCACCCCATTCACATCCATTGCTATGACCAGGGCATCCCGATGCGGTGTCTCCCCTGTGGGTAGGTCTTTGTCAGTGAACGTGATGGGCTCCCCGGCACACTTTCTTCGAGCCTTCTTCGCGCCCATATACCGTCCCAATGTACAACTGCCGAGCCCAGGCCTTCCTAGTGTTCGCCGAGTCGCCTCCTTCTGGCCTGCCGACTATCATGTTGATGACCGGCTTCTGACGCCACTGGGCCTCGTCTTCCTCGGTCGCTGGTTGCTTACCGCGACTGCTTTCAGCGGCGACTGCGGGGTCATCGTCTTCCCGGGCCGCCGACCTTCTCCTCCATTGATTAGGAGGCGGGGTCCCTTGTTAGATGATTCCTTCCATGATCTTCTTCAAGTAAAAGCACTCTTCCATGCTACGAGTGTAAGATTTGTGATAACGGCAGTACTTAGAGATCTTACCTGCCTCTTCGTTCGTCACGCGATCGTCAGTCGGCGGGGGTGGAGGTGGAGCGACCGCTTGTACCTCGTGTACCGGGTGTTGAGGAGCCGGTCTATAGGGATGAACGATAGGGTTGTCATAGGGACGCCTAACTTCAGGCCGCCGAGCCACTTCCCGACGTCTTTCCTTGGTTTCCACGCGGGTTCTCTTTCCGCCAGCGGATCCTCCGACCTCACGTTGTCGCTTGTGCTTCATAGCTTGCTCTGTGTTGGCCCGCTTATTAGCCATGTGTATGGCTTCTGCATATCTGGCCGGACGATTATCCTGCAAATCCCGGTATAGCTGCCCGGATCGCAAGGACTCGATGAAGAAGGTGAGTGCGGTCTGGTCCTCGACCTCCTCGATAGACTGGATCTCTTTTTGCCAGCGAGCCAAGTAGGTTTTCAAGGACTCACCTTCATCTTGGTGGACGTTTTCAAGATCCTTTTGTGGTTTGATGTTGGCCGCATAATGACTCATGAAGCGATCGGCCAGCTCCTCAAAATTGTGAATCGATCCTGGAGGCAGCGCCACCAACCACCTTTGTGCCGAGCCCTTTAGCGTGGGCAAGAAGGCGCGACACATTACCAGGTCTCGGACTCCTAAGACCTGCATCTTGGCCTGATAACTTAGCAGATGTTCGCGTGGATCGCCGGATTCGTCGAAAGTGGCCTGCTCCGGGAATTTGAAGTCGCCGGGTACTTTGTAAGACATGATCTCGGAGGAGAATGGCAAAGCGGTGAGCAACGTTTGCCTGGGGGATTTGGTCCTTCCCTCCATTTGTTCCTTCAAATCTCGCACCTCTCGAGCCAATTGGGCCACATCGCCTCTATTGCGAGTATGGTTTCCTGTGGATTCGGTACTTTCGCCGATTTCTAATTCAACTGGTCGGTCGTCATTGCGCGCAAGTCGCTCGGTTCGATGTGCTCGAGTCCTGGTTCTTCTGGTGCGGGTTCTCTCGCGACCGGCTTCTCGATCTCGGGGGCCCGCTGGTGCGCGGCTGGGCTCCCTCTCCCCCAGTCGTTCTCTTGCAGATTGTCGTCCGGCGTTCGGGCCCAGCCTCGAATGGACCGACCGTACTGGTTGACTCTCCGCCCGCCGATTCTCTCGTCTGTCTTCCGGCCTCTAGGAAGGTTGCTGATTGCACGGCATCGGTCAAGAGACAGGCTGCTCCCTCACTCCTCGACTTGCGTCGGCGAAGGCTCGCCCGATCGCATGGAGTTGCTCCGGGGTGAGGGGTATCATGGGCGGCTGCCGGTTTACCGGTGCCGTTTCGTTTTCTTGACTTTGGGGGTTTTGTTAGTTTAATTGCTCTCTCAAATCTGCTTCCACTCCATTATCGCGGTTATTCGTCTAGCCTCGTCCTTCCGACATGCCGTGATGTTTTCTCGGTCGACTTGCGGACTCGCCTCACTCATAAAGTCACGTAGCTCTTTGTTTCGATCCCCACAGACGGCGCCAGTGTTGGTTTTTGGGTTTTTGGGCCCAGGGAGGTCCAACACAACCTTGATCAGTCGATTCACCTTTCACAAAAGCTCTGAAGAAATGAAGGGGTAACTAAAGAATAGTCGGAAATGTGTGTCTTTTCTCACTGGGCATGGACTCGCCTGGATTACAAGGGTGGAGGGACCTTTATATAGTAGGCTCCTCTCCAGCCGAATTGAAATACATTAACTATCGCCTTCAAGGCTAATTACGCTATAAGACCGTTCGGGCGCCGTTACTGAGTCGGCCAACGGCTCTTTGGACTCCTAACGGTCCGTTTGGTCGAGCCCTCTTGAATGCCGCATTGAGTGCTCCCCCATCGGTTCTTGGACCGACTTGAATGCTTCTAATTGGCTCCTGGGCCGAGTCTCCTTCCCCACTTGGGCCTGGGCCGACTCCTGGACTCGGTTCAGGCCACCACTGGGCTTCTTCTTTTACTGACCCATACTTTCTATCTTGGACTCCTTATACTTTTGGGCACATCTCTTTGGGTCGGGGTCCTCACCCCATCAACTAGGATTAATTCTCTAATTAATCCTTGACTAGAGTTTGAATTTACGGGGTGTCACACTTTCGATCCATATGATGACTTTTTCATGAGAAACTCTATTTTAGGAAAGTCCATTTTCATCTCTTCAACTTTTTGATTTCTGTTTTTCTGCACCAATTTTTTTTCCTAATTTTCGTCTCTTCAAACGTGGATTGCACCATCTCCTTCACCCGGCTCATGTCTTCATCTCTTTCAACTCGGTTCCAAATTGTCCTTCGTCAATGACAATACCGAGTACGTGAGGATCTCCGGTTACTGGAAAATTATTTTGCAACGCAGACCCAGTTAGAAAATTCAGGATGATGCTATCCAGTAGACTTCAGTCTAACCGATATGGTTTTAGTCCATGATTAGAGCAAAAAAAAAAAAAAAAAAAAAAAAAGGAATAAAGGAAAGAAGCCTCATCTTTGTCATCCGAAAATACCATTTTCCTAAAATAGAGTTTCACAAAATTGAAGGCATCGGAAGGACCAAAGTGTCCAAAACAATGAAACATGATAGCTTGGAGTGTTAAATGACAAAAACGATTCTCTAGGACTAAATTTGAAAATGTCACCAAAGACAAGAGACCTCCGCTGAAATTAATTAACTCATTGGGAAAATAAAAAAATTAAAAAGATGAAAATACCATTGTCTAAAATAAGATTTCACTGAAAGAGTTAATGAGAGAACCAAAAGTGTCCAAAATATTATAGTCTGTGGTGTTAAATAACAAAAACAATAGTTTGAGATTAAATTTGAAATTGTCACCAAAGACAATGGACATCTATTAGAATTAAATCTTTATAAAATAATGAAAATATTAATGTTGATTGATAAATGTTTAAAATCCAACTTTTTAATGTTATTTTTGTAATTCTAGTTATGATTCTTCATGCCAAAGGTAATTAGTAATATAATTCCTGAATGAATTTTATTTTTGGTCCTAAATTTATTGGTGACAGTTCACTCTTAGTTTTTTTTTTTCAAAATATTCCGTTTGGTTTTAGTATTATTGTGACATGATCATTTTTGATCATCTGTTAACAAAATTGTTGAAATGTCCTTAAATACAAGATTTAAAAAAAAAATACAAAATGGGTTGACTCGCTATATTTTATTTTTATTTTAATTGAAAAAGTATATATAATTAAAAACTAAATACCTTGTATTTTATAGAATTTCAACAATTTTGTTTACTGAGGACCAAAAATGGTCAATGCCACAATAATACTAATACTAAGACCAAAGAGCGAATGTTCTGAATAAAAAACAGACTAAAAGTGGATTATTACCTATAAATCTAGAACCAAAAAATAGAATTCACTATTCCTAAATAGTATTAATTAAATATAATGGAGATATTTGCAAATAAATAAATTAATTAATTAAATGGAGATGTGGAACTTTTGAATTTTGATTCTTATCATTCCCTCCCTGCTTGACTTTGTCAATTGCAATTGTAGAATTACTCTCGAGTTTCATACTCTTATACCATTTAATCCAACTCAAAAACCTCTTGTGATAAACTGCTCAGTGCTCACTTCCTAATGGTCAAACTATATCACAATTTTATAGTGAAACTATATAACTAGTCCTCACTACCATCCCTTATGATAGCTCCTGAAACTCTCTCACTGCCCATCGATCAAACACATATCTGTTTATACATACTTTCTCAATCTATTAAAGTATAAAAAGTCAAAATCCTTACACCAAAGTTCAAACTTGAAACCTCTTATTTGAAGAGTTACAATTATACCACCCAACCATAAAACAGCTATTAACTTCGATATTTACGTATTAAGATTTTTCCCATAATTTTTTTTTTTCAAAATACTAATTCAAAACGTTATTGTGAGAAATGCTTAAAAGATAACTATGTCGGCAATGAACTTTTAATATTTATTTTCATAACACAAAAATATGTCAAATTAGTACAATAATTAAATTTAAAATATAATATATATAGATCGACTCAACACCTAGAACCACATATTAACGGTTCACGTGACTTAACACCCAACATGATTCATAACAACCAACATGACTTAACACCCAAATCAATTGACTCAACACGACTATTAACACCCAAATATTAGTGTATTCAAAAAGTCAGTGTTCATCCAATTAACAACTCTAATTAACAGGCACTACAACTTCCAGCATGCAATTATCACTTCATCATCCATTATTTTTTCCCCTTTATTGTAGGTGATAGAAATTAATTAATCCGGGCCCAAACTAACTATGTTTGATTAATTAAAGGGATAAAGGAATGTACAAATAATGTGTAATGCTTAAAAGAGACAAGATGTTTGTTTTAATGGTTTAAAGAGCGTATTAAGAATGTATTGATAAGAAAAGTTACATTGTGTTCTAAATGAGGACAAAGAGCTTGCTTTTATACTTGGCCTCTCCTTGCGACTACCACACGCGAATTGGGCAACCTCTTGCTCGGGGCCTCGGCTGAGCTCGTGAAGTTTGCCTCGTTGTCCTGACCCCTTGCGCTTGGGTTGGCCTGCTCTAAGGACGGTCTTGAGGTGCCCATGAAGCAGCCACGTGGTTGCCGGCTCAACTCGGGTCGGGTTCATCTTGGCTTCCCTTGGGTCAGTTTGCCCGAACCCACTCTTAATATGTCCATTATCAGGATTGCACCATAACCCTGATGGCCTCCATCATTCCTACTTTGAATATTTAGTGAAACAAATAAATCACAGAATGTGACTCAATTAGCCCACATAACCTTTTTGAGAATGGTGTCAGTCCCAAGTCCTAACAGAACATCTTTAGCAAGCTGTCTTCTACTTCATAGTTTGTATTGTATCATTAGCCTAATTAACTTGTAAGAGATTCATTCTGCACCTTTCTTTTTTGTTGCCTTCAATAATTCTTATAATCTATGGGGGCAGATTTTGTGAGGATCTAGCTTCAATTTCTCCCTGTTTGAGGGGATAATGCAACATTTAGCAATAATTAAGGATCAAATTTACTTGCAAAATGAAACATACGCCTACTTTTTTGGTCATTATTTTTATTTGTCTAATTCTATATCCTGTCTCCAGAATTGGAGTGGTGAATAACATTTAAGTTCGGAGTTCAAACTTAATTCTATATTTCTCTACAAAAATTATTTATTGACAATTTTAGGGGACTAAACCTATCATAGAAAGAATTCAAAATATAAATAGGACAAGTAAAAATAATAATAACATGGAAAAAAGGGGTCAAATAGGCACATAAACTTTACACCAAAAGCTAATTAGGCATCTAAACTTTTTAAAAGTACAATTAAATCCTCAAACATGTTATTTTGGATCAAATAAGTCAAATTTACTGGTAACCAACAGGTTACCGGTAAAATTACACCATTGACTATATTTTTTGCTGTTGACTGGAGAAATTTTACCAGAAAAAGTCAACATCGACAAAAGGTCGCCTTCGCCGAAGAAGCGACCAACTAGTCACCTTCTTTGGCAGATGACGACCGATGACTGCTGGTCGTTGGATTTTCACCGGAATGGTGCCTGAACTGAAATGACCTATAATATAATTGGTCATTTATCGGATCTTAGACTTCATTGCCTCAATTTAACATGTTAAATGGTGTTATTGCATTTTTTAAAAATTTAGGGGGTTTAATTAATTTTTTAGATAAAATTTAGGGGCTTATTTGACAATTTTTTCTATTAATATTAGTTGGGCTATCGAGCCCAAATTATATTCAAAATTGGGCTACAAATAAATAATAAAAGCAGCACAACAAAGGGTCCAAGTCCAAGCCCAAGCCCAAGTTAAACTATACCCTTGACTTTAACCCTTAAACATGCTACTCGGGGGACTCAAACTCACTCGAGTATTGTGGTTGGGATGGTATAGAAAAAACCATTTGACTATGCGTCTTGATGGTGATGGGATGATGTTAAAAGGGGACAAGGGACCCTATTTATTGTATTTACATCCTGTGAAATAAGTGATTGTCATGTCTCGATCAATCATGTCCACCTTTAAAACGAGTGATTGTAATTCCTTGATTATCTCCGTCCACCCACTTGTCATTACCACGAGTCGTCAACTCACACCGTTCTCTTTAGCTAATGTTTACGGCTTCTATTTATACAAGAAACATGGTAGATTGGATAGAGTGAGGTGTAATTGTGTACTTGTAGGTTAGGAGTTTGAGTCTTGGTCATTGTGCTTCTTTCAACTTAACTTAAACTATGCAATGTTTTAGACTCCCCTTTTCCCCAATTGTCATTTGGCCCAGACCCCATAACTCCAATCGTTATGCTATGGACCCGTGTCCAGCATGCATGCTGGACACGGGTAACAGTGCCGTTAGGCACTGTTATCTTCTTCTTCTTCTTCTTTTTTTTTTTTTTTTTTTTTTTTTAATTTTTAATTTCAGATCGCTTCGTTATAGGAGTATATGTTCATAATTTTATTACTATATGTTCATAATTGTAAGTTCATAATGTCAGAGCTCTATGTTCATAATTTCATAACTGTACATTCATACTTCCATAACTGTACATTCATAATTCCGTAAATGTACATTCATAATTCAATAACTGTAACTTCATAATTTTCGAAGCTCTATGTTCAGAATTTTAGAGCTCTATGTTCATAATTTTATCACTATATGTTCATATTGTAAGTTCATAATGTCAGAGCTCTGTGTTCATAATTTCATAACTGTACATTCATAATTGCATAACTGTACATTCATAATTGCATAATTGTACATTAATAATTCCGTAACTGTACATTCATAATTCAATAACTGTAAAATCATAATTTAAAAAGCTCGATGCTCACAATTTTTGAGCTTTATGTTCATAATTTTATCACTATATGTTCATAATTGTAAGTTCATAATGTCAAAGCTCTGTGTTCATAATTTTATAACTTACATTCATAATTACATAACTGTACATTTATAATTCCATAACTGTACATTCATAATTCCATAACTGTACATTCATAATGGCACAAACGAATAACGCCGTTAACGGCGAGACAAAATCAAAATTTTTTTTTTAAACTGAAATGACGCGTTTTCAGGGAAACGACGTCGTTTTGGACTCGTGTCCACACTGCATTGTGGACACGAGTCCACTGTATAATTTGCGCCATAAGTCTGTTAATTAATACATTGATTTTGTGTATGTGTGTTTAATTATCATGCGTACACTTCATTAACTTGCAGTAAAATTGTTCAATTCATGGGTAATAAAAAAAAAATGTAGTTGTAACCACAACAAAAAATTGTATAAGGCTTATAGTTAATGCCACATTATAAAGTAAGTGAACATTGTGTAATGATTTTTTTTTTTTTTTTTTTTAATACTATGTACCCTATTACAATGTAGTATATGATTTTAATAATAACAAATATTCATTCATCTCATTTTATGTATCTAGCATTTTAGCTCAATTAACAAAATTTTTCTTAAATTATTTAAAACTAAATTTTATGGTGTAAAATTTAGTTTAGTATTATTATACAATATTTATATATCTAAAATCATATTAAAAAAATACTATTAAACACCAAAATAGTTATATATATATTTTTTAAATTTATAAAATATGGCACCAGATGAACTCCTAATGATATATTTTGCCATTTTGCCATCTCTTGATGATGATTTTGGGCTAAACCCAATACAACCCATATATCATTATGGCTTTTCAAGAGGCTCATTCTCAGAAAATGGGCTTTTGGGCTTATCCCATCTAATTCATGACCTTCAAGATAATTTCCTTCTATGGCAAACCCGGCAAATTATGTTGTGCATCATGGTGCACACGGATGCAAAAACAACGTCGTTTTGACTAAAAACGCACGTCTATCTTTAAAAAAAAAATTAGTTGGTATAGTTATGAAATTATGGATGTATAGTTATGCAATTCTGGATTTATAGTTATGAAATTATGGATGTGTAGTTATGCAATTCTGAATGTATATGTATGAAGTTATGTAATTCTGGATTTATAGTTATGAAATTATGGATGTGTAGTTATGCAATTCTGGATGTATAGTAATGAAGTTATGGATGTATAGTTATGCAATTCTGGATGTATAGTTATGAAATTATGCATGTGTAGTTATGCAATTCTGAATTTTTTTTTTTTTTTTTAAGTCGACGTCAAAACGACGTCGTTTTTGCATCCTTGTGCACCATGCATGATGCACATGGATGCACAGCATAACGACTCGCCAAACCCAATGAAATACAAACTCCTCATAAGTCATAAATATAAAAGAAATTGTTAAGTGTACTTTTAAGAAATATTACTCTCGTTATGGGCAAATTATGTTGTGCATCCGTATGCACCATGCATGGTGCATACGGATGCAAAAACGACGTCGTTTTGCATCAAAACGCGCGTCCTACTTAAAAAAAAAAATCAGTTTTGATTCCCAGCAACCATATTATGTTGTTCATTTTTTAGTTCATTCATTCTGGACTTTTAGTTATGAAATTATGGATGTGTCGTTATGCAATTCTGGATTTATAGTTGTGAAATTATGGACGTGTAATTATGTATGGTGTAGTTATGCAATTCTGGATTTTATAGTTATGGATGTATAGTTATGCAATTCTGGATATATAGTTATGCAATTCTGGATGTATAGTTATGAAGTTATGGATGTGTAGTTATGAAGTTATGGATTTATAGTTATGAAATTATGGATGTATAGTTATGAAATTATGGATGTGTAGTTATGCAATTCTGATTTTTTTTTTTAAGTTAGACAACAAAACGACGTCGTTTTTACATCCGTATGCACCATGCATTTCTTTTGGGTTAAAAAAAAGAAAAGAAAATGGAAGAAAAATGAAATAGATTTTAAAACCAATAATTAATTAACACATCTAAATCCTAAAGCTCTCTTTACGGGGAGACTCCATCTATTTCTCTATTGAGTTCTACTACATGTATTTCCAAATTCTATTATTTTACTTTTACTTATTGATGTGACAGACAACAATAGCAATTACTAATTAGGAGTCTACATAATAATTTCCTTTCCCACTACATAGTAAGCCTCTTGAGCGCCAGCCGACATGTGCAGTGTACGCAAAACTCACAAAAATTGAGCCTCTCTTCTTCATTTTCTCTCTCCTACGGGTCCCACAAAAAATTACCCCTTGCAGTACATTCTCCGATTTTCTCTCTCCTCCACATCACCAATGTTTACCTAAAAAATTGAGCAAAATCCACTAATGTGGATGCTCTAAGCTAATGTGTGTGAAGCAAAAGAAGAGTACATGAAATATATATCCTGAGACACTTTGGTTAGCAACAGATACACCATTTTTTAAAATCAGCGTTTGCTGATTCTAGGGTTTGGTTATCAGCAATTTGGAGTAACTGTTTGGCTACAAACTGCCGCTGAAACCCCAAACGATGCAATTAGCAACGTTTGAGGTTTGGCATTTTGGGGAAAAGCCACCTTTCCCCAAAATGGCCCTATTAACTTTTAATTAACATTTAATATATTAAAAAAATATTAAAAACAAAAATTTATTATTCTGGAGAAGCCTTGAGGCTTCCCTTCAATACCAATCCGATGTGGGACGTCGGATGTGTATAGAAAACAAATAAGGGGCGTTGAGGCTTCTCTTTATAGAGGAGCCTCAATGCCCCTCTTATGTTTTTTGGCGATGTTGAACGAAAGTAGGGATGTCAACGGGGCGGGGTGGGGGCGGAGGACATGCATCCCATCCCCGCCCCCGACTTTTTTCTCATTCCCCGTCCCCGTCCCCGTTCCCATCCCCGCCGGGGAATGGAAAACTACCCCCATCCCCATCCCCACGGGGATTATTCGGGGACGGGGAATCCCCACCCCATTAATAAGTTATAAAAAAAAATTAAAAATTAAATATTCAAAAATATTTAAATAAATAACGTGTATATATATATATATATATATATATATATATATATATATATATATATATATATATATATATATATATATATATATATTCATCCCCAATTTAAAATAGTATTCAATATTTTACAATTAAACATGTTATTTAAATATGCATTTCATAAGCATGACAAACAATGACAAGAATGCTTCTAAAATTATATATATTGTATACAAAGTAATACATATGTGTGTGTACTCCCCATACATACATACATACATTGGGGACGGGGCGGGGCGGGGAGAGTACTCCCCATCCCCGTCCCCGTCCCCGGCGGATAATTCAAAATTGCCCCCATCCCCATCCCCGATCCCCTATTTCTATCCCCATCCCCGTCCCCGTAGGGGCGGGGAATCGGGTTCCCCGTCGGGTGCAGATACAATTGACATCCCTAGACGAAAGGGGAGCCTGCACGCAGGCTTCCCTTTGTCTCCTCTTTTTTTTTTTTTTTTTTTTTTTTTTTTTTTAAATTATTATTATATATTATTTCTTTGTTAGTTATTATTTTTATTATTATTATTGTATTGTTTCTATTTATTATTATTATTTTTGTGTTGTTTCTATTTATTCATTTTTTATTATTGTAATGTCCTTATTGGTCATTTTACATGTTAACCGTTAACCTAAACAGCTAATTTTATCAAACATCATTTTACACATCACTGATACCAATCTGCTAGTTAAACCCACTAATATAATTCGCTATTTGTTAACCGCTAACATAATCCGCTACCGCTAACCGCTGATTGCCCAACAAGACCTTTATATATGTTGGTTGTCTTTTATCTCAAGATATACCTAGAGCAACCACATCCATATATGTAAGATTGCAAGTAGGAAAGAGGGGAAAGAGAAAAGAGGAGAGAAAAGGAAAAAGGAGGAAAAATAAAAAGTACATTTACATGCGTACTTGCTAGGACCGCGGCCAAATCCTAACCTTTTTTCCATATATATTTTCAGTGGTATTCGAACATCACACTGCCACCTCTAGTCATGACCTTTAAGTCAAACGATGAACCAACTTTACTGGCCCAAGAACTGTTAATTGAGTGTATAGAAATGCACACTTCGTTTGAATGCTTGAAAAACGTTTTATACCTTAGAAATTTTTTTCCTTTTTAATTTTGAAGCTTAATTACTTCTAGATGATAGATTGACGATTAATGGATGAAGTAATTGAGGTAAGAAAGATAAATTTCCAACACAGCTTACCGGCCATGCATTCTTATCTTCCCATCCTTGACAAAAATAGCAGAATGAGGTCATGAACTATTAGGGATTGGGATTACAAGAAACCTTGAGTAGACCTTGACAATATAATGCTATGGTCAACACAGCTTTGATTTCTTCTTTTGTTGTTTTAATTTATTTTTTCTTTTGTTTTTGGGTATATTAATTTTTTTTTTCAGAGTGAAGTTACGGACTTACGCTTAGATTTTATTTGAGACAACACATATTGTTGCTTTATTCATAGAAAATTATTAATTTTATACTTGGTGACAAATGAGAGCAAATAAGGATAATATTTAGGGTGTGTTTGGTTTGGGAATCGGAATTAGAATGGGTATCAAATATTTGGTAATGGTAATGTGTTTTGGTGAAAGTATTTTGCATGTTTGGTATAGTAGTAGGGTGGAATGAGAATGATTAGGTTGAGGAGGAATAATGGAATGAAACTCTTATTTTATTAGGGAATGAGTTTTTTCAATTAAGGGGTGATCAAAACCCCCATAGTATTGTTCTAAAAACTTGTCAACTAAATAATAACAATGACTTTGATAATACAGAAGAAACTCTCCTTCTCTCCCAAACTAGGGTTTTCTCTCCTTCTCTCCCAAACTAGGGTTTACCGTACAGTTTTCATCGAAACTTTGTTCTAAGGCTTCGGCAGCGAGAATCCGATAGTTATTACCGTACAGTTTGCGTAAGGGCTTTGTTCTAAGGCTTCGACGGTGAGCTTTCGACAAGTTGTACCGATCAGTTCTCACCGGGGCTTTGTTCTTCGACTTTGACGGTGAAATTCCGTTCGTTACCATGGCAGCGGCGTCACAACAGCAGCATGATGAGGGGGTGACAAGGATAGCCGAACGGTGGGCTGACATGGTCTTACAGGATGAAGAGGATGGCGTTGAGGCCGGTGGTCTCTACCAACCGGTAGAGATTGAGGGTGGGCAGGTTTACTCCGTTGTTGGACGCTTCCTCACGGCTAAACTGATTAAGGTTGAATACATGCGTCAAGTAATGGCCTCGGCATGGATGCCTGTTATGGGGATGCGAGTCACGGAACTACAATCTAATTTATTCTTATTTTCCTTCTATCATATCACTGACATGAAGCGGGTATTGGAGGAGGGGCCGTGGTCGTTTGAGAATCATACTCTTGTATGTCGTCAGGTTTGTGATGGTTTCTTGCCGAGGGAGGTCAAACTGGATACCGTAGACATGTGGGTGCAGGTTTATGATTTGCCGATGGGATATACATCGAATGTTGTATTGGAACAGGTTGGAAATTTTGTGAGAACGTTCATTCGATGTGATGATCGTAATGTGGGAGGTCCCTGGAGAACGTTCTACCGTGTCCGTGTGTCGGTGGACAAACCTCTCAAACGGAGAATGAAACTGATACGCAGGGATAAGTCTTGGGGATGGGTGAATCTGAAGTACGAACGCCTCCATAATTTCTGCTTTTGTTGTGGACTATTAGGCCATCTTGAAAAAATTTGTGTGAAGGCTCGGGTGTCCGGTATTATGCCTGAATCGTATCCGTATGGGCCGTGGATGAGAGCGGGGAAAGTCAGGGGTCCGAGGCCGGTGGGAGCATCGTGGTTGCTACCACCGGTTGGTGGAGTAGCACCCGAAGTGGCAGAGAACAAAGGTGGAGAAGCGGAAGATGACGTAGTGATGGTGCAGCAGCAACATGTTTCGGATGAGGATATTGTAGCCTCATCGAAACGGCGTCGTGCGGAGACTGCAGTAGAGGGGGTGGGTACGGTGATGAGTGGGGAAGTGGCAGACAACACGAGTTCAAAAAACTTGCATGCGGCGGGTCTTGTTTCACAGACCCGCCCAACCCAATGAGTACACTAAGCTGGAACTATCGTGGCTTGGGAAATCCACGTACAGTTCGTGAAATAGAGGGCATGGTGTCCCGGAAGAAGCCCGATTTTGTCTATCTGATGGAAACTAAGGTAGGTCGTGATAATGCAGAGAGATTACGAGTGAAGCTTGGGTTTGAAGGGTTATTTTATGTCAATCCTGTAAGAATGGGTGGTGGTTTGGCTTTGCTATGGAGGAAAAATAATACGGCAAGACTGATAAGTTACTCGAGAAATTATATTGATTTGGAGATTAGCATAGCTGGTTTCCCGAACTGGCGAATGACTTGTTTTTATGGTTACCCACACCGGAGTAGAAGAAGAGATGCATGGAATCTTATTAAATCATTAAAGTCACAGTCAAATCTGCCATGGGTTATGATAGGAGATTTTAATGATCTCTTATTCCAACACGAGAAGAGGGGAGGTAATCCACATCCTAATTACCTTTTGCGGGGATTTGGGGAAGCTATTGAGTATTGCGGTATGACTCAACTACCAATGGAGGGGTATCAGTTTACATGGGAGAAAGGGAAGGGCACAGATCGGTGGATGGAAGAGAGATTGGACAAAGTATTGGCCACGAATACCTGGCGTGATAGTGTCCCAGGGGCAAGAGTGACTAATATTCTGACCAGAAAATCGGATCATTCTTTTCTCTTTCTGGGGATTCATGACTCGGTGGGGAGGGGGAGACCACGGCAAAAACAGTTTCGATTTGAGATGGCATGGGTCTATGATGAAGGCTATAGGGCTGTAGTTGAGGAGTCATGGAATGAGAAGAGGCATGATGGATTGCATGAATGCATTGCGTACTGTGGAAAACGATTATCTCGTTGGGGGGGGGGGGGGTGATCACTACCATAAGTTTGGTGAACGTATTAAGCAACTCTGGAGTGATCAGTTACGTTTGAGAGGGTTGACGGACTCAGAATCGTTGACTGAATTCCAGCGGTTGGAGGAGGAGTTGAGCCGTGTTGAGACCCAAGAGGATGCATATTGGAAACAAAGAGCAAAACAGCACTGGTTGAAAAATGCGGATGCCAATACAAGATTCTATCACAGGTATGCTTCTCACCGTAGAAAGAAAAACTGTCTAACTAGAATTATGAATAATACTAGGGATTGGGTGGAAGGGGAGGCAATGAATGATGTAATCTTGGACTATTTTGCTAATATCTTTTGCTCTAGTAATCCTGAGGATGGGCATGATTTATTTGAGAGTGTTGTACCGAAAGTTACACAAGAGCATAATGATGAGTTGCTACAACCCTTTAGGGTAGAGGAGGTGAGAAGTGCTCTCTTTGCTATGTTTCCTGATAAGGCACCAGGCCCGGATGGAATGAATCCTGGCTTTTATTAGCATTTTTGGGATGTGGTAGGTGGGGATCTTGCGAATTATATTGTTCAATGCCTTAATACTTGAGTTTTTCCATCTGCGTTAAATGAAACGAATGTTGTGTTAATACCAAAGAAGGATATGCCTGAACTGGTAACAGACTTACGACCCATAGCCCTGAGTAATGTTGTCTATAGGGTAATGGCGAAAATGATTACACAAAGAATGAAGCCCTTAATGGATAGTATTATATCTGGCACACAGAGTGCATTTATACCGGATAGACTCATTACTGACAATATTCTGATAGCAGCAGAGGTGGGACACTTTCTGAACAGGAAACAGTGTGGAACGGTTGGTTGGGGAGCTTTAAAGTTAGATATGGCAAAGGCTTATGACCAGATGGAATGGCCTTTCCTAAAAGGGATGTTAAAAGCTTTGGGTTTTGATGAGAGATGGGTGGAACTAATTATGTTATGCGTGACTACAGTGTCGTATAGATTCTTGATAAATGGCTCTCCTAGTAACCTGGTCACGCCTACACGTGGGCTCAGGCAGGGGGATCCGTTATCACCATATCTTTTTATTATATGTGCAGAATGGCTTTCCCTATTACTCCAACAAGCACAGAATAATGGTTTAATTCATGGCTGCAGAGTGGCACGGGGAGCACCCCCGATTTCTCATTTATTTTTCGCAGATGATAGTCTCTTGTTTTTTAAAGCTAATCAGTATGAGGCAGTCGAGATTAAAAATTGTTTGGCCAAGTATGAAGCTCTCTCAGGACAGATGGTAAACTACCATAAGTCTAGTATTTTCTATAGTAAGAATACTGGTACTAGGGACAGGGAGATGGCGGCACAGATCCTGGGTGTTGTCCAAGCTCCGAATTTGGGAAAATATCTGGGTCTACCGGCTTTTATAGGAAGAAATAAAAAGGCAGCTTTTGCATATATTGAGGATAAGATCAGGCAAAGAATTGGCTCGTGGAATAAGAGACTTTTAACGCAGGCAGGTAAGGAAATAATATTGAAAAGTGTAGCTCAGGCAATGCCTACCTTTTCAATGAGTGTTTTCCTATTACCAATATCTGTCTGTGCAGCTATTGAGCGAGTAATGAACCGATATTGGTGGGGAACAGGAACTGACCGGGGTATTCATTGGAAGGCATGGGATAGATTGTGTATACCCAAGAAATATGGTGGCTTAGGTTTCAAGGATCTGAAGGCATTTAATTTGGCTATGTTGGGGAAGCAGGCTTGGCGGTTCCTAACAAATACTGACTCATTGGTATCCCGTGTGTATAAAGCTAGGTATTACCCTAAACTAACTTTTTCAGAGGCAAGTATGGGGAATAATCCTAGCTACTGTTGGAGGAGTATTATGGCTGCAAAAGAATTAATTACCGGTGGGGTGCGACGACGGATTGGGAATGGTGAATCGACTTTAATATGGAAAGATCCATGGCTCCAGGATGAGTTGGATCCTATGGTCCAGACTGAGATGCCATTACAGTTAGCAGATGCTAAGGTTGCAGGATTGATTGATCAAACAACTGGAACGTGGGATCCTCACATTTTAGCTGATATTTTTCAACCAAGTGATGTGCCTAGAATTTTAAAGATCCCCATCTCCCCGGAATATGAGGACACTTGGTACTGGTATGGAGATCCAAATGGATGCTACTCCGTCAAGAATGGATACAGACGTATAGTGGGCACCTATAATACTAGCATGGGTTTTGATAGATGGAATACCCTATGGCACCTCAAAATACCACCAAAATGGAAAATGTTCCTATGGAGAGCAATGAGCAATATATTACCCACTACTACTAATTTGCTTATAAAGAGGGTGGAAATTGATCCGGCATGCGCCATGTGTGGACTAATACATGAAGATATAATGCACTCATTAGTGTTGTGTGACTATGCAAAAGCCATATGGAGCCAATCTAACCTTCCAATCCCCCAAATTGTGACAAATGTTTTTTATGATTGGTTTGGAACATTATTAGATGTTCTAGATTCTGATGCAATATTGTTTGCAACTGCAATTCTATACAATATTTGGAGGGCCCGGAACGAAGCGGTGTGGAATGCTTATCTATCAATGCCGAAGAGGGTTGTAGCCACGGCTTTAGCAGCTGTAAAAACGTGGCAACAACTGCATATTACTGCCCATATGAAGCCCGTGACTGCCGAACTAAGTGGCCACCATCCCACTGTGCCGCCCCAAACCATGTTACTGCCCAGTTCGCCCGGATTAGCGCAGCAGCAACCCCACCCCACTACGGTGCAACCACCTGCCGCGGATCTCCCACCCCAGGCAAGGCAATGTTACATCGATGCCGGCTACCAACCGTCGTCCATGACGACCACTGTTGGAGCGGTACTGTTCACCCACATTGGCAACTATATATCAGCTTTTTGTGCACCGCCGCAAAATTGCTTTTCACCACTTATGGCCGAGGCTCTGGCATGCAAGGAAGTGTTATCGTGGCTCAAGGACTTGGGGGAGCAATCAGTTAACCTCTACACGGATTGTCAGACACTACTCACTTATTTGACGTCACCTACTATTCAGACAAGATCATACCTTGGTTACGTCCTGGATGACTGCAGGACCTATTTAAATATGTTTGATTATTGTTCGGTTAATTTTATTTCTAGATCGCATAATATTTTAGCTCATACGTTAGCAGCAGCTGCTTTTAGCTATACATTACCTATGTACTGGGACAATGTCCCTCCTGACTCTATTATGATTCATCTATAAATACAACCCAATGCTTGACTTTCAAAAAACAATGACTTTGATACTCTTTCATGATAGCTAAACCTGTCAACCAAACACACCCTTAATTTTCTAGAGTTAATGCCATGTAGGATAATATAGTGGTTTTGTCATGTTTATTCCTAAAATTTCAAATTTCAAATTTTTACCATATGTGATTCAAGTTAACCACACATGGTCCTTGTAGGAGGACCGCGACTGGTTAAATTTCGAAAGTTAATATACGGCTATTTTAGGCAAGTTAATATGTGCAAGTAAATGCATATATAGCAAATTCGTTTATAATTGTCCATTTTCTTTAAATGGGGGATTTTTACAATTCTTTTTTCATCTTTTACGTTCTTTGATTAGTTTGATTAGCTTATGGAGGTTGCTAGCAAATAAGTCATGTATGCTTTGTATGCAAAAAAAAAAAAAAAAAAAAAAATTAAAAAAAAAATTAAAAAAAAAAAAAAAAAAGTAATGTATGCTTTGTTTGAACCCTACAGGCAAACCATTTAAAAGTTCGAAATATTAAAAATGTCAAATACTTAATACTTTTGTGCATGGACATATTCAAAAGAAAAGAGATAGTTTGAAAAATAAAAATGAAGCACTTACAAACATAGCTATAAATATTGTTGGATATGGATGAAAAATTAAAACACATCAAATACTGATGAAGGTTTTTGCGGATTGTTAAAGTGGTCAGAACATGGATTTTTTACTGGATGTTGGCGATTTCTTACCACTTTTGGGTGGTCGGCAAAACGATGATTTCCAATAGTGGGTTAAGATGTGTAAATGTTTAAATTATGTAGGATTATATTGATTAACGAAGCAAAGGTGAAAGTGGTAGTCGAGACATAAAGTCTAATTTAGCCAAATACTTGAAAGATGAGCAATTAAATCAATTGGATGATGTTTTCAAAAAAAAAAAAAACAATTGGATGATATAGTTTGCTCTTGTATTGGAATTTGGAAAGAAAAAGAACATCGTTATATAAAATGGTGATGTGCTTTCTGTTCTTATTACAACTGCCTTTAGCATTGGAGCTCATATTTTGAACAAATATAGAAATAGGCTTCTCCGAAAAATAGTATGTACAAGCTTTTATTTGTACACGTAATTGGTTCGGACCCACCATTTAGGATTAAGGCCAACCAAACTCAAAAACAAAAACAAAACTCATTTAGCCCAAACCAATAAGTGGCTAACCCAAAATCTAGTAGCCTGGCCCAATTGACATCCCTAGGGCAAATTATGTTGTGGAACCGTGTCCACCTTGCAAGGTGGACAAGGTTCCAAAACTGTTCATAATTATTATGAATATATGAGTTAATTCCACCAAAGGTCCATTGTTTTTGGTGGAAATTCTGAATTTAGTCTCAGATTAGTGTTTTTTCCATTTAACATCCTAGGCTATTATTTTTTGGACACTTGTAGTCTTTCTCAAGACTTTTTCTATTTTTAGTAAAGGCATTTGTGTCTCTTTATATTTTTTTTTGTTATTTTCTAGTTTTAACCGGTTTAATTGATTTAGGACTTTACTAAAAATCGGTTAAAAATATTATTACTAAACAATTAAAGGTTACCTTGCAATTATTATTATTATTATTATTAGTAGTAGTAGTAGTAGTAGTAGTATTAAATCTGTTAAATTGTGTCCGACATTGAAGAATTAGAAAAAGATAGATAGTACGAGTTCAATTTACTAATTAGCTTGATTTAGTCACTTTATTGGTTTTCATATTTTCTCATCAATTGCATGATTATTTGATTCCTTTATGTAAGGAAACATCGACTTATAAGCTACTAACAATAGCAAATGGGGACTATTTCACCCAATAAAAATACCTACACTTCAAAAAGAGAATTAATCACTGTGTCAGACAAGTTAAAAATCTGGACTACATTAAAAAAAAAAAAAAAACCTAAGCCTATCACTCATGTTTGTCGGGATTTGGCCAGTCCCATTTTGCCAATCCGGTTTAACAATACTAGTAGATTGCATCCATCAAAATTGAGTCACATACACCCAATTATATTATTCACCAATTAGAAATTAAAGGATGTATATTGTATATTAGAAATTACTACTATACTTTTGTTGTGGAATCATGGATTCAATCAAAATAATGTTGGAAAATATAAGCGACGTCAACGCGGGGGCTGACAACCTTTTCAGGAAACAAGAACAAATACGGGTGTAGACTGTAAAGGAGTCTGTGCCGTGTTATATAACATTTTCTTAAAAGTCTTATTTGCCCGGTGACGGTGTAGTCAACATAAACGGGTACACTTCCGACGGTGTATTCAACATAAACGGGTACACTTCCAACAGGCAACACAAAATAACCATGCTAAGCTTGCACCAACTTAAACATAGCTTAAACGTATACAAACCTGACTATTGCTCAGACTCGGAGAAATAAAATGAACAGAAGTGAAAAAGACCATGTAGAAAACTGTTGCATTGATTCACTATGTAGGAAGTTGCTTATATAGTGAAGAAAGCAATAAAGCTTTAATCTCAACCATGTATTAACACAAGATTAGGGATGGAATAGTGGAGAGAGCTACACGTGTCCATGCTTCCTTCATTTGCTTAACTAAATTCTAAGAAATAGGCATATAGAGATAATGGGAAGACGAAATTTCAATTTTGGTCCTATGACGATAGGGATCTTGTTAATTTCAGTTCATGATTTTTAAAAGTGTCAATTTAGTACCTTAATTATGTAATTTTTGTCAATTTGGGTCACTCCGGTCAAATTTCGCCGAAAAATTTTAATAGTTAAAATAATGATGGTATTTTAGTTATTTCACATCTCTTTTCTTCTTATCCGGCGAGTCTACCATGTTTCAGTTGTTTCTGGCGAGTTCTCCCGACTTCGAAAGTTCAGGCGAAGCGGCTCAAGGCCACTTTTAAAACCAAAACAAATCTAAACCCCACTTTTAAAAGTTTTAAAAAATAAATTAATTCCAAAGTTAAAAATTCCAGCACCATGGTAACAAATTAAAAGTCCTTTTAGGGGACAGCAATTTTGCTGTGAGCTTAACGGAATCAATGACCAAAGCATTTTGACTGGTAGCCTCCTTAGACCAGGCACCACCGACGTTGGGGAAACCATCGTGGAGGACTAAATCGAAGGTTCTACAACCATTCTAGCATTTTCTTCCGGCCAATGGAGGTGTCGGCGAACGTGGAGAGCGTGAGTCCGCTGACCAGGCAACCGAGGATGTACGAGGTGGTCGGCAGGTCGGTGATATTAGCCCCGGCGCACTCCAAGGACCACTTGGAAACCACGGAGGTGTTCGGCGGATTCCGTGCGGCCGGTCAATGCTATTCCACTCGTCGGAGAAGAAAGAGATGCCGTCCTCACCATGGCCGCCATCCTCACGGCGGTCTTGTTAATCCCTCTCTTTGGCCGGAAATGCTGGCCACCAATGCCAGAGCTCTACTCTGCTTGAGATTGAGAAGAAAGAATGAAAAGATTTAGCCGGAAAGTCGGAAACACCTTGTCGGAGAAGAAAGGAAAAAGGGTAAAATGACTCAAATACCCTCATTATTTTACCTATTAAAATTTTTCGACGAAATTTGGCCGACAATTTGACCAGAATGATTAAAATTGATAAAAATTACTTAGTCAAGGTACTAAATTGACACTTTTAAATATCGAAGATTGAAATTAACAAGACCACTATAGTTATAGGACAAAAATTGAAATTTCCTTTCATGGGAAACAAAACCAAACTTCTGGTTTGAATGTATTTCCAACAAATACGTAATCCCAAAAATTTGTATGGACCAGGCTAGTGTTACAAATTATATGGTCATTGAATTTCGGGGAAAAAGAAATTGAATGGGAAGAAAGTCACCAAACACATACAAAAAACAGTTAGTTGTACTATAATTCAGCATTCTAACTTATCCTTAAAAAAGTCAAATGAATAGTTACATCTTCCAACATGTACACTAGACACTGGTTTCATGTGCATATATATATATATATATATATATATATATATATATATATATATATATATATATATATATGTGATATGTTAATGCTAACGATTTGTAGAACTTAAAATTGACAGTCCAACGTCCAACTAACCCATCCCCGGCCAATTTCTTACACAACTCACAAATGTTGCCTTAAAATGTATAGAGTCGGGTACTCAATTTGTCTGAAATTCTTTCAATTAATACTTCTCTCTCTCTCACACACACATAGAAAAAAAGTTCAAATGAGGCGACACCCTCCCATGCAGTGGTTTTCAGAATACACCAATAGTATTAAAAATGTGCACCAATAGTGTAAGAGAAACACACAACAATGAAATACAAAAATACGCAAAAAAAAAAATACACAACACATCCAAAAAAAATACACCATATAACTCCCTACCACTAATGGTGTACTGTTTTTTTTTTTTTTTTTTTTTTTTTTTGAAAACCTGTGTGGTGCTTTTAGTCATACCTAATGATGTGTTTTTGGTGATTTGTACCTAATTTGTGTGTATTTTTGTAGTGCATTTCTTAACGTTGATGGTGTATATTTATATATCTATTGGTGTTGCCGCACCTGAACTCGACTATATATATATATATATTCATTCATTCTAAGTGGTAAATAAAAGTGATTTGGTGGGAATTGTATTATACATTATCCTCACCAAGGGCAACCAAACAAGAAATGTTCGAGTGTTGACTGTCATCCTTCACATACATTATGATTAATTATTTAGCTTTTAGTATACTTGTGAAAGAAGCAAATTAGATAACGGATGAAAACTTTTCTGCTCAACTCCTATTGACAAATAGATTATATGATATCACTAATATGCACATAAGTTTATAACTAATATAATTAAGTAGACTTTATAGTTTTATTAAATTAATTTTTAATCAAAATTAAGTACATTTATGTATGCATTAAGTCCATTGTTAATGTTGAAGAGTATTCCATAAAAGATGAGCTCATAAAGGTATGAGTTCAATTAGCCAATTGATTAAATTCAATTTTAATGGTTTGTCTTCATTTGACCCAATTTATGTTTTCAAAAAAAAAAAAAAAAAAAAAAATTGACCCAATTTTTTTGGACACATAACTCCTCTTCGTTTTCTTGTGCCGCACTCTTAATTCTAATGTGGCTAGATCGTTTTCTCCAGGGCGACGAAACAGGGCCTTCAATTATATAAATATAATCCATTATTTTTTAAATTGGGAATGATGTTTCTAAAGCTCATGTAGTTTTATTATGATTGAAAATGAAATTTTGGAAGAAATTGACATAAAAAAACTTGGTGATTACTTTTGTATCTAAATATGCACGAAGAATGCTATTTTTTAAAGTTAAATTTTGAATTTCATTTTTCTTTGTTTGATATTTTATGCGAAATATTACATTTTAAATTTTTTACACTTCTATAATATTTTTTTTTTTTAACAAAAAAGTTCAAATTCAACTATTATTACAGAAGAATCCTATTTATTTTCACCTGTTCGTGCTGGTTGACAAGGGGCAATTTATATCCTAAACCATGGCGTGCGTTGCATTATGCGCTCAGATGCAAAACGACGTCGTTTTATTTTATTTTTTTTTGAAATTTCCCGCCCCAGTGAATGACAGTAGTTTTTTCTTTAAAAAAAAAATTCGCTGTTCAAGAATGTACATAATGTTATACTAGAATACACATAATTGTATACATGAATGTACATAATTATATAACAAAATATACATACTCTTTTTAAAAGATAATACACATAATCTAACATAATACATAATAAACATAAACTTTAACATAATACACATCAACTATTAACATAATACACACAAATTTTCTGATTCGGATGTACATAATTGTATAAAAAGAATGTACATAATTGTATAAAAAATGTACATAACTATATGAACCAATACACATAACTGTATGAACAAATACACATAACTGTGTGAACAAATACACATAATCCCAGTAACTTCCTACCGCGCCTCCCAAAACGATCCTAAAACGACGTCGTTTTGGGAGGCGCACAGTGCTATGTGCGCCGTGGGGTAGGATATAACGATTGTTGACAAAGTACTACCTTATGTGTTTGGGCTTAAAATCGAGACATATGATTAATCTGGAGGAGACCCGCATCATTATATCAACACCTCGTAGGTAGGATTAACAATATATATTATTAAATATTTTATGGACTGAGAATTCTTGCTTTTATTAAATATTTTATAGACTATAAGATTGTTCCTACAAATCTTTTAACATGAGATTTTAAAAATGATTTGATTACGGCATGTATTGAATTTGCATGCATGTACTGATCTACTACGTCCAAAGATTTTCTTTGTTTACTTTTTGGTCAAGTGAGGTTGGAGCCAACAAACATATAACCAACGTTGTTGCTGTTGCAGCATCATTATTATACATCATCCAAACACGAGAAGGTTTCATTGTATACAAATATAATCTAATGCAATTTAATAATCTTGAGAAAACAATGCCTTTGTCCCTGAATTATTTCACTTTTAAAAATTTGATCACTTTTAAAAATTTATTATATACTTATCAAACTCAGTTAAAAAATTCTTTTTTATGAGGCTATTTTTGTCATTTAGAACCAATACCTATAGTTAAAGTTTCACTCTCTCTATGGAACATTATTTTTAATAGTGAATATTAATTCTTGAAAATATTTTTTTTTTTTTGAAAACCTCATATATTAATGAAGTTTGATAATTATATAACACTAAGAACTAAAAGTGAAACATTATAAACAATTAAATGGTTAAATTGTTTAAATTAACTTACATGGATCAAAATTTAAAAATGAAATAATTCAGGTGCCAAAAATATCATTTTTCCTTTTAACAAAAATTTCCAACAAATATTTCATTTTTAATTTATATTTGCACTTATATAATAACTTTTAAAAAGAAAGTTCAAATTTGACTATTAGATAGTGCTTGTAAGAGTTAATATTCAATTTAGTTCTTGACTTTAATGGTTTTTGTCTATTTAGTTTTAAAAGACTTTTTGTACTTAATTAGGTCATCGACTTCGATGATTTTATCCAATTGAGTCTTCAGCTATTAGACTCAATGACTAAATTGATTAAAATCACTATAGTCGTGGACTATATTGGATAAAATTACTATAGTCGAAGACTAACTTGAGTAAAGCTACTAAGTCGATGATTGAATTGAGCATTATATTGTATTAATAGAGGTAAAATTACCAAGCTATTTTAACAGAGGACTCAATTGGTAAAATCATCAAAGTCGATGACCTAATTAAGCATAAAAAGTTGTTTAAGACTAAATCGAAAAAATCATTATAGTCGATGACTAAATTGGATATTATTGTTATTATTTTTCTTATTCGTGCCAAGTGGCAAAGCACCCCCAAATAGATTTGGGCTCAAACGCGAGACTCTGGTTAAATTAAAAAGGACCTATGTCATTTCATTTATACTCTCTGGGTAAGTAGTGACGGTAAGAATGTTATCGGAAAGTATTTGTAAGTGAATAGAGACAAGTTGTATTGTTTAATTGTTCTGAGTATGTACAAGATTGAGTATGTCTCCCGCCTATCACAAGGGCATGATTTTTATACTTGGAAAAGCTACAAAACATAACAGTTACAGTAATAAGTACAACGGTCTTCAAATAATTGCAGTGCTATCCTTTATAATTGCAACTGTTTCATCTGCTCTCTGCTAAGCTCCTAACTGTTACTATCTGATCGACTATCTTAATCGCCTTGACGGGTTAAGCTAATTAAAAGTGTTTCGTGTAGATCTAACTTACCCAATTATCCCATCAGTAAAATTAAGTATATATAATTGTACTGTTTTGACAATTCTAGCTTTCAATTTATAAAATATTATATATATAGATTATAAGATTGTTCCGACAAATCTTTTAACGTATGGTATTTTGAAAAACATTTGATCACGGCATGTATTGAATTTGCATGAATGTAAGTGCAAAGATTTTGCATTGTTTAGTCTTTTTTTTTTTTTTTTTTTTGGTCAAGTAAGGTTGGAGGCAACAAACGTATAATCAATGTTGTTGTATGTTGTTGCATCATTGCTCCGCTATTTATCATCCAAACAGAAGAAGAATTCTTAGCTTTGTATTCAAATCTAATATAATGCAATCTAACATCTTACGTAATGCCTCAATTAATGAAAGAATATCTCTGTTATTCAACTCTAGAATAAAACACTGCTATTTATACAATAGAGACTAGCTAGAAGATAGGAAACAGCCACACAATTAACTCTAACTACAGCATTACACTCTAACAAACTGATATGACTAATACTCCCCCTCAAGCTGACGGGGGACAAGGGACCACGCCTAGCTTGAACCGCAAATCACAATAGCGCTTCGTAGCTAGGGGTTTAGTAAATATATCTGCGAGTTGATCATGAGTCGAGACAAAATTCACTTTCAACTGACCCGTGCTGACCCTATCCCGGACAAAATGGTAGTCGACCTCTACGTGCTTGGTTCGTGCATGAAACACTAGGTTGGAGCACAGATAAGTTGCTCCTAAGTTGTCACACCACAACACAGGCACCGTCTGGGATTGTAACCCGAGTTCTCGTAATAGTGACTCTATCCAGGTGACTTCGGCTGCAACATCGGCAAGCGCTTTGTATTCGGCTTCTGTAGACGATCGTGCGACCGTACGCTGTTTTCGTGACACCCATGAAACCAGGTTGGGGCCTAAAAACACAGCATATCCCGCAGTAGACTTGGGATCTGTCGAACACCCGGCCCAATCTGAATGGGAAAAGGCATGCACCACTGGAGTTGGTGCCGGAGTTAGCCGCAGACCAAGATGTTGTGTACCTTGCACATAGCGAAGGACTCGCTTAAGTGACACCCAATGCTCCTCTGTTGGCTTATGCATAAATTGGCACAAGCGATTTACCGCGAACGAAAGGTCGGGCCGTGTAATCAAAAGATACATCAAGGACCCAACTAGACGCCTGTACGCCGTTGGATCATCTAGCAGTGGGGAGTCGGACGTGACCGCAGTGTTGTACGCCATTGGTGTAGAAACGTCTTTGCACGTACCCATTCCGGCCTTCTTGAGTAACTCAGCCATGTATCGTCGTTGTGAGAGCAGCAGCGCACCCTCTGTGTATATAGCTTCGACCCCTAAAAAGAATCGGGGTAACCCGAGGTCTCGAATTCGAAAGGCCGTCGCCAGCTGCTTCATCACACTGTCAATCATGTCAGGATTGTTGCCGAGTAGCAGGATATCATCGACGTAAACCAGGATGTACATACGGATTTGCCCTGAGTCAAAGATGAACAAGGAGACGTCCGTTTTCGAGGAACGGAACCCCACCTGTAGCAAGAAATCGTGTAACCTCTTGAACCACGCATGCGGCGCTTGCTTAAGCCCGTACAGAGAGCGCTGCAATTTACATACGTGATCCGGATAGCTAGGATTCGCGTAGCCAGGTGGCTGGCGCATGTATATATCTTCTTCAATACGACCATTCAGGAAAGCGTTATGGACGTCTAACTGTCGCATGGTCCAGTTGGCAGACACAGCGAAAGCTAGTAATAGCCGGATAGTGGTCGGTTTGACCACGGGGCTGTACGTTTCCAAATAATCCTGACCGGGGATTTGATTGAACCCCTTGGCTACAAGTCGAGCTTTATAACGCTCGACAGTACCGTCAGACTTCCACTTAACGCGGAAAACCCACTTGCTACCTATTACATTCATATAACTTTTGATAGGTACAAGTTGTCAAGTATTGTTCTACAGTAAGGCGTTGAATTCGGCATCCATTGCAGCACGCCACTCAGGCCGCTTCACGGCTTGCGTATGACAGGTAGGTTCGTCATCATCCACCGAAGCTACTAAGGCAGTCGGACGTCGCTTCATGTGTGTCGTGGTTCGAAGCTGCATGCCGTGGGTGCGGATGGTCGACCTGACGCGCCGTCGTCTGCCAGTCGTGGTGGACGACGTCGTCGGTTGATGAGTCGACGACGCCGTTGCTGTTGCTGACGTGGAGCGGGACTGCACAGCAGGTTGGCTCGGAAGACGGGCCATCGCGGGGGCTGTTGACGCAGCAGTCTGGCTCGGTGGTTGCGGCCTAGGAGGACGTCGAAGTTGAGTTGGCCGATCAGGTTGTACAGCATTCTGGATTGGCCGAACAGGTGGCATAACATTCTGGGTTGGTGGAAGTTGTATAGGTGCACTAGCCCATGGTGATGAAGTAGGCATAGCTGGAACAGTAACACGCCGTGGAACATGTTGGAATGGAAAAACATCCTCATTGAAGCGAACGTGCCTGGCATAATATACCCGTCCAGTCTCTCTGTCCAAGCACCTGTAACCAAGAATAGATTCTGGGTACCCCAGAAATACACAAGAAGTGGACCTAAAGTCCATTTTATGTTTGTTATACGGACGGAGACACGGGAAGCACTCGCATCCAAATACCCGTAATAAGTGATAATTGGGTGATTTGTGATGCAAGCGGGAGTAGGGACTGATATTTTGTGTAACTGTGGACGGGAAGCGGTTAATTAAGTGAACCGCAGACTCAAACGCGAAAGGCCAGTATTTCTGTGGAACATGACTTTGGGCTAGTAAGGTGAGCCCGGTTTCTACCACGTGGCGGTTACGCCGCTCTACACGCCCATTTTGTTCGTGGGTATGTGGAGCTGATTGGCGGTGCGCAATCCCCGCGGTGGTAAAAACCGTATGAAGTTTACGGTACTCCCCACCCATATCTGATTGAATACATTTTATTTTGGTTGCAAAATAATTTTCCACATATGTGCGAAACTTGGAGAACACAGAATAAATATCAGACTTTAACTTTAGCGGGTAATACCAAATAAACCGCGAAAAGTCATCAACAAAAAGAACGAAATACTTGAAACCATCTACTGACGGGACCGGAGCTGGTCCCCAAATGTCCGTAAATACTAAATCAAGTACACTTTGACTACATTGTTCAATTCGGGCCAATGGGAAGCACGCAGACTTGCCCAGTTGGCATGCTGTACATAGCTTATTTAAAGATGAAAAAGAACCATCGACCGGACAACCAGAAAGAACCTGACGCAATACGCGTGAGTGCGGGTGCCCGAGACGATTATGCCATATTCGGGGCGACACTTTGGTGGAAACTAACGCAACCGGGGAAGTTTGTGCGAGTGCGTACATCCCGCCACGACTAGGACCGCTAAGTAGAACCTGCTTGGTTGAACAATCCTTCATAAAAAAAGGGGAAGGGTGAAACTCAAAATACACGTCATTATCACGTGTGAACTTATGTACAGATAAAAGAGAAGCTTGTAATTTAGGAACATGAAGAACTCTATTTAGCAACAGTGACCGGGAACTTGACGGTAAAGCAACTGAACCTGTGTTCAAGATCGACAGACCTGAACCATCGCCAACACGCAACGTTTCGTCTCCGCCATACTGCTCCACATGATTCAGGGCCGCCACATTAGGTGTGGCATGAGCGTTGGCCCCGGTGTCGGGAAACCAGACGTTAGAGAAGGGCGCTGTGTTGAAATCCTCCTGAGCCTGATGGGTGGTCATATGAGCCTGCGGCGGAGGGCCCGTGTAGTGACCGGGGTGCGACGGTGGTGGGCGTTGGGCGTTGACATCGACGAACCGTCGATAGCAGGTAAGGGCCGTGTGGCCGGTTGCATCACAAAGCTGGCAGCGTACTCCACCTCCGCGACCTCTTTGACCACGGTTGCGACCGCGATTATTATTATAGCGGCCACGACCACGGTTATTGTTAGAAGAAGAAGCCGACGGATGTTGCGCAACCATGGCCGCCGGCGGATGTTGCGGAAGATGCGACGAGGCAGATTCCTCCGGGAACAAATAGTGGTGAGTGGTCAAGAGGTCTGCTACTTCCGGGATAGTAAGAGGTGCCCTCTTGGTAGTGAGAGAGGCGATGAGACCCCGGTACTCCGGTCGGAGACCTCGAAAAACGTGTAAATTCTGTTCATCCAGCTCGATCGGCCGTCCTGCCTGGGCAAGTTGTTCGACCAGCACTTGCGCCCTGCCCAGATACTCTGCTGGAGTGGAGTCGCCTTGCCGGAGACCTTGTAGTTGGGACAGAAGGCTCAGCGATCGCGCCCGTGACGCAGAGCCAAGAGCGGTTTCAACGGAAGTCCACACCGAGCGGGATGTGTTGTGACCAACAGCGAGGTAGAGAACCTCTTCTGCCATGGACGACATGAGCATACTCAATATAGATTGGTCCTGTTGGACCCAAATGGCGTGGAGAGGATTGATGGCTGGTGTGGTCGACGTGCCGGCGAGCGTTTCAGGCGGACATGGGAGAGTTCCATCCACGTAACCGTATAGATTCTGGCCACGTAGGAACGACACGAGTTGTGCCCTCTAGAAAAGGTAGTTGGTGGCAGTGATTTTTAGGGAGATATAGTGGTGGGCTTGGTGTAACATATTCGGTTGTCGATGGTCGGCGCCGGCGCCGGCAACCGCATCAGTAGAACCGCCGGTGGAGTCGGCAATGGGAGATGGGTTTTCATCGGTGGCCATAGGATCGACTAGGCTAAACTGATACCAAATTAATGAAAGAATATCTCTGTTATTCAACTCTAGAATAAAACACTGCTATTTATACAATAGAGACTAGCTAGAAGATAGGAAACAGCCACACAATTAACTCTAACTACAGCATTACACTCTAACAAACTGATATGACTAATAGCCTCTCTCTCTCTCTCTCTCTCTCTCAAATATCAGAGCACTTGAATTTTTATAGTTGTAAAGCTGAAATTTGTTATTAATTTTCTCTTGAAGGTGTGCGTGGGATCCAAAACCTATATATATATATATATATATATATATATATATATATATATATATATATATATATATATATAATAGAGATCAAATGCGGTGATAGGCTTCAAGTAAAAGATGTGTTTAATATGAGCTATTGATTAATTAATTTGGTCTTTTTGCGTATTGGTCAAACTTAAATGCATCTTTCTCCTTCTTAAGGTGCATTGTTTTCCTTCTTAAAGTGTGTGGTTTCCGTGCTTAAGGTACATCAGTTCTTCAGTGAGAACTTAAGTAAGGTGCGCGTCAGTCTAAAGCTTTAGGTGCGTCTTTCCATAGCTTAAGGTGCATCGTTTTCCTTCTTAAGGTGCGTGTGTATATTTAAAACTTTAGGTGTGTCACTTTTCTAGTTTAAGGTACATCAATCTAAAGCTTGATGTTCGTCTTTTCATAGCGGAATGTGCGTCGTTTTCCTTCTTAAGGTGCGTATATTTAAAGCTAAAGGTGCGTGATTTTATAACTTAAGGTGCATAGTTTTATATCATAAGGTGCATCAGTTTGAGATGGTTGATTGATCATTTGCATGCATGTTGGCAGAAACGTTTTTTTTTTTTTTTTTTAAATAATTTTTCTTGATTTGAGCCACTGATCTAGATTAGATCAACGTCTCAGATTTCATCCCCATCTTTCACCTAGGAGAGTCTTCACATGTGAACTGATCCATATATATATATATATATATATATATATATATATATATATATATATATATATATATAATTCAGTTCCCGTGCAGTTATACAGTTAAATCTGAGCCACTGATCTTGCTTAAATTAACGTCTAGGATTACAAAAATTTTAAAAAAAAATGCGGTAGCAATTTGATAACTTTTGCATCTAGGGCGAATTTAAGGTGCGTGGTTTTCCTTCTTAAGATGCGTGATTTTTGTGCTTAATGTTCATGGGTTGTGTGCTTAAGGTGAGTAGTTGTTAAAACTTAAGTGCGTAAACCTGAAGCTTAAGGTGCGTGGTTTTCTTCTTAAGGTGCGTTGTTTTCCTTTTAAGGTGCGTGATTTGTATGTTTAAGATACGTGAGTTGTTGAAACTTAAGGTGCACCATTTTAAAACCTTAGGTGTGTGATTTGTGTTCTTAAGATGCGTGGTTTGTGTACTTAAAGTGTGTGGGTTGTGTACTTAAGGTGCGTCGGCCTAAAGCCTTAGATGCGCATGGTTTGTGTTCTTAAGCTGCTTTGTTTGTGTGCTTAAGGTGCGTGTTTTGTGCACTTAAGGTGCGCCATTTTAATGCTTAAGGTGCGTTAACCGCACAAGAAACTATACTCGCACATGAACCCTTCCCCATATATATATATATATATATATATATATATATATATATATATATATATATATATATGAGCTTCTTAAAAAAAAAAAGGAAAATGCAATTTTAATTTAATCCCTCAGTTGTTTCTTGCTAGCGGCTTTTGTCCCTAAATTTTTACGCTTGAAATATACAACCCTAATTCTTCAAAAAAGTTAACATTTTTTACCCTGAAACAACAAAACTATTAAATTCTATTAAAAAGTAATAAAATACACATGTACTAAGTAAAATTTTAATAGAATTGCTTTAAGGGTTAAAACTGTAACATTTTTGAAGAGTAAAAGGTGTATGTTTCAGCAGTAAAAAGTTAGGGACTAAAACAGCGAGCAAAGAACAATTGATGGACCAAAATTGTATTTTTCCCAATAAGGAAGGGAGTTGTCGCCATATAGATGGATAATAATGTCTTTTAAAAATTGAATTATATAAAACTAGATAAATACTCTATGTTTAAGAAGGAATATACTGTATGTTTGGAGGGATGTTCCACCTCCTTTTGTTCTGCCTGATTTGGCTAATGAAATCTAGTTTGTCTTGGCTTAAAAAAAAAACATAAAGATAAGATACCAGGACTATGTGGTCTAATGGTACCCGGGTTGGAATTCCATTTGGAAGATTATGAGTTCAAGCCTCAGTGTAGGCGTTATTGGTTATTTGTATTTCAGTAGGTTGAGAAAGTATATGAACCAAAAAAACTCTTTTATGAACTTTAATAGTTTGGAGGTATTCAATTTAAACTTTAAGGGAGTTTTAAAAGTTAGGCGGTATTCAATCAAGATTTTAAAAGTCATGTGGTATTCAAAAAGTTATAAACTTTTGTAGACTTTTCATTCTCAAATATAAATAGTTGAAATCGAGCCATCAACCCCAAGATTTGGAAAATTGTTTAAGGTGGAATTTGAACCTCAAGTCACTTGTGTTTAATAATTAGAAATTCTTCCACTTGAGCTACTTCAAATAGTGAATGAGTTTTTGATTATTCGAGGGGAACTGGAGGCTTTACTGAAGCAGGAGGAGCTTTTCTGGAGACAACGGTCTAAACAGCTTTGGTTGAAACACGGGGATGCCAACACAAAATATTTTCATAAGACGGCCACAATCCGCCGCAAAAGAAATAATTTGCAAGGGATCAAGGACCAGGAGTGTAACACCCCACTTTTCTAACTCTTAATTACATCTCTAAACAGTCATTAACATAAACTATGCAGCGGAAAACTAGAAGATAAGTAGTGGGAGTGTCACCGCCACAACCACCATTCTTTGATGATTGCACAGGCTAAAAGGGGTAAAACTATAAATATGATTAAGTCTGGGTACTAGAAATAAATACTGGAAAAGTATGGGGGAAAAACGTCACCCCAACACAGTCTACACCAATCCTCAAACTTAAAGTCATCAGTCTAAATCCATAACATGATCATAAATAAAACGAGAGTTTAGACATCTCAAACTACGAGACTAATCTAACTCGATCTCTTCTCACTCCTGGGACCACCTGAAAGGGGTTTTGCAAGCAACACATAGACAAACAGGAAAAACACCCGTTAGCTCGAAGCTAAGTATAACAACACTCAACCCTGTAAAGCATTCTAGCATATACTTTGAAAACATTTGATATCTGTATAGCAATAAGCTAATCTCAACTCATGTTAAGAATTATCACATTCTTTCTAAATGCTTGCACCCTATAATATCAGCTGGCATGCTTATATATGTATAAGACTGATCACGTATATTCATCAACATATAGACTTCTCAAATAGCTTATCAAGCAATTCATGCTTACAGATAGGATCATGTTAAAGGACTATACCACATGTATTTACATGCTTTCACATTCTTACCACATAACTTGATAAGTGGAACTTCTACTACAACACGATAATCATGCTCAAGGAATATCTCAAGTTAAACTTCTCATTAAATAATCTTTCACGATGTTCTACTCGTATACAATCATGTATAACATTATGATCATGCTTCTTATGCAATCTAGTGCAACATTATATTCATACTCATATGCAATCTAGTGCAACCATTTAATCATACTCTTATGCAATCTCGTGCAACAATATAAACATACTCTTATGCAATCTAGTGCAACAATATAATCATACTCTTATGCAATCTCGTGCAACAATATATTCATACTCGTATGTAATCTCGTGCAACAATATACTCATGCTCGTATGCAATCTCGTGCAACAATATACTCATGCTCATATGCAATCTAGTGCAATAATATAATCATACACTCATATATAAATTAGAGTACTTTCTAAGGAGGTTTCTTTGTTACTTTCTCGAATCTCTCTTGACTCTCTTTCTTTCTCTCGAGCCTTTATTGACTCTCATACTTGAGTCTCTGTTGACTCTCTTTCTTGAGTCTCTGTTGACTCTCTTTCTTTCTCTTATACTGGTAGATGGTTTAGGGTTTCACAAATGTGTGAATTACCCCATCGGGAACGGCATAATTCCAACCCAATATCTCCTACCGTTTACAGAACCAATCTCGTGGTCCAAACTCTGTGGAATCAGGTATCGAACTATTAGTGTGCACACCCCCGAACCAGGATTCCAAGCCCGGCGGGAAGTTTCCAACCTCGTAACGTGGGAATACGCCGCGTTACATATACTGGGACTGCAATGTCCATAAATATCTCTCGAGAGGAACATAGTCCAAACGGTATCATCCAAAACCTCACTGATGTAGATAATACATAAATATATCTCTCATGCAACAATTCTACTACTTCTCAATGCATCAAAGAGTGATATACCACATGCTTATGGTTTTTGACAGTATTCTTGGACTCACGTTGGCCCTTTATGCATCTTTGAAATATGACTCATGTGAAATGTCAAAATGCTCTATATCATGCTTCGAATTCATGTATAAACTAACATGAAGAAATCAAAAATATATCATCATGCTCGGTTTGCAATATAGCAATTTCTATACATTTCACTCAACAAATGTGCTTCTATTCTCATTGATCAAATGATACAATTTAATCATACTTTCATAATAAATCATATTCTCAAAGGACATGCTTCTTCACTCAATAAAAATCTTATCCGATCACAAAATCAACAATTTCTCAAACACATAGAACTTAGCAAAATATGCACTGTGTAACAATTCTTCATATAATCCTTCATAACATATTTGTTTTTAATCCAAATTCAACGAAATCAAAGCCAAAACGTGCGTCGAGACGATTCCGAAGAGCCGAGCCACAAGGGCCCGTAAGACTCAGTCCGAAACGACACGTAGCTGAGCCACAAGGGCCCGGCCACTGCACAAAAATCCTTCACAGACAATACTCAGGGACCTGGGGCGGGACTCTTCATAGTCCGCCCCTGGAGTCCCGTTGATGCACCGGGACTAGGCAACGGCCCTCCTCTAGGGCCGTGCCCTAGTCCCGTGCCACCACAGCTCTAGCCGGCGGCCCTTCTGATGGGCCGCGGCTAGGGCCGCCACTCTGATATGGTGCACACTGTGTTGTGCACCAGATGTGATTTCACCTGCAAAAACTCATCCAAACAATTCCAAAGCAATCTCAACAACTCACAAACACATACTAAATCACTTCTAAGCATGAACACATCAAAAGCTCATAGTTTCTACTCATTTCTACTCAAAACTAGGCTTCACAGAGCCAAATCTAAAGAGAAATCCATGGGGTTATACCTCTTGTAATCTAGCCTTCTTGCTTGGATCTCTTCTTCCTCTTGACCTAGCTTGAGCCTCCTTCACCGCCTACACTTCCTAACACACCTTCTATCCTTAGCCTAGAACCTCAAAGAGTAAAGAAAACTAGAAGAGAAAAGATGCTAGAATGAAGGATGAACAAACTTACTAGGTTGTTGTCTCTCTTCTTGTTCTTGGCAGACAAAAATATGAGGAAGAGGCAAAGAATGAGATCAGGAAAATGTGAAGAAATAAGAGGGTTTATATAGGGTTCAAAACCCTAGGATGATTCACAATGATTGGTTGAGGGCACAAGGGTAATTTCCCAAGCTAAAAGATGATTCTATAACGGATTTTGGATGTCTTGTGGTCCACCATGTAACATGAACCATGGGCTAGAAATGTTATCTTTTATTACTTTGGGGTTGAAAGTGAATTTTCCCAAAAGCTATATGGATGAACACTTGTTCAAAATTCCCTTTTGAATTCTCCCAGTCTCACTCAGATAAAATTTTCGATTTAAATCTTGGTACGCGAAGTACCCGAAAAAACTTTGGAATTTTCGAATAGATTTTATTTCTTCGGTGTCGAATTAATTTCAAAATGCGCCAAAATTTATTTTATTCATACACCGATTGATCGCAAAAAATTTTAATGGAGTGAAAAAACTACGTTGGGATTTCTTAATACTGGATTTATAAAATGAAATTTTGGGTTGTTACAAGGAGGGGCATTGGAAGGAAGGGACGGCTATGCACAATGAGCTCCTAAGGTGTTTTAACTGCATTTTTTGCTCCGGTAACAGTAGCCCGGACCTGTTTCATCGTGTACAAAAACGGGTAACTGACGAGATGAATATCTCCCTTTTACAACCGTTTACGATGACAGAGGTGAAAGCAGCACGTTTTTCTATAGCCCCGGAGAAAGCACCGGGCCCAGATGGCATGTTTCTGGCTTTTTACCAACATTTTTGGCCGGTCTTAGGATATGATCTGTCGATGTTCATCTTAAACTGCATGGCAAACAGGGCCTTTCCACCGGGACTTAATACATCAAACATTGTATTAATCCCAAAGAAAAAGGTTCCTGAAAAGGTGGCTGATTTGCGCCCGATAACCCTTTGTAATGTGGTTTACAAAGTATTGGCAAAGATGATGGCTAATAGGCTCAAAGGAACTTTGGAAAAGATTGTGTCACAATCCCAAAGTGCCTTTGTCCCTGAGAGGCTCCTAATGGACAACATTATCATAGCAGGGGAAATTGGCCATTACTTAAGAAGAAAGACGAGTGGGCGTTTGGGGTGGACGACTTTAAAATTAGACATGGCCAAGGCATACGACAGGATGGAATGAGGTTTTTTGGAGGGAATGTTGGGCGCGCTAAGCTATGCGCGCGGGAATGGGTGCAATCCCTTATGTTATGTGTCTCAACCGTTAACTACACAATCCAAGTTAATGGTGAGGCCATTGGCACGGTGTGCCCTACAAGGGGTATACGACAGGGGGACCCATTATCCCCATATCTTTTCATCCTCTGTGCTGAAGGATTATCCTTACTGTTACAACAGGCTGAGGCACGAGGTGACATTCATGGGGTGAGGGTGGCCTGGGGGGGCCCGGCGGTCACCCATCTCTTTTTTGCTAATGACAGCTTGCTTTTTTTCAGGGTAACTCAAAATGAAGCTTTAACAATCAAAGAGTGTCTAGAGTTGTACAGTGCGGCATCGGGACAGCTAATCAATTTTGAAATGTCAAACGCCGTGTTCAGCTTCAAAACACACCCTGCTATGCATGAGCTGATTTCAAGATACATTGGCGTTCAGATAGCGGATGACTTGGGCCAGTATTTAGGCCTTCCCTCGGTGCTTGGCAGAAACAAAACGGCCATATTCAGGTACATTGAGGAGAAGATCCGAGAACGTATAGGCATGTGGCAACATAAACTTCTGTCAAGGGCAGGTAAAGAGGTCCTAATCAAGAGCATAGCTCTGTCCTTGCCTATTTTCACTATGTCTACTGTTTTGCTTCCAAGATGGACCTGTGACTCTATTGAAAAATGTCTCAATCGTTATTGGTGGGGTGGCGGAGGCATAGGAAGTCGAGGAATTCACTGGTTAAGTTGGCCCCGATTATGTGTACCAAAAATGCTATAGGGATTCAAGAAATTGCATGAATTCAATATAGCCTTACTAGCAAAGCAAGGGTGGCGGCTTTTAATCTATCCGGAGTCGATGGTTAGCAGATTATTGAAAGCAAAGTACTTTTCGAATAGCGAGTTTTTGGAGGCACAAATTGGGAACAATCCTAGTTACTTATGGCGGAGCATCATCGCAGGTCAGGAGATCCTGAAGATGGGGGTGGCTCGCCGTATCGGTGACGGCGCGGACACTAGAATATGGGGTTGGGGCTGGTTGTCGGACGACTCTAATCCTTACCTACATACGCCTTGTATTGACGAGTTACGGGATGCCCGTGTAAGCGGCTTGCTGACGGCCGAGGGGAACTGGGATACAGATGTTGTAAGAGACATTTTTGTGGACAATGACGTGCAAAGGATTCTTGCAACTCTGATAAGCTTCATATTCAAAGATTCGTGGAGGTGGATTGGCGACTTGAGGGGGAAGTACACGGTGAAACAGGGATACCATTTACTTATGAACAACGAACGACGAACTGACGAGGTCGAAGGCTTCAATGCGTCGAAAAAGTTATGGACGCTGCCAATTCCGCCAAAGGTAAAAAACCTGTTGTGGCGGTGTGCTAGGGGTGTGCTTCCGGTTCGTGAAAATTTGAAAACACGACATGTTTGGTTAGGGGGGGGGGGGTGTCCTTTTTGTGGTTTCCTATTTGAGACCCAAGAACATCTCTTTGGTGAGTGCTGGTATGCTTCGGAGCTTTGGGGCCAGGTTGATATTCTTCAGGGTCGTTCGTTGCCATCGGTCATGGACTCAATTCTGGGTGACTCCGACATGAGGAAGGCCATAGCGATGGCAGCCATAGTGGACGTGATATGGTTGACAAGGAATGAGATTGTCTGGCGTAATGCTTCGCCGGCCATATTGGCGATGCATAACAAGGTACACGCGCTGCAAACTGCATGGCAGGAAACGTTCAGTAGCCTCGTGAGAGGGGTGACAGTCACTAATGCCGCTGTCTGGAATCCACCACCGAGGGGAAGCCTAAAATGCAATGTCGACACTGCTATCTTCTCGGGTGGCGTTGGCTTCGGCGCTGTTCTCCGGGACCATACTGGTCGGTTTGTGGCGGCTAAAAGTGGCCGTATTGAGGACACTCAAGATCCTTTCATGGTGGAGGCGATTGCGGCGAAGGAGGCTCTAACTTAGTTGAAAGGCCTATAGTGCTCTAGCATCATTATTGAATCCGATTGCTTAAACTTTTGTAATGCTTTTAATTCTAGATTTTCTAATTATTCGTACGTAGGGTTACTTGTTAAGCAATGTTTATCTATTGCTAATGACATTGGTGACGTGTGTGTCCGCCATGTCAAGAGGTCAGCGAACCGAGTGGCTCACGAGTTAGTGCGGGCAACTGGTTCTTTGTCTGTCTCAGGAGAGTGGGCTGTTATCCCGCCAACGTGTATTTCTGGTTTTTTAAGCTATTAATGAAGTCAGTTTCGTTTTTTGTTAAAAAAAAAAAAACCCAAGATTTCAAAATTTTCGTTCTACCAACTCTGAATGTTTTCTCTCTCTATTTAAACTCTATTTTTTCTCCATATTTAAACATTATAAACCTTATAGCTAAATTCAATAAATTATTTTTTCTACATTATCCTATATTTTCTTCATACCTAAACTCTACCAATTTTCTTTTTATCCTTAACATCTAAACTTTTTCTACTTTTCTCGTTAACTTCTAAACTTTCTCTAATTCTCTCTAAATACATGAACAAAGCAAAATTTTCATCTATCACTGTCAAATTTTACTATATGTTTCATAATATTCATATAAATATTTATATATTTTGATTTTTATTCTTTTTTGTTTGTTTATATATATATATATATATATATATATATATATATATATATATATATATATATATATATATATATATATATATATATATATATATATATATATATATATATATATATATATATCTACTATACTAATAAGAGCCCAAGGGAGTTAGGCCTATAATGGGTAGAAAAAGTGTCTGTCACAGATTTTAATCAAATGAATGGCTCAGATTAATCGAAAAATTGATCAGATTTAAATTTTACAATGAGATTTACTTAAATACCCACACACCGTTAGTCCATCCGTTAGAATTTTTAATTCACCGTTAATTTTTAATTCACCGTTAGTCCATCCGCTAGCCTCTCCCCACCCATAATCAGTACAGTCCAAGGAATTCACGGGCGGTTTTTGTTCCAAAACACTCATAGGATCATAATAGCTATTGTCCATGCTACTCGCATCAGGTTGAACCGTCTTAGGAACCACCTTCCGTGGATTCACCTTAACGGTGCGCCTAGACGATTTTGTTTGAGTTTCAAAAGTCGCAGATCGCAGGCCTCCGGAATAGTAGCTTCCTGCAAAATTCTTCTTCTTCTTCCCACCTGCGCTGCTCCGATCAGCGATTCCCCATAGCAACTCAGAGGTCAGCCGGCGCGACGTCCGGGCCGGCGGTTTGATATCGGAGATTATTGCACCACCAAACAAAACTCCTTCTCAGATTGTACTAATAGACCTCCTTCCTCTGATCCCTCGATTTCAAATACCCCATTTAGAAAAGGTTAGTTTTTTTTATTAAAAACAATAAAAATCTCATCTTGTTTTTCCCCTTTCTCATTCGTTGATTAAACTTCATTCTTGGCAATTTCTGTTGTTGTGTGCCCTAATACAAGTTTAGGACATAAAATTTTAAATATATACTAATATATTATGATAGAAATTGCAACTGGAACTCATGAATACTATGTTTTGAAGGCAATTGCTGGTGGTGGTGGGCGTGGAATGCGTCTTGCTAAAGAACCTGATGAGTTTGTGAAGTTATTACAGGTGTGTTTATCATAACCCTATGGATACTCATATATTCATATATCACTATATTGTTGCATGGAGCATCTTGGGAAATTGGTGCATATATAATATATATATTTAGCTCTAGGTAACCTGAACCCCAGAACTTCTGGATTTTTGGTAATTCATTGAAGAAAATTTCTGAAATTATCTTATAAGGTATCCTCTTAGAAATACCCACTTTTTTATCCACTTAGAATGAACCATTGTTTTATATAGTATTTCTTTTTAAGGTTACGCGCATTGTATAAAAGAATTGGTATGAATAATACCTGTAATAATCCATCACTTCCTAGTACAGTTGGGACACCAGCATTTTTCATTGTCTCTTTGGCAGTTGACTTATCACCCATGACTCATTGGTGTAATCTACTTGAAGAAATAGAATTTCCTCAGATTCACCTGTAGACATTGATTTGCAAGATCCATTAGATTAAATTATTGCTCTTTAAATTTGGTAGCATGAAAAGGGGCTTATGGATAATGTTTTCCCTAATCTTATTGTCTCAATTAATATTTCCCCCTTCCTCTCATGAAATTGAGTTTGAGGGGAGATAGATTCTGATATTAACATGCCTTTGATTGATGCAAATGATTCCGGGGCAGTAATCCCAGGTCCTATACTCAAATTTCTTACTGATGAGAGAATTTGCTTTGTCGGTTTTTTCTGTTTTTAGTTATGACCATTTTTTGAATTTTTCATTTTTTTAGCATCTTTCTTTATGGAGTCAGGGCGTTCTGGAATTGCTGAATCTAGCGATGCAGAGAGTCAACGAGTGGAGAACAACTTGAAACGACGAAATGCATACTCAAGAATGGATCCTGATAAAAAACGAAAGATGTTAGATGACAAAAACGAAAAGCGTCGAGCCAAACTTAGAGAAGCCCAGTCTTCGCAACTTCATGCCGTCAATACTGGTATGCTTTTTAATTCTTAAAAAATGTGTTCTGTCTGAGTTTAATTCATAAACGTATATACATGGGAGCTAACTTATTTAACATGCCTTTGATTGATGCAATTGATTATTGCATTAGAAATAGTACTCCATAATTCTAATCAGGAATGTTTGCAACGGAACGATACTCTTTCTTCTATTCCAGACCAATCTTTTGTTCTTAAAGATTGTCCTCCTTCCACCTATTGTAATGCAAGGCGATTCCAATATGAACCACCTGGATTTTGTTGCTCATCTGGTCAAGTTTTTTGGTGTCTAATGAAATGCCTTCACTCTTGAAACAATTGTTTTGTGAGAAAGATGAAGTGTCACGTCATTTTCAAGCATGTGTTAGAACGTATAATAACACATTTGCATTTACTTCATTAGGCATACATAACTACGACAAACAATTATCTAGGAGGAATAAAGAGATCTATACATTTAAAGTTCAAGGACAAATGTATCATTTTATCAATGATTTGGTGCCAGGGGACCAACCTCCGAAAAACTTGCAATTGTATTTCTTTGATACTGACCATGAGGTTGAGAATAGAATCAAAGGGGCAGAACGAATGGATGCAAGTGTTGTTGAAAACCTTATTGACGTACTTGGAAGCAATCCGTATTCACAGTTCTTTAGAAATCTCAATGATATATCAAGTCTTGATGATTGTAATATTCTGATTCGTTCAAATGCAAGTCTAGATCAACGTGTTTACAACATGCCTACCTCTTCTCAAGTTGCAGCAATTTGGGTAGATGAACAAGATGGTAGTGGTTAGAACAATCGTGATATTAGAGTTTTTGCAAAAACTGGCCAATCACATTTTGTGAAATACTATTACGGTTGTTATGATCCCTTGCAATATCTTTTGTTGTTCCTCTACGGAGAGAGTGGTTGGCATGAGTAGTTGGCAATATCCTCTGTTGTTCCCCTATTCACAGCAATCGTAGCAATCGTTATTGACAAACTACCAAAAGAATTTGTCTCAATAGCTAATGGAAATCAAAAAATCAATGACTTCATTCTTGTGGATGAAAAGTAAGTCCCCCAGTCCATTTATACTCTTAAATTATATATACTTACGAGATATAGTTCCATAAGTTATATTGCCTTTAAAATACCCAATGTTAAAATTTAAAAAAAAAAAAAAAAAAAAAAAAACAGGTTGAAGCCAATCATATTAACTACTTGGGGAGGATTTGTTGACAAAGAGGGTATTCAAATAGCTCAAGAAATTGAAGCAGGAAACTACCCTGTAATATCTTTGGATTACATCGTAGTGGTTCACTTTAAAGGTAAATCATATTTCATTATTAATAAGATTTAAAATGTATAATTTTTTTATTTAAATACCTAATCTTATATTATCTCATTCCTTGAATAAACAAGGCATTTCTCTATCCACAAGAACTCATTCAACAATACTCGTTGAACCAAAGGTACCTAGAGCAGAACACCTAAAAGAGTGGTATACTTCTATACTTGTAATTATTTATGTACATGCGAAATATATCATTATCTTGCGTAGCTATATTGAAAAACACATTATTACAAATGTCTATGTAGGGCGAAAGAACATCGTGACACACTTGATGCATTGAAAAGATGTCGAGACTACAACAATGCTGCAATCAAACTTGCAAATCCAGAAAAAGAAATTAAAAAAATATCCACCGTTCCACCATCAATTAATCCCGTAAGTAAAATACTTATTGAGCATTCTTTAAATATATTTACTCAAAACTAATATAAATTAACAATCACTTTCATTTTATAGTCTCGACCTGCTTGGATTAAGGGCAAAATCAGCATTAACCTTTACAACAACAGCACTTGGTATATAGGATGTAGCCATTGTTTAAAAAAGGTTTATGCACAAAGTGACCAGCAATTTAACTGTATGCATTGTGGTGAAAAGAGAGCGGTGGGTACTCCAAGGTTAGTATCAATTCAACAAACCAATTTAACAAAATACACACACACACACACACACACACACAAAAGATTAAATACTATACTCATTCATACCAATTCCAAAAATACGAACTACAAAATGCACAGGTGCAAATTGGATGTGGAAATTGTTGATGAAACTGGGCACATTGCGGCGTCAGTATTTGGACTACTTGCAGAGTCATTGTTGTTACATTCAAGTAAACAAGTTATGGAACTAGAACAAGAGGTACTATTCATGAACCTTCTACAAATATATTAATATTTCGTTTAATTCTGTCACATGAGAATATATGGCACACATCTCACAATGAATGGAACATGTAGGGGAAAAAACTACCACTCCTAAATATCAACAAGCGCCTACAAGATCAAGAGTTCGTTGTACAACTAAGATCTCAGGCATATACGCAACAAGGCAGATCCACTTCTTCCTACAGTATAATCTCATTGCATGATGCTTCCCACTATGATATTACAACTAACACAATTGAGCATGGCGCACTACCAAATCAAAAGAAGAGGATGTGTACTGAAGGTGAAGATCAAGAGAATGACAATGCCTCCCTCAAGAGAATTAAGAAGGCTTAGAGAAATTTATTAAACCAAATGTAGATTTTATTTAGACTATTATTTTTAGATTTAGACTAGCATTATTTAAACTATTATTTTTAGACTAGCATTATTTACACTATTATTTTTAGACTATGTATTTAGAAAATTACAATCAATTATTTTAGTGACAATTATAATCAATCATAATTGTATTATCTTACATTCGTAAGTTTAGATTATCTATTTAAATAAGCAAATTCAACATTTGATTATCTATATGTATGACCATATGACCAACTCTAATATAATCTTGCATTGATATATTTAAAGTACTTATATAAAAATATAAACATTGTGCATTATCTCAATCGCGCAATGCGCGTGAAAAACTAATATATATATATATATATATATATATATATATATATATATATATATATATATATATATATATATATATATATATAACAACATGTTACTCAGAATAGGGAACTGATATTCGCAACAACAATTTGGGGTTGAAAAATGTAGCACCTTCTTGTTTTTATGATATATTATAACATGTTTTGTAAGAAAATTATAAATGATAAGAATCAAAATTATTGAAATTTTGTAAGGATGTATTCAATTTAGAATTTCAATGACTTTTGTAGACTTTTTAAAATTAAAAAAAAAAAAAGTTGATAAAAGTTTATGAATTTTTTTTTTATATAGACTTTTAATAGTGTCTTACAAAGTTTTAAAAAGTTTTGAACGAATCTAAAAAGTTCAATTAAAGTTTATTAAAATTTATCATTTTAAAAGTCTACAAAAGTCATGATTGCATACACCCACCATAAGTTTAATAAATAGTGTAATTGAGTTCTTTAATTTTAAAAATTGTAATGAAGTACGTGCATATTTAAATAGACAAATTAGTTCAATTAGATCATAATCTTACAGGAAACCCAAGAGGCCCAAGAGGTGTGTATTCTGTTAAAAGTGCGTATATGCTAATAGTTGGGGATTATCAGAGGGATAATGGGACATTTGCAAAATGGTTAGCCCTATGGAAGCTCAAAATCCCCCCAAAATGGAGAATGTTTCTCCGGAGAGCCATTAGTGATATATTGTCTACCACTACTAATTTACTTATAAAAAGGATGGATGTGGATCCACGTTGTGCCATGTGTGGAATATCACAAGAAGACACAATGCATGCCTTAGTGTTGTGTGAGTTTGCAAAAAACATTTGGGAACAATCCAACCTTACGATTCCCCATAGCCACAAATATTTTTCATGTTTGGTTTGGTGAACTCCTAAATGTTCTAGACTCTGATGGGATATTATATGCAGCGTCGATTCTTTACAATATTTGGAGAGCACGGAATGGGGCGGTTTGGGAAGCAACACTGCCACACCCGGTAACCGTGCTCAAAACTGCCGCCGCTGCCAAGCTTGCGTGGAGACGGACGCATCCCGCGCCTGCTGCCCGAATCACTCCTCTGCCAACCTAGCCACCACTGATGCAGGAGGAGGCGGAGCTGCATGGTTTCGAATTGCACGCTGCCGAGCCACATGTACCGCCAAGGAGGATCTGTCGAGTCGATGCGGGCTATATGCAAGGAACGGGACAAGCCGCGGTTGGGGCAATTTTGCTCGAGACGAATGGAGGTTACGTCTCGGCTTATGGCGCACCACTCCCGAATTGCTCCTCGCCACTTTTGGCTGAGGCGTTGGCATGTAAGGAGGCTCTATCATGGTTGAAGGATCGGGGAGAACAGAATGTCGAGGTATATACAGATTGTTTGACACTACACCGCTATCTTACTACACCATCCGTTGTGTTTCACACTTATCTTGGCTATGCCATTGACAGCTGTAGGCTTATTGCATCTTTATTTCAGTCTTGTTCGTTTAATTTTATTCCTAGATTAGACAATTATTTAGCTCATGGTTTAGCTACTACGACTTACCAGCAATCTGCTGCTATGTATTGGGATCTTCTCCTCGCCTGACATTATTTCGGCCTATTTCTAATGAAGCACCATATATTTTCAAAAAATATCATAATCTTACATACCGGCTAAGCAAACATGTGGCATTGTATGTAATGCTTGGTGGATCCTAAATGTACAATTTTTATTTTATTTTTAATCTTGACTTTATTCCAAAAAAAAAAAAAAAAAAAAAAAAAAAAAAAAAACTAACTGCATTTGGTCAATATGATAATCAGGACTGTTTTAATTGATAATAACATAACTTTATGTCGTTATACTTGCATGTCAAGTAACAACATGCTTTTAATGTGACGCTAAAAGCTATAACTAATTAGTAGTAAAAACACAATTTTTACTTTTTATATATATATTTGAGTACGTAACAGTTAGCAGCACATTTTGGTGGCATAATACTGAACTTGACCCTCCACGCTAGCCTCCGCTAGCAAAATCTAGCATAAAATATAGTTCAAACTAGTGCACTTTCAACATGATAACACATTAACACATACAATTTAAATTCACAAATATAAAACATATTATGTTATAAATTCTTAACACAAATATTTTTTAATCTATATTAATAAAATAGAAATGAATTAATAATAGTTACGGAGTATTATTACTCAAGTTGGAAAATTGTAATTTATGTCTTTCCATAATATGCCAATTATTAATGTCACTCATGAATTATTAGTAGTGTAAATGTTGCCCCTCAATTTTCAAAACAATACATATAGTGACATCCCGTAGTGTAAGTGTTGCCCTGCATTTTTGAAAACGGTACATATATTGCCATCCCTACGGTACTGGAGGGGCAATATATGTACCATTTTGAAAATTGAGAGACAACATTTACACCACTAATAATTTAGAGGTGACATTGATAATTGATATATTATGGAGGTGCATACATTACAATTTTCCCACTTACATATTATACAAAATTTCTAATCTTACAATGGTCAACTAAAGAAGGCAAATAATTGCCAAAGACCTTGTGATCGGCGGCATAACTGTGAGTCTCTCAAATGAGAGGTCACAAATTTAAACTTCAATAGGGGGTAAGTTGAGAAAGTATGTATGTTAATCGCCACAAGAATCCATTGAGGTGAAACTTTGGAAGAATGACCAGGGATCGAGAAAGCTCCCAAAGTAAGGGGGGTTCCTTGTGCGCAGTGAGCACCGGTCTAGCCTCTGTGGTTCATGTTTAGTTGAGTCACCATGATTTACATCCTCCCAAATACTCTGTCGGGCCGGAGTGTGGGGGACCCTTAGGGTTGGGGTTCAGCCTTTTGGAAGAATAAGCTAATTAATAATATTCAAAGATCAGTCAATCACACAAAATTTGTTACCTACTATTTTGGTATTTTTTTTTTTATAAACAACTTGTCACAAAACAAATTTCGTTACGTACAATGTTGCTATTTTATTTTTAAACAACTTGTTGAGAAATAACGTTGTCTTGGGCCATGCAAACTTAAGAAGATGTAAATGCTGCTAAAGAAGAAACAATAAACAATATATATATTTTTTTAAAAAGTAATAAACAATAGGTTTTTATTCTTTTTTCTCTTATCATTCATATAAAACAATAGTCAAATTAGAAAGAAAAAATTTCTTTAGTATGCAATAAACATTATTTAATTAAGTGTTACCGTAAATACTGGGTAGTTGAATTTCCAAAGGAGAAAGATATATCTTGTGCTTTAATTATATAATAATGACAATTATTCTTAAGAATTCAAATAATAACGTAACCTAACATCAAACTTTTCTAGAAATAGTTATTCTCCTTTGAGAATGGTCCATTCTTAACAGTACTATTTTTAAGAATAAAAAATAGTAACAAATAATAATATAGTACTAAGATATGATATTATCTATGGATATCAATCTTAACCCGAAACCGATTGATTAGCCTGATAAGTAAGAAAAAAGTTTAGAGTTAAGACAAAAAGAATTAGTCCGATAAAAATGAACTTCAAAAGCTCGACCAAAATGGGCTAACCCTAAATTTAGTGGGCTCGCCCAATAGCCCGACCCACTTACGCTGATTCTTTGTTTGTAAGGCTATCCCCATTAGAAGGATTTTCACGGTTTACCCGCACGGGCTTAGCTCAATGGTTTAGTGGACACTATTTAGGAGAAGGATTTTCACGGTTTTTAAGAAAAAAATTTGCCACCATGGAAGAGAGAGAGAAGATAAAATACCTTAGGGCATCCCCAATACAAGGATTTTGCACAGATTTTAATAAATCTTTGGTGAGGTGGAGGAGAGAAGCATGAGAGAGAAAGGGTTAGAGATGGTCCTGCAAGGAAGGGATTTTATCAGAAATGCTGGGCCCCACAATTTTTTTTGTTACGCGCGCAAAGCTCACGTGCACTGCCATAAAGGCGCCCAGTGGGTGCGTGCACTGCACGCTCCCCCTGGGCGCGTTAATGGCAGTGCTTAACTTTATTTATTTAATTTCTTTTTTCGAAATCAGCATTTGTTTTTTTTCTTTTTTTTTTTCTCTCTTCTTTATCATCTCCTCTTTCCTAATCACACCTACAAAAACTCCTCAAAATCCTCACCAAAATCCTCACTATTGAGGATGCCCTTATGCAAATATGAGGATTTTGCATAAATGTGGGGTCCACTTTGCGATCCTCTCTCCATCTCTCTCTTGTGTGGTGTAGGAATGTGGGGTCCACTTTGATTCTTTTTATAAAATCAGTTTTATTGTTTTATTTTTTTTTTCTATTACAAAAACTCCTAAAATACCGCACCAAAATCTCTACTATTGAGGATGCCCTAAGTGATGTGGAACAAAATATATAGAAAATTTATGGCAAATTATTGTGTGGACCATGGTCCACACAATTGTATGGATCATGAATAAAAGGTACGTATACATTTTTAATATATCAAAAGTACATCATTTTTGTACTGAAGGTACATTATTTTTGTACTAAAGGCACATAATATAAAATAGTGTACCCTTAGTATATTAAAAATGTACTTTCACAAAATGTACCTTATGTACATAAATAATGTACCCTTAATATATTGAAAATGTACTTTTTATTTATGGTCCACACAATTGTGTGGACCATGGTCCATGCAATAATGATTGGAAATTTATATGGAAGATCATCTTTAGAAATTTTTATTAATTCAATAAATAAAATTTTAATAAATTTAGAAAAAATTATAATTTATGCCCCTTACAAATATGCCAATTATCAATGTCACCCCTGAATTATTAGTGGTGTAAATGTTGCCCCTCAATTTTCAAAACGTGATATATATTACCCCTCCCCTAATAGGAAGAAGGAGAAATATGGTTGTTGGCGGAAGGAGAACAAATGAAGAAAAAAAAATAGAGGAAAAAAACGTGGTCTTCGAATGAAGAAAATGACGGTAACCACATTTACACCACTAATAATTTAGGGGAGGGGCTATACATGCCACGTTTTGAAAATTGAGGGGTAACATTTACACCACTAATAATTCAGGGGTGACATTGATAATTGACATATTTGTACGGGGTATAAATTACAATTTTACCATAAATTTATTACAAAATAAAATATTTTTAAGAGGTTCAGACTATTGAGCTAACATACAAAAATTTTTGCCAGCCCGCTAGGGATATCGGGCTTGTCAGTTTTATGCTAAAATGTTGGATAGTTATGTTGTGCATCCGTATGCACCATGCATGGTGCATACGGATGCAAAAACGACGTTGTTTTATTAAAAATGCGCATCCCACTTAAAAAAAAAAAATCAGTTTTGATTCTCCTCAACAACATTATGTTGTTCATTCATTCTGGAATTTTAGTTCATAGATTCTGGAATTTTAGTTCATCGATTCTGGAATTTTAGTTCATCGATTATGAAATTTTAGTTCATCGATTCTGAAATTTTAGTTCATCGATTCTGAAATTTTAGTTCATCGATTCTGAAATTTTAGTTCATAAATTCTGAAATTTTTAGTTGATAGATTAGATTCTGGAATTTTAGTTCATTCATTCTGGAATTTTAGTTCATCGATTCTGGAATTTTAGTTCATCGATTCTGGAATTTTAGTTCATATGTTATTGTTGAGAATCGAAACTGATTTTTTTTTAAGTGAGACGCGCGTTTTTAATAAAACGACGTTGTTTTTGCATCCGTATGCACCATGCATGGTGCATACGGATGCACAACATAATTTGCTTAAAATGTTGGCCCTATCCCTTAAATTTTTTTTTTTTTTATCTTATTAGGCCATTGGTTTCAAGCTAAGATTGATATCTCTAGCTATTGCACAATAGCGTTTCAAGGGGTAGCCGCAAATCCGCAATGATACCCAAGAAGATGTTGTAAACCTCGCTCTTGTGTAGTAAATACGAGAAAAATGCCAAACCACTATCTGATAGTGTGCATACTTAAACCCCGCTCGTTTGTAATAATTCACAAACCACATATAATAGATAAATCATACCAGGAAGAATGTCTTGTGCGATGAGTTCAATAGAGATGGTATTGACATTATATTTTTAGTCCTTTAGTCTAACTTATATTTTTAGTTCTCGACATTATATTTTTAGTCCTTTACTCTAACATATTTAGTTGCCTATGTTAACCATTAGTGATGTCTCCCATCTACTTTTGGGTTGGCATCTACAAAATTGTATTTAAGTGAAATTGGTACATGCAACAATTGATGGAAGATATTAGAACAAATAATTATAACTGTAAGTCTGTAACATTGATGACTAAAAAATACAATATCGAATAATATAAGTGAAAATTATATTACAAAGAACACAATAAGAAATCAAAATGATTAATGGTGCACAATTCATTAACTAAAAATATAGAATAATCTTCAAATGGTGGTACATAATTTTCCAATCTTATAGAAGGCAAATGATGTCAGTATATATAGTTAATCGCTACAAGAAACCTTGACCTAATAGGCTAATATTCTTCAAAGATCAGTCAAATATACAAAATTTCATTAAGTAACATGAAATTGAATTGTTTTATTTTTGACGAACTTCAGGTTCGACAAATAAGATGCGTTGTCGGCGGCTAGTTAGATGAAAATAAACAATTTACAATCTCATGATTAATTTGTTATTTCAGCCCTTTTCACCATCTACTCTATCTACTTCTCTTGCTAATTCCAAAACTACGTCTTTCCTATAAATTATATTGTTGGAAAATTGATTTAAAATGGCATTTTTATTGGTTATTTTGTGACATAATTTTTAGTGGGATCCACTTTCAATTTGTATCAGGTTAAAGTAGATTCAAATTCTTCTAAGTGAGAGGTTTATTTTGATATATTATACACTTAAAATGGATAAAGGGTGAATGAGAAAAATTGATTCTCAAAATTTACTCATTTGAGTTGAGAAAAATGTATGTGGGAAGACTTGTAAGAAGTTTTTGTCCTATATTGAAAACGGGATGTAGGGCGTTGTAAAGTGCATTATGTGAAAAGGGATGGCCGATTGAGATCAGTCCTCACTTTTTATGGGAGGGGTTATTCCCATTTTTTTTTTTTGATGAAACAGGAGGGGGTTACCTAGAAAAAACTTATAAACAACCTAGAACCCCAGTAGTATCTCTAGGAATTCGTCTTGGCTCGTTTGCTCCCAATTTGTCTAGCCGGATCTCGTCCATTAGCTCTTGAGGCATGTCCTGTAGAACTCGGAGGCCAATCGGATGGGATAAGGCCACCGTAGCTAGTTTGTCTGCCGCTTTATTCGCTTCTCTGAAGATATGAACGTACTCTATCTCCTGGATACGCTCAGCCGCCCTCCAGCATTGCCGAACAACGTTACTAGAAATGTCCTGATTGTCCATAGGCTCACGCAAGGCGTCTATTATCCTCCTGGAGTCGCATTCCACCACCAGTCTTGTGACATTATATTCCCCTGCCATACACAGCCCTTGTAGAATCCCCCAAGCTTCTGCTTCCTTGGCTTGGCAACGACCAAGGTTAAGAGTAAAACCGCGGCACCAATCCCCATTCGAGTCTCTGAGCAGGCCCCCGCAAGCGGCTGCCCCATTATTCTTACAGCAACCATCTGTATTGAGCTTCATCCAGCCACTTCCCGGCTTCCTCCACCCCACTCGAACGTCCATTGGTTGCTTATGCTTCATAGCTAGAGCCTTATGTTTTGCAAAAGCAGACCTAACTTCCGCATCATAACGAGAGAGCCAATCCACCTTCTGTCCCATCGTCATCGTTATTCCCATTTGAACTCACCCTTATACATATATTTATAGGGGTGGGTTCAAATGAGAACACCCCTCCCCCCTGTCAAGAGTGATGGTTGATCTGAGCCGCTAATTAGGGTTCATTAATGGTTGATGATTTTAGTTTTTTTTTTTTTAAAAAAAAACATGATTAATTTTATAATTATTACAAACTTTTAACTTTTTAATATTTATAAAATTAATTCAATCTATTTATCCTTATTTTTCAACCACCCTCGATCGTTTATTTATCCAAATGGATAGATTAGATTAGTCCTCATCACTTTTCACAATAACATGTTTTAATGTGCACTTGAATTTCAAACTTATGCACTCAAAGGCACTAAATTGCGTGCACCCAAAGAGAGAAAATTGTACACACAAAGAAATAAATTATGCACTCGAAACAACAAAACTATGCACTCAACAAAACAAAATAATGCACCCCAAAGATTTAAAAAAAAATGCACTTACTTTTTAAAAATTTTCCTTGGGGTGGTTGATTTGGACTAAATAAATGGGTAAGATATAACTATATATATATATATATATATATATATATATATATATATATATATATATATGTATGTATATAAATAAATAAATAGGTCCAGGTGCGGTGGACAACCCCAGGTGTGGTTGTCCGGTTAAAATAGAGCCATTGATTGTGCTTAAATCAACATCCAAAATTACCCAAAAAAAAAAAAAAAAACGCAGTGACAAATTGGTAATTTTTGCATCTAGGTCAAAATTAAGTGAGTGTTTTGTGATTAAGGTGCGTGAGTTTTTTATATAAGGTGTGTGAGTCTTGTGTGTAACATGCGTGAGTTTTGTGCTTAAGGTGCGTGGGATTTGTGCTTAATGTGAGTAGTTGTTAAAAATTAAAGTGTGTGGGCTTTGTGCTTAAGGTGCGTGAGATTTGTGCTTAAGGTGCGTGGGATTTGTGCTTAATGTGCGTGGGTTTGTGCTTAAGATGCTTGAGTTTTGTGCTTAATGTGAGTAGTTGGTAAAACTTAAAGTGCGTGGATTTTGTGCTTAAGGTGCGTGAGATTTGTGCTTAAGTTGCGTGAGTTTTGTGCTTAATGTGCGTGAGTTTGTGTTTAATGTGAGACATTTTAAAATCTTAAGTGCGTGAGTTTTGTGTTTAATGTGCTTTGTTCTGTGCTTAAGGCTTAAGGTGCGTGATTTTTGTACTTAAGGTGAGTGATTTGTGTTCTTAAGGTGCTTTGTTTGTGTGCTTAAGGTGCGTGGTGATTTGTGTACTTAAGGTGCGCCATGTTAATTATAAAGGTGTCCAACCGCACAGGAACCCTTCCCTATATATATATATATATATATATATATATATATATATATATATATATATATATATATATATATATATATATATATATATATACAATTCTAATAAGAGTCAATAATGTTAGGTCCTTAACTGGAACAAAGGAATGTCGGTACTATTGTTTCTTAAAATGAATGGTTCATATTATTTTGATTTTAGTATTTTTTTTAATGATTTTTCTTATTTACCCTCTATTATATTATTTTCTTCTCTTAAATAACCTAAATTCCGTTAGTATAAACTTTAGTAAGAGAATATTCCGTTAACTATTTATTATTTTTAACTTACTCATTAATTTATATAAAAAAAAAAAAAAGTCTTAGGTTCGAACCCCATCACAATTAGAGTTGAAATAATTATCAAACATATACTATGAATATGTTAAAATGTATTAAAAAATATATAATATAAAATTTAACATAAACTTTGATCAAATAATTAGCCCGACTAAATATATAACATTCAAAGTTAAGCATCAAAGATTATAAATCAAGAACTTTAAAAATCATTTGATATTTATGCATTTAAAAAAAAAAACAAATTTAGGTTAAGTTTTTTTTTTCGTTTAATTAATCTTCTTTGATTATTTAGATAAGAACAAAACTTAATATGTCAATTATATTTTTGAATTATTGGTATGATTTAGGTCGTTATGGTATTAATATTTTTTTGTATATATTTATGTAATGGTACAATTGTACATTACTTTACAAATATTATACTATTTTTTTTTATCAAACAAAAGTGTTCTTACATCATTGTCAGACATGCGCGACCTAAGTACAAAATTGTTGATCATAAATACAATTACACCTGGACTCTAAAACGGTAGGACCATTTTCCAAAGAATTGACAATGTTGACATCCTACTGGCTCCAATTAAACAAGTCTACACATAAAAATTTTATCAATGCAGGAAAACTTCAAAAGAAATTTGTAAGTTAATTTTTACTATATCATTATAACAATATCTATTGTAACTATATATTTTGAATTATTTATTATCATCCTCTATTGACAGTAATTGTAACAATTGTCATTGACAAACTCTTAAAACAATTTGTCTCAACAACGAGTGTAAATTAAAAAAAAAAAAATCAATGATTTCATTATTGTTGATGAAAAGTATGTACGCCAATTTATTACTCTGATTAAATTAAATAATTTAGTAGCTACAATTGAAGCATGTGCTCCATCTCAACTAATTAAAAGCCTAAGTTGATAGCTGGATTGCACATTAATGGCTATATGTTCAACACGCCCCCATACCAAATTGAAGCATGTGCTCCATCTCAACTAAAAGCCTAAGCTGATAGTTGGATTGTACATTAATGGCTATATGCTCAACAGCTACAACAAAAAATAATACATATGCATTTAATTAATTTAGAATTAGATGTCTATAATGCCTTTATTTAAAAAATTATTCATTATAAATAAAAATTTTTAAAAGAGATATAATTTCATTATTTATATTATCTTTATTTTCTATAATTCAAAGATTCATTACCTTCAAATTTATTAATTTATTATATTACAATATTGTCCATTGTCTTCTTTTTACATTATCTTGTAATTAAATATCAAAGTTATAATATAAAATATGTTATATATTTATTTACCAAGTATTTTATACAAATATAATAAATATTAATATTTTGTTCAATACTTTCGCATGATATTAATTAATTTATTTTTTAATATGTATGCCAATTTATTTATCTACTTTATTAAGTAAAATAAGATGATAATGAATGTAATCATAGTAATGTGGTTATAGTGACATATAACTAAATAGATGATAGATGATTCTGTTTTCCATTTCTAAAACGGTTTTTAACTGTGTTCCAGTTTTTCAGAAATTTTTAGAAATTATTTTCAGTTTTCAAAATGGAAAACTGTGTTACTAAACATGTTTTCTGTTTTCTATTTTTCAGAAATTTCTAGTTAGTAACAGTCTCTAAGCTTCCTACACCATAATCTCATTGCACGACGAATCCATCTATGCTATACCACCAGTTACCCAATTGCACATGACACACTACCAATAAAAAAATAAAAAAGACATGTACTGAAGATGAAGCCAATGACAATGCTACCCAAATGAGAATTAAGAAGAATTAGAGAAATTTAAACCAAAAGTAGTATTTATTTAGACTATCGTTTTAGACTAAGTATTTAGACCAGCGTTATTACAAAGTTGTAAATATTTATTTTACTGACAATATAATCAATCTCTCATATATTATCTTGCATTTATATACTTTAAATTACTAATTTAAATAAAAAAAATTCAACATTTAATTTGTTTACTTATGCATGAACATCTCTGATATAATATTACATTAATATACTTTAAAATACTTATTTAAAAATAATTATTGGACATTATTCCATTCTCGCAAAACGCGTAAAAGAACTAGTATATATTATAAATGCGGTGTTATTGTAACTATGTAGAACTTTCATTGTATTATTTAAGAGAAAAACATCATATAACTTTTGATAAAGAAAAAAATGTTATATTGGAAAAACAGTCTATTAAAATATATGTGTGAAGGTTTAAGGCAAAAAATTTGTGTGAGATCGTCTCATGGATTCTTGTTCGTAACACGGGTTAGGTCAAGATGAAATGTAATACTTATACTAACAAATGAAATACTAAATTAGAAAAAAAATGTTTATTATATTACTTATATGAGAAAATATAATACTTTTGAAACAAAATGTAATAATTTTACATGATCGGACAAACAAGATAAGAAATATTATTTTTTAAAAAAATGAATAGTGGTACATAATTCATTCACTAAAAATGTAATTTTTTTCATATGGAAGGCAAATGATGTCGTCAGTTTAATTAATCTCCTTAAGACAGGTAACCTTGATTTAGGGGTGTAAATGAATCGAATCGAGTCAAATATCCCACTATTCAATTCGAATCCAATTATATATTCGAATATTCGTATTCGTATTCATTTAATATTCGAATATCAAATTTGATTCGTATTCGATGGGATCAGTTTATTCAAATATATTCGATTCGACTCGAATATTCAAATTCAAAATGCCTAACTTATTTTTTTACAAAATTCTCTAATAAATTAAGATAAAATATAATAAAATTTTATATTTAAATATGATAAAAGATTCGAACACTATTCGAATCGAATACACTCTAATTTGTATTCGAAAAAAGTGTTCGAATTCAAATTGAAATTTTTTTATTTGATTTATTTACGCCCCTAACCTTGATTGACCTAACAGACTAATAATATTCAAAGATAAGTCAATTCTTTTATTTTTGATTCGCCAAATACACAACATTATTCAACCGCAATGACAAATAACTTACGTGGTCGGCGGCTATTTTGTGATGATTCATGAATTTACATGAGTTTTTTTTTTTTTTTTTTTTTTTTGACTATTGCTGATTCTGACACAATGTAATATCTATTCATAACTACTTTCGCACACTTACTAAGGATCGAATGCGTGATGTCCCGTTTAGGAGAATCACTCCCTGTCACTAGACTACACGGTTATTGGCAAATTTACATGAGATTTAAAATGTTATTTTTTCATTATAATAAAAACAATAATATTTTTTCATATTATTATATATATTACCCTTTATTTATCAAATATATGATTTATTGTATATATAGAGACCTCAAACTATTCTATCGGCTACTTTTAGTACATTTTTTTCAATGACTTTGTCATATCTATGATTATTTGGCTCTATTACAATGTAGTATCAGTTCATATACTTTCTCAATCTACTGAAACACAAAGAATCAATAACGCCTCCACTGAGGTTTGAACTCACAAGTCACAACCTTCCAAATGGAAGTCTATGATGCGGAACAAGAATTGAGAAAATAATAAAACAATGGACACATTCATGAATTTCAAGGGACATGGAGTTTGGTGGCTACTTTTTATGAAAAATTTGAATTAGCATTAAATATTATTAGTATTTCCAATTCTCATTATGTTTATATAGTTCCCATGCATGTTTTTAATATTTGCAACTCTTCTGTTTTTCTTAATTGTCTATTTAAACAGACTTTTGTATTGAGAAGTGTAAGTTTGAATATAATTGAAAGTCTTTGAGTTTGAGTTATATTATGTGTGTTCTTCTTGTTCCCCTTGTTCTGCATTAGTCCAACCCAGGTACCATTAGACCACATAGTCTTGGTATATCTGTGATTATTAGTTTACCTTGTATCTTGAAAAAAATGATCAAATAAACTTTTTGAATTATTTGAAAACATTCAATTACGCTCTCTAATAAAAAAAATAATAATAATAAAAAATCTTCATAATTCCGTTGCTCGAATTTTACTACTTAGTATGCCCATGATCAAAATTGAATGTATTTTGGTTGCAGTTCTTTTTTTTTTCTTTGGTATTTGAGATATATGAAAATCTTACATGTGTAAATGTGGACATACATAATGGGAGTGTTTGGTAAATAGCTGTTAGCTGTTAGCTGATTGGGTTAGTGAGTTTGATTAGTTGATAGCATTAGCTTATTGTAGAAATATGTTTGTGAATAGTTGTTAACTGATAGCTGATTACATATAAAATTACTTTCTCAAAAAACTTATCGAAAAAGTTACTTTGAGCAATTTTTTGAATTTTAATATTTTGGAGCAATAATATGTTACAAAAGCTAATTAATGATCAAATAAATCAAAATTAACTGATAAGCTAACTATGTTATAGTGAATTGCCTTAATAATCCAGTCTTCCCCTCTGGCCTGAATAATACGGATGTGGTACTCATCCCGAAAAAGAAAACCCCTGAGGTGGTAGCGGATTTTCGCCCGATAGCGTTAAGCAATGTGATCTACAGGATAATGGCTAAGATGATTACGCAGAGAATGAAACCATTAATGGAGAATATAATATCTGGCTCTCAGAGTGCATTTATTCCAGACAGGCTGATTGCTGATAATATTCTTGTAGCTGCGGAAGTGGGCCACTACTTGAATAGGAAACAGTGCGGGGCTGTAGGTTGGAGTGCACTCAAACTTGATATGGCCAAAGCTTATGACCGCATGGAATGGCCCTTCCTCCGTGGGACGTTATTAGCTCTGGGCTTCGATAATAGATGGATTGAGTTGCTTATGTTGTGTGTGACTACTGTGTCGTATAACTTTATGATAAATGGCTCTCGCAGTTCCTCCATTACGCCCATGCGTGGCCTCCGCCAGGGGGACCCATTATCTCCATATTTGTTTATTATCTGTGCGGATGGGCTTTCAGTGCTATTGCAGCAGGCGCAGAATAGAGGTTTAATACATGGCTGCAGGGTTGCTAGGGGAGCACCGCCGATCTCTCATTTATTTTTTGCAGATGATAGCCTACTATTTTTCAGAGCAAATAGACAGGAAGCATCTGACATAAAAAATTGTTTACAGTTATATGAGAATTTATCTGGTCAGAAAGTAAATTATCATAAGTCCAATATATGCTACAGCAGGAATACAGGACACACTAATAAGGATATGGTGGCACAAATACTAGGTGTTGCCCAAGCCCCCAACTTTGGGAAATACCTAGGGTTACCTTCATTTGTGGGTAGGAACAAGAAGGCTGCATTTGCATACATAGAAGATAAAATCAAACAGAGGATTGGATCTTGGAACAAGAGGTTGTTATCACAGGCTGGTAAGGAAATTTTGTTGAAAAGTGTGGCTCAGGCAATGCCAACATTTTCAATGAGTGTTTTTCTTTTACCCATATCTGTTTGTACAGCTATTGAACGTGTTATGAATCGGTACTGGTGGGCGTCGGGTACGGATCGTGGCATTCACTGGAACGCCTGGGATAAATTGTGTGTCCCAAAGAAACATGGTGGACTGGGGTTTAAAGATTTAAGGGCATTTAATTTGGCAATGTTAGGAAAACAGGCATGGAAGCTGCTCACTAACACTGACTCATTGGTAGCCAAGGTTTATAAAGCTAGATATTATCCAAAGGATACTTTCCTAGAGGCAACTATAGGAAATAATCCAAGCTTTTGTTGGCGCAGTATCATGGCGGCTAAGGACCTAGTATGTGGCGGTATAAGAAGGCGAATTGGGAATGGGAATTCTACCTTAATATGCGAGCATCCCTGGCTGCAGGATGAACTGGATCCTATGATTCACACAGAAATGCCACAGTACCTGTCTGGGGCCAGAGTGGAAGGATTAATTGATCAAGATACGGGCACCTGGGATTCGCATATACTAGCTGATATTTTCCAACCGAGTGATATACCCAGAATTCAGAGTATACCAGTTGCCCCTGAGTATGATGATATATGGTATTGGTATGGTGATCCTAATGGATGTTATTCAGTCAAGAGTGGTTACAGGTGTATAGTTGGTAATTACGAGAATAATTCTAATGGGATTTTTAATGAATGGCTAGCCCTATGGAAATTAAAAATTCCACCAAAATAGAAGACATTCCTATGGAGAGCAATTTGTGATATCCTTCCTACTACCAACAACTTACTTATAAAGAGAGTGGATGTTAACCCAATGTGTGCCATGTGTGGGAGAGTGAATGAAGATACCATGCATGCATTAGTTTTGTGTGACTATGCACACTCCATTTGGGCTAAATCCAACCTTCCAATCCCCAATATTGTCACAAATATTTTTCATGAATGGTTTAGTGCAATCTTGAATGTTCTAGACTTTGATGGAATTGTTTATGCAGCTGCAATTTTATATCATCTATGGAGGGTCCGAAACGGAGCGGTATGGGATGTCTGTCTACCAAGGCCAACGAAATTATTAACAATTGCAGCAGCTACAATGAAAGCATGGAAGGATCTCCATCATCGTGCCCCATCACAGCCCCGAGCTGCTGCCCACCATCCTACTGCCGAGCAGCCTCCACCGACGCCAGCTGCACCGAACGCCGACGCTGCCGAAACCGCACTGCCTCCGCCGCACGCCAGCTTGCCGGAAGTCACGCATGGGAGGTGATGAAGCCCGTCAAATGCTATATGGACGCAAGCTATCACCGAGGAACCAATGCAGCAGCTGCTGGTGCGGTACTCCTCGACGCCAATGGCCGCTACATATCTGCTTTCAGCACCCCATTAGTAGGTTGCCACTCCCCGCTCATGGCCGAGGCTTTTGCATGCAAGGAAGTATTATCATGGCTTAAAAGGAGGAATGAATTATCTATACAGATTCATACGGATTGTCAACTACTGCAGTGCTATTTATCTGGACCACCAGCCACATCACGCTCATATCTAGGTTATGCTATCGATAGTTGCAGAACCTATATTTCTACTTTTACTTACTGCTCAGTAATTTACATTCCTAGATTACAGAATTTATTAGCTCATACTTTAGCTACTACAGCACTTAGTTTCGCTACTGATATGTACTAGGACAATGTCCCACCAGACTCTATTTTAACTCTTCTATAAATACAATCGCCAGGTTGACTTTCAAAAAAAAAATGTTATCAAACATGGCCAATAATTTACTTGAACCTTCCAAAGGTATAAACATCAAGTTCTGATAAATGGGCAAGCATTCACAAATACGAAATACGTAAAAAAAAAAAAAAAAAAAAAATTGACGATAAAAATGTAATTCGACTTTGAAATCAAATTCAACGTGTACACTTGGTGTAGATTTTTTATTTTTTTTTTTTGAAAATTTTCCATGCGGTATATTAATGAATAAACTGAATGATAGAGTCAGGAGGGACAGAGTCCCAATACATAGCTTGGTCCTGATCGAAAGCTAAAGAAGCTAAAGTATGAGCATGTAAATTTAAACTTCTCGAAATATAACTCAGCGAGCATCTCGTAAATAACGATATAGCAGTCCTACACTGCTCTACAATGATCCCAAGGTAGGAGTAGTTAGCCGTGTGGCTTGTACGTATCATATTTTGTAATTCCATGCAGTCCGTCAACATGTCCACCTCCATGATGTCCCGATTCTTAAGCCAAGAGAGCGCCTCCTTACAGGCCAGTGCTTCGGCCATAGTAGCCGAGAAAGCACCCGCGAGCCGTCCATTCATTGCCGCAACAAACGATCCATGTTGTGAGACGAGAACTACACCATAGGATGCTTCTCCCGTATCCGGCCTGAAACCTGCGTCTACGTAGCAGCGAGGTACACCGCCAGTGGCTTGACTGATCACGGCAGTAAGTGTCCGTGCCGGCAGGCCGGGCTGCGCACGTCGTTATGCCTGCATGGCCGCCACCGCTCGATTCCATGTGTCCGTCGGTCTTGGGAGGGCGTGGTCCCATACCGCCTTGTTGCGGGTACTCCAAATAGCATATAATATTGCCACTGCTAGGCCACACTGTTCCTCTGTCAAGACATTAAAAATTCCCATAAGCTATGTCGGCAATGAATTAGTATGTATATTGGTAACCGGCAACCCCGACATACCCCACACTAATTTTGAATAGTCACACTCGAGTAACGCATGCATGATGTTCTCATGCGCCCCTTGGCACATTGGGCACAGCAGATCAATCTCAACTCGTCGCATTATTAGATTGTCCATAGTAGGGAGGATACCACAGAATGCTCTCCACAAAAAGGTCTTCCATTTGGGTGGCACTTTCAATTTTCACATAGTAACTCATTTATCAAAATCACCTGGGTTATGCACATAATCCCCCTTAATCTGCCTATAGGCATTTTTAACTGAATATATTCCATTCATCTCCCCCTTCCAATACCAAGTGTCTTCATATTCGGGGCTAACAGGGATCATTAAAATACGTGTGACATCCTCAGGAATAAATAAATCAGTCAGAATATGTGGATCCCAGGTATTAGTTTGTTGGTCAATCAATCCTGCTACATGGGCATGTCGCAACTCCTGGGGCATTATTGTTTGGACCAACGGACTGGGATTATCTGGTAGCCAGGGATGCCCCCATATTAATGTTTTTTGTCCATTCCCTACACGCCTCCTTACCCCTGAACAAACCATTCCGTGCGGCAGCCATTATACTTCTCCAGCAAAAACTTGGGCAATTTCCTATGGTAGCATCAACAAAAGATGTATTCGGGTAATACCTGGCTTTATATATTCTTGCCACCAAAGTGCCGGGGTTTGTGAGAAAACGCCATGCCTGTTTTCCCAGCATTGCCAAATTAAAAGCTCGTAGGTCTTTAAATCCCAGACCCCCATACTTCTTAGGGATGCATAATTTATCCCAAGCCTTCCAATGTATTTTCCTCTCCGTTCCAGATCCCACCAATACCTGTTCATGGTCCTCTCTATTGATGTGCAAACTGTCTCAGGTAACAAAAAAACACTCATTGAAAAGGTTGGCATAGATTGTGCCACACTTTTCAAAAGTACTTCCTTACCAGCCTGAGAAAGCAACTTTTTACTCCAGGAACCAATTCTCTGCCTGATTTTATCCTCCACATAGGAAAAAACAGCTCTCTTATTTCTGCCTACAAAAGATGGGAGTCCCAAATATTTCCCAAAATTAGCCGCCTGACTTACCCCTAAAACTGCCGCCACCTCCCCCCTTATTTCCTCCTGGGTGTTTCTACTGAAACAAATATTTGACTTGTCATAATTCACTTTTTGGCCAGACAACCTCTCATATTGGTGTAAGCATTGTTTAATTACACCAGCTTCCTCTATATTAGCTTTGAAAAAAAGCAGGCTATCATCTGCAAAAAATAGATGGGACACCGCCGGTGCCCCTCTTGCCACCCTACAGCCATGGATTACCCCATCCAACTGCGCTTTCTGTAACAACATGGAGAGCCCCTCTGCACAAATAATAAACAAGTAGGGAGATAGAGGGTCCCCCTGCCTGAGACCTCGTGTAGGCACTATCTGTCCACCTGCCACCCCGTTTACCATAATCGTATACCTCACAGTTGTGACACAATGCATTATAAGGGTAACCCACCGCTGATCGAAACCCATAGCGCACATCATTCTCTGCAGAAAAGACCACTCCATCCTGTCATAAGCCTTTGACATGTCAAGCTTTAAAGCACTCCATCCTACCTGCCCACATTGCTTTCTATTTAAATAATGCCCCACTTCTGCTGCAACAAGAATATTATCTGTGATCAGGCGGCCCGGGATAAACGCACTTTGAGACTCCGAGATCAAGTTTCCCATAAGTGGCTTCATCCTATTCGTTATCATCTTCGCCATTACCCTATAAATAACATTGCTGAGAGCAATCGGTCTCATATCAGCCACCCTCTCCGGCATCGCCTTCTTTGGGATTAAAACAATGTTTGTATCATTTATACCATCCGGAAGATTGCCTGTATTCAAACATGATATTATAAAATCAGACACATCCCCCCCTACTACATCCCAGAAGTGCTGGTAGAAGCCTGGATTCATTCCATCCGGGCCAGGCGCTTTGTTAGGATACATAGAATATACTGCCTCTTTCACATCCTCCGGTACAAACGGGCGCAACAAAGATTCATTCTGAGCATGCGTTACTCGCGGGACAAAATTATCAATCATAGCATCATCAAAAACAGTACTCTCAGTTGTAAAAATTTGTTGAAAATATTCAAGGATAACAGAGCACATATCATTCCCCTCGACCCACACACCATCATTATTCATAATTCTATTCACAGTATTCTTTTTCTTACGAGCAGAAGCATACCTGTGATAGAATCTCGTATTCGCATCTGCATTGCGAAGCCAGTGCTGCTTGGCCCGCTGTCTCCAGAACACATCCTCCTGCGCCTCCAGCTGGGTTAAGAGAACATCAACTTGGTGAAACTCAGCCAATGCGGCCGGGTCTCTCCTGTTCCTGAGCAGTTCCAGTCTCTTTTTCAACTGCCCAATACGCTCTCCAAACTTATGAAATTTCTCTCCACCCCACCTCATCAACCTCTCCCCACACCGCTGCTGACAATTCAGCAACCCCTCAACCCTCCCTCCCTGCCACGCCGTAGTCACCACCTTTCTACACCCCTCATCCTGGAGCCATGCCATCTCAAATCTAAATCGTCTTGCAAATCTCCCCCTCGGATGCGTGGCGCATCTATACTAAGGAAAAGTGCTGAGTGATCTGAAGGTTGGGCTATGATGTTTTCCACATCCACATGATTATTTAGTCCACACCAGTCCGCTGTGGCTAAAACTTTGTCCAGTCTCTCCTCAATCCAATTTTCCGTCCCTCTACTCTTCTCCCAGGTAAACTGATGGCCTCGCATAGGCAACTGTATCAAGCCACAAACATCTAGGGCCTCCCCAAAGCCTCGTAAGAGGTGATTTGGGTAAGGATTCCCTCCTCTCTTCTCATACTGAAACAGAAGATTATTAAAATCCCCTATGAGTACCCAGGGTAAAACAGATTTAGGTTTCAATCTCTCCAGCAAACTCCAGGACTCCGACCTCCTACTACGATCCGATTGCCCATAGAAACAAGTCATCCGCCACTGATTCCCGTTCTGAGCCCTTACCTCCACATCCACAAAATGTTTAGAATATCCCAACAACGATGCTGAGTTATTCTTCCTCCAAAGTAATGCCATACCACCACTCCTCCCGTCATTGTCTACATAGAACAAACCCTCATAACCGATCGTGACACGGAGCCTTTCTGCATGTATCCGTGCCACCATAGTCTCCATCAAAAATACAAATTCAGGCTTCTTCCGGGACACAATGTCCACTATCTGTCGAACTGTTCGTGGATTGCCCAAGCCACGACAGTTCCAGCTCAGCGTACTCATGAGGACAGGCGGGGTTGAGATACAGCTCCCGCCATACACAAGTTTTTTGAAACATCGTTCATTGTCACATCCTCACCCTCCCTCCCCTCACACCCCTGCTGTCCCTCCCTGCGGCGTTTCCCGGTTGCCACCACCTCCCCTCCATCCGACACCCCAATTCCCAAAACCCCCTCCTCACCCTCACCTTCCGCCAACGTTCCCCGAACACCCTCCCCACCCGCCGGCCGATTCTCCGGCATCGGTAACGGTCTCCCCCCTACTGGAATAAGCCAGCTCCCACCCACCCCTCTCGCAGCACCCCTTCCACCCCCGCCCTCAACTCCACTCCATACCGAAACTCACTCTCTGGAACCCGACTTTCCCTTGCTTTCAAACAAAAGGTGTGAACATGCCCCATTAGCCCACAGAAGAAACAGAACTTGTGAAGTCGTTCATACTTAAAGGACACTCAACACGTAGTCCTATCCCTCTTAACCAGCTTCATACCCCTCCTCAATTGAGACCCGAATGCGATAAAAAGTTAACCAGGGAGCCCCAACAAACCTATCATCATGTTTCACGAAAGTACCAATGAACTTACCGGCCTGCTCAAGAACACTTTGCGATGTGTAGCCTATTGGTAATCCATGCAGCTGAACCCACATGTCTACCGTATCCAGAGGGACATCACACGGATTCATCCCCCCCTGAACCTCACGGCAAACCAGCGTATTGTTTTCAAAAGCCCATGGTCCCCCTTCCAAGACATACGCAACATCCGTGTCGTGAAAGAACACAAACAAAAATAGCCCCGGTTGGACTTCCGTTATCTGAACCCCTCTTACCGGTTGCCACACAGAAGCCATTGCATTCCTCATATACTCAAGCTTGACAACTTTCGCCGTCAAGAAACGGCCTACAACCGCCCATGATGCCTCACCATCTACCGCAACCTCGCCCACCCTGTCACCCTCCGGGACGAACTCGTCCCCGTCCTCCTCCGGGACGAACTCGTCCCCGTCCTCCTCTAACGCCATATCAGCCCATCTTGCCGTGAGTCTCTCCACCATCCCAGCCGACTGCCCTGCTGCTACCTGCTCGTCATTCCGTTCATCCATCGATGTTGAAACGCCGGCGATCGCCGGGAGAGATGAGCCGAACTGCTTCGAAAAACCCTAGAAACCCTAGAGATTGAGAGAAAACCCTAGGAACCCTAGAGAGAAAAAATTTAATTTTGTTGCCACTTGAATATCATAATTTTTTTAACTCGTAACTTTATTTAAAAAGTAATGTGTAGATTTTTTATTTGATGAATTGATTTTTAATAATTTAGTATTATTATTGTGTCCGTTTGGAAAGCAGGAAAATGACTTCTGGAAAATGACTTTTGGAAAATGAGTCATTTTCCAGAAGTCATTTTCCTTTCCTGTGTTTGACTGCACAATGGAAAACTGTCTTTTGCTATTTGGCTCATTTTCTGGAAATGATGTAGAATTGTATAATTAAACATTTTATATAATTAATTATTTTGTTTAAAATATATAAAATTTACAATAATATTATAAATAATAATATTTATTTTTAAAATCAAATAATATTATTTATTTTAAAAAAATTAAAAAAAAAAAAAACAAACAAACATAATATTCATTGGTTTTTGGCGGAAACCAAAACCTGCCGGAAACCAGTGAGCCCAAAACCCAAAGGATGAAGAAGCCAATGAAGATGAAGAGAGTCAACTGCTCTTGAAGTGAAGAAATGAAGAAGTCAACATTCGGAAAATGACTTCCCCTTTTTTAAAGGGGAAGATGTTTTCCTTAAAAATAGGCTCATTTTCCATTGACCAGTACCTCATTTTCAGTTGACTTCAAATTTTCCTTCTTTCCAAACATTGGAAACCCGGAAAATGATTTCCAGAAATCATTTTCCGAGTTTCCAAACACACACTTAATAGTAAGCTTACAAATTAAAAAATTTTGGGGATAGATGCAAACGTTAATTTGTAATACAATACATATATGGTTAATCATAAATTACAAAAAGGAAAATTTGTATTTTTCATCCCTAAGTTATAGGATAATTGTTTGATTCGTCTAACGTTGCAATTTCTGTCCTTACTTATTGGTCATGCTCACTACTCGAACTTAAGTTATAACTAACATTACAATTTTCGTCTCTACTTGTTGATCGTGCTCACTTCTCATTCCTAAGTTATAACTGACACTGCAATTTTTGTTTCTACATGGTCGTGCTTACTTCTCGATTTTGTCAAAACTTGGTGGTTGAGAACTAGGGGGTGCTAGCAAAAATTAAACTCGTTACCTTCTAGTATGATTAAGAAGATAAGAATCATGTTCCACCTATTCAAACACCTCTCTCAATGAAAAATTCACTGTTCACATACTAAAAGAATTCAAGTGTTCACATAGTAAAAGATAGAGACAAATTGGAGTAAAATATATACAAGTTACACAAATTAAACCAAATTGCGTGAATCACTGTATAAGCACGTCAGTCGATGATGTTACTAACTGCTCCCCAGGAACAATGACCAATATATCAGCAAACAAAGTTAACCAAAACTATATTCAATAGTTAATTTGTGTCACCTATGACCAAATTAAATGTATTACAAATTTGTCAAAATTTTTCTACAATAACGTTACAATAATATGGTCAAAAAAACATTTTTTTTTTAATCCACCAAAGCAAGAGATACAAAAGAAGAGACTAGACCAAACTAAAGTTTCAAAATAAACGGGAACAAACCCACTGAACAACAATCAAAACCTATATCTAAGCTCGTAGTGACGATGCCTCCTCTCGAGCCCACCACTTGGCCAACCTCCATTGCACCGCCTAGCGCGCTCAAATCGCTCATCAACATATGCCTCATCACCAAAATCCTCATCAAAATATGAAAAATCAAAGCTCGGCTCATAATCCGAATCCGAACTCGGGTCCGTCGAATGCAACTCCGACGTGATCCTCGGAGTAAGCAATCCCTCCAGGTCCCTCAACCGAAGCAGACCCTTTCTTCTAATACTATTGACTGGTATACAAATAGTTTATCTTTACTGATTGGATTGCCATCAACAGGTAACTTGTTCACAATTAAAGTGCACGCCCCCGCTATCCAAACACGGCCATATATTATGATCATTAGTGAGACGTCTCCTACTATTCTTGTAATGTTTTTAGCCATGTTATTCTTGTCACGTCAAGTTCTCGGGTGCTTATCAATACCTGTGTATTGATCTTGAACTAAGTTGTGATGCATTAAAACTGAACTAAAACCATTACCTTAGACTATGATAATCTATTTGTGCTGGCCCATGTCCACTTTCCCATCATCCTCGTATGATTTGCATCGATTAGCTAGAAGAAGAAAGAAAGAAAGAAAAAAAAAAAGGTCAATCTTTCATATTAATGATCAATTAAATTTTAAAACATGAAGGGGTAAGAAATATACGAAAAGAAGTGTACCTAGAGAACTTTTTTCCAGAAAAAAAAAAAAAAAAAAAAAAAAAAAAAAAAAAAAAGGTGTAGTAAAGAACTCAAAATCAGTTAGTTACATCGTCCAACAAGAAACCCTGAAAATCTGATAAATCTATGTTAGAATTTTGAAAGGGACAGTTGATTTTTGGTCTGCACGTAAAGTTGACAAGAGAAAGGCTTACGTTGTTAGCACCAAATAATTGTACACTGTCACTTTCAAGTTTCATCCTCATTGCCAATGTCGTCTCTCATGAGACGAATTTAAAGATAAATAGGGAACTACTGGTCCGTATTAATTGATTATTATACATTATATTACTCAAAGTCCTTTTGAAATTAAATAATGACAACGATTATCACAACAAATAATTTTTTCGTCACCTTTTATTAATTTTATTATTACACCAATTAATTTTTTCGTCACCTTTTATTAATTTTACCATATTTTTTTTAGCTAATAGTTGGATCATTTTATTATCAGTGTTAATCATCCATCAAAATATAGATATTTTAATGAGAAAATTGTAATTTATGCTCTTCACAAATATGTCAATTATCAATGTCATCTCTGGATTATTAGTGGTGTAAATGTTGCCCTTAATTTTCAAAATGTGATATATATTACTCTTCCCTTGAATTATTAGTTGTGTAAATGTGATTACCCACTGTTTTTTATGATTGAAGGCCACATTTTTTTCCTCCATTTTTCTTTCTTCGTTTGTTCTCCTTCCGTCGACAACAATGTTTCTCCTTCTTCCTATTCGGGAAGGGGCAATATATGTCACATTTTGAAAATTGAGGGGCAACATTTACACCATTAATAATTCATGGGTGGCATTGATAATTGACATACTTGTAAAGGGCATAAATTACAAAGTTTCATATTTTAATTTTACCTAATAATTCAATGTTATCATCTTAATTCATCACCGAGTTGATGGAGCAGAATTTTTGTACTTGAAGATCACGAGTTTAATATTTGTCAACGTACATTCTCTTGGAGTCTTGGTCAAGTCGATCTATCACATAAGCTAAGGTCTTCCTAATGCAATTTACATCTCCTATATAATTTGTAGGCTATTACATAAAATAAGAAAAAAAAAAAAAAAAAAAAAAAAAAAAAAAAAAAAAAAGGGGAATACACACCCTCGAGTAGTGACGTCGGGATCGGATTTTATATACACTTACAACTTATAAGTGGTGTGTTAAGAGATTTTTTTCTGTAACTCAGGATTTTCACTATCAAACAAAATGATTAATCCCCTTGAATTGTAAGCACCCATATGGGTGAGACAACTGGCCGCCTAGAGAGTTAAGGTTCTTCCATATCTAAAGCCAATGATTGAACTCTTAACATTTGGTTAAGAATGAATGAGTTCTATCCATTCAATCACACCCCAAAGTTAACTGTTGTGTTAAGATGATTACACTGAAAATTTGATTTAAAAAAAGAGTTAATTTAGGAAGATTATATTGTTAATATCATTAACGAAATGATCAAATAATAAATAGGAATATTATTAAAGACATAGAAGTCACTTCTATGATAGTTTATAGCAATGTTGAATAGGGGTGTAAACGAGCCGAGCCGAGCTTGACCATGGGTTGGTTCAAGCTCAGCTCGATAAGCATGGTTCGGCTCGAGTTCGAGCACGATCGAGCTTGAAAAATGATACTCGAGCTCGGCTCGGCAATTTTTCAAGCCGCTCGAGCAGCTCGATTGTTCGAGCTCGATTTTGACATATTTGAATTTATATTTTAATTAATAATAAACATTGTTTAATCCATAATGAATAATAAAAAAAATTCAAAAGTCCAAACTTCAATGTTTAAAGATTCCAAACACTCAAAACAAGTTTACAACTCCACTGCCCGCATGGGCAGCTCAACTGATCATAGAGGTGAAGTTTGAGACGAATGACCAAGTATTGAGTCTCACCAGCGGCAATGTGGGAGCAACCTCTCAAAGTGAGGGGGGCTCCTTGTGCGCAGTGAGCAAAGGTCTAGCCTATGTGGTTCAGTTGAGTTACCATAATTTACATCCTCCCATGCTTTGTCGGGCCGGAGTGTGGGGGCCCTTGGGATTGGGGATTAAACCTTTGGGACGACACTTTAAAAGTCAATAGTAGTCATTGGTCCTTACATATATATATAATATTTATCTATTTATTTAATTAGGACTCGCGAGCAGCTCGACAAGTCACGAGCTTAGAATATTTGAGCTCGAGCTCAGCTCGTTTAATAAATGAGCCGCTCGAGTTCGGCTCGAGCTCGATTTTGACAGAACTCCGCTCGAGCCGAGCTTTGACCGAGCGACTCGCGAGCCGCTCGGCTCATTTACCCTAATGTTGAATATTAAAAATAGTACCAAATAACTCAATAATTGGACAATTGATAAGCAACTGTAAGGTTAGAAGTATGACTTTGTAAAGGGTGCGCTATGTCAAAGAATTTTGGGTCGGTTTTCTCTGAGTTGAAGTCAAGTTATCAAGCTAAATTAAGGTAAATTTCAGAATTGTGAAAATACCGGATGTATGCAAAACTTCAATAATAATAAATATAGTAATTTCCAATTTCATTAAAAGTTGGTGAGATATTTAGCCATTTTACCCTTAATTTATCAAGATAATTAGGTTATTTTTATTTTTTTTGAAAGGTTATTTTTTAAATAATAATCCTCAATATATTAATATTTTTTTCGTGACTATCATTTTCGAATTTTGTTTTAAAAAAATTTGGTACGATTTTGCAAATTGTTTAGTTCTTGAAAATGATGTTGACTTAATTGACAGTTAAATTTGTCAGCTTGTACCCACCAATATACTTCGTCATAAACACGTCCACATGAAGTTTCCTAGAAAGAGGAAATATTTGTTTAAGGGCATGTTTAATTGTTTAGTAAATCCTAATGCCATTTTTAGCAGATTTCATTTATTTTAACACTTCAATACTCCGTAATTCAAACGACTAAAGGTAAATAGCAGATAAGAAGCAAATCACAAAAATGAGTAACACTTAGAAGGATGTAAACTCAACGTATCAGCATACATGGTCAAATCAACGAATGAGTTCACTTTGAGTATAATACACACTGTCGCTGCCAAGGTTTGAACCATAATTTATTCTTTCAAATATTGTTTACTGAACTAGTGAGTTAAGCCGTGTGGACATCATTTAATTTTTTTTTTTCTAAAAGACTATTTTGTCACTAATTGGTGAAAATGGCTTTTTCTTAATAATAATAATAATAATAATAATAATAATAATAATAATAATAATAATAATAATAATAAATAGCACCATTTACTACTATGAATTATGTAACATTTTAAACTAAAAAAATTCAATTAGATATATGAACTTTAAAATTTTCTTTATTTAGCATTTTTACAAGTTTCCAGGTAAATGGTGATTTATTATAATTTTTTTTTTACATAAACAAATTTGATGAAAATTGCATTAGCTTTTGAAGTTAATTAAGGTACCCGTTTGGACCAGGACTACGTGGTCCAATGGTACCCGGGTTGGACTTCCATTAGGAAGATTGTGAGTTCAAGCCTCAGTGGAGGCGTTATTAAGCTCTTTGTGTGAGAAAGTATATGAACAAATACTACATTGTAATAGAGCTAGTAGCATTCAAAAAAAAAAATACCCGTTTGGACCCTTTTTAAGTCTAAATTAAAGTGCTAATTGCATAATCCAGGATGGTAAATAGGGCTATTTGAATATTTTTCCCCTTCTTTTATTATTAACTTATATTTATATAATAGATATATAAATTATTCAATGTAAATTATACGGAGTAATATTTTAGGTGTACTCTATGTTTTTTGAAATGTATTTTATATTTTGCAAAGTTGTACGTACTCTGCTTCTATATGTATTTATGATAAAGTATAAAGTATAATTTTACAAAATACATTGCATTACGGCACATAATTTTGTAAACTTTTTTCTTATATAATAATAAAACATCATATTATAGTTGATCCTAATAATATAAATAATAAAATATACTTATAAGTGATTTTATAGATTCGCTATTAATAATAAATAATTTATTTATCTGTTATCAAAAAACATTTTTCTTTAATAAGGCAGTGTTTGGTTCATTACCCAATATAATATTTTACTAATAAATAAAATGTCGTACGTAGAATCCTACTAGAAATTTTTGGATTCTAGTTCTTGTCTTCCTAATAGCTGTCAGTTGTTTGTTAGTGTCCACAAAAATGCTTGTTTGCTTCCATCATTACCTTCGTAATCACAGGTTAGTTATTTTAATTAATAATAATTAATAATATATGCAAACACGTTAAATCTTGCTGAGCTTTTATAGTTTCCGGAGAAAACAGGAATTGGTTGAGGACATTTAACTACAATATAATAGATAATTATTGTTACTTATATAGGAGTTTTATTTATTCTTAATGGGGGAGGTGTTTAATGGGCAAATTATTGTGTGGATCATAGTACGGTCCATATAGTGCTGTGTGGATCGTAATAAAAAGTAAATTTTTAATATACTAGAAATACATTATTCGTGCATTGAATATACATTATACAAAATAATATACTTTCAGTACTCAAATAATGTATTTTTCCTGAATATAATGTACATTTTTAAAATATTAAAAATATAATATTTGCTTACTTAATATACATTATTTGATAGTATGGTCCACACAATAATGACCGACACTAATGGGGTTTGCCCGTTTGGTTAACAGGCTTCTCGTTGGGAATTTTCACAATAAATTTGAAAAAATAGAATTTCTCAAAAGAAAGAACTACTTTTAAAATCGATTTGCTTCCATCCAAACGTGAATGAAAGGAGCACTTTTAAAGTTAAGAGAATGTTTTATATATTAAAGTTTAAGAGAATAAAAATTCATTTTTGTCAAACTTCAAAAAGCCTTCTCAACTCTAATTTTCCCAACTCAAATGAACTCATTATTCATTTTGGCGTATAATATATATATGCATATAATGATGACTACTTTAATATATATGCTTACGGGAGAGGTTAAATTGCATATAATGATGACTACTTTGATATATATGCTTACAGGAGAGGTTAAATTTTTTTTTTTTTTTTTTTTTAAGTTACTGACTCTCAGGGACGGAGTCAGAAAACTTGAGTTGGGGGGGGGGGGGGGGGGGGGGGGGGGGGGGGCGAGGAGGGAGCTGATGTAGTAGAGAAAATTTACAATGTTAGTCCACATTATAATTAATTGCACCATATTATTATATATACCCTACATTATTGTGATTATTATTAATAATGATTTTTAATTATACTATGTGTAATAAAGTATAAAATACATAATTATATGAGTACAATCGACACAGGTGTCGATTGTTACTTTAGAATTTTTTTACATAACACAAAATATAATAATAACAATAACAACAACATTTATTTAAATACAGATTGTCATTTAACATCAAATAAAAAATTTTGTCAATTATTTTATCACCAAATTTTTTCATAATTAACTTATATTCATTTTACTGGTTAACTGAATATTTCAAAATTTGAGAGATAAAGACAAAAATCAAAATGAATTAAATAATCAATATTATTTTTTGTCAATTTCAAAACTAATCATTTAAACTAGTAAATGTACATTTTAAATATGTAAATAAATAATTAAAACACACAATAAATCACTAATTAATTAATCAACATATATAACTAATAAAACCAAAGCATATATCTTAAATTTGGAGATTTTTTTTTAAATTAAAATGTATACTTGATATCATTCATTATTAAAATCTTAATAAAAGAAATAAGATAATAAAGAAAAATGGTCACTTTAAATATTTGATTTATTTCTTTTTATTTAATGAATTTGAACTTTTTAATATATATTTTGAGTTTATTTAATATAAACATAATATATTTTTTTTATTAAAAAAAAAATTAGAGGGGGGCTAAAAGTGTATTTTATCCCTACTACATCAATATATACATACATATTTACTAAAATATTTAGGATGAGGGTAAGGGTGGGGTGGGGGCCAAAGCCCCCTACCCCCTAAGGTGCCTCCGTCCCTGCCGACTCTATTACATTGTACTATATGTGCATCTATACTTTCTTAACATGTTGAAATATAAAAAATTGTATAAAAAATCAACACCACCTACTTAATCTCATAGTCTTCCGTATAGAAAAGTCATTGTATGCCATCTGAAGACAAGGTACCAGGCAGGTCAAATTTAATTTGAATATGCAAGTGTATTATAGTGTGAAATCAAATATATATTAATTGTACGCTGCCTGCAGAGCTAATCATTGACATGTAATAATGTTCTCTACTTCTCTTCCATATATAGCAAGTGGATTAGTCTGTAGTCATTATATATTGATTTGAGTACTATAACAACTTTACAAATAAAAAGTGTTCCATATAATTAAACACAGAAACATTTTTTTTTTTTAAACAAAATAAATTAATGGATTTGTATAAATCCCTATATATAATGGTAAAATCGCCATTGTATAAATGGGTAGTTCTAGGACTGATAAATGCATGCAATATAAATTTTTTGCTTGCATGCATTTGCAGGCTTGCAGCTCAGTTGGTTATAAGGGTGAAGTTTGAGAACAATGACCTAAAATCAAGTCTCACCAGTCACAGTGTGAGAACAATCGCTCAAAGTGAGGATACTCCTTGTATTCAGCTATTTATGACCTCCTAGATACTCTGTCGAGTAAAGGCATGAGAGTCCCTTGGGGTTGGAGATTCAACCTTTTAGGAACAACAATATAAAATTTTTACAACATTATTTTGCCAAAATTATATGCATAAGTAACTTGTATAATCTAGCTCCAATTCTCGCAATATAATACAAAGAGGGTCCCCTAATTTTATTATCTTCATTCATTTATTATCTATAAAATCAAGTGCAAATCTCTAGCACCATCGAGTCAAAGCTTAACAAATAACCCTATATTTTAGTTTCTAACTTATAAATAAATAATAAGTTTTTCTCTTATTATTTTGTATATGTGTATGATCCTTGTATTTTCAATGTATACGCATTATAAATCATGACCGTACAACACATTTAAAATATTTAAATGATTTATTAGTTAAATTAAGTAGATTAGGAATTTTATTTACAAATATCAATGGTTAAAAAACTAAATTTGGTAATAATAAATGTTTCCGAACATTTATCTCAGAAAAAAAAAAAAAAGAAAAAAAGTTTCAGAGCAACCACTACCACAAATTAGAAAGAAAATTAGTGTTTCGTAAATGAGTTATTTATTATTAGTAGATAACATGTGAAATGAGGATATGAGTAGGCCAAGCACCTTGTGCTGTGTCATCTGTGACTCTCCTTAAGGAAAAGTCATAGGATTGAACCCCAGTGGTGGGGTATTGACTTTTTGAGCGAGAATATGATGAGTAGATTGTTTTATTTATTGAATTATCATTAAATTGTTTTTAGTAGATATAAATTTAAAAATAAGTATTTTTTAAAAACAAAATAATTATATGGGTTAATATATTCCACCAAAGGTCCCTTGTCTTTGGTGACAATTTTAAATTGAGTCCCAGACTATCGTTTTTGCCATTTAACATCCAGACTATTATTTTTTGACACTTCTAGTGCAACCGATTGAAAAATATGGTTACTAAAAGTCAGAGGTTGCCTAAAGTTTTAAACCGGTTGAAATCGTAAAAATAACAAAAGAAAATATGAAAAGACAAAAATGCACTTACTAAAAATAGGAAAAGTCATGAAAAAGACTAAAAGTGTCCAAAAAATAATATTATGGGATGTTAAATGGCATAAACGATAGTCTGAGGCTATGTTGGCAAACCTAGCGGAAAAGGTAGCTGAAAGTTTAAAAGGAGCTGAAAGTTGAAAAGTTATAAGCTAGGAGCTGAAAACTGAAGAGTTGTTATTTAAGCTAGCTGTTATGCTTGAAAGTGTTTGGTAAAATTAGCTTTTTGATAAGCTGATAAATGTAAAAGGACAAAAAACGACATCTTAATAAAAATTAAATTAGTTTGTTTACATATTAAAATTCAACATTTTGTGTTAAAAAAAATTAACATTTTGAAATAAAATTATTAGCAAAATCATGATCTATCATCCTATAATGAAGTAGCAATATTGTTGCGAATCTCTTTCATTTCATAATAATAATAATAATAATAATAATAATAATAATAATAATAATAATAATAATAATAATAATAATAATAATAATAATAATAATAATAATAATTGCGTGAAAGTTGTGGATAAAGGAGAAGAGAAAAGTATTTTAATTTTTTTTTTGAAAAGGTGGGGAGGGGAGACCCAGCTAGGCTAATTCCTAGCTCTCATTGCCTCATTGGTAAGGCAGCTCTTCGCAGCGTCAGCTTGGAGATAGCTCAAAACCTCATTCGGGGGGTTTGTGAACTCAATCCAATCACATCGTCTTCTCAACGCTATCTTGGCTAGAGCATCCGCCGCATTGTTATGGTCTCTCGTAATGTGTTGAACATTGGCTTCCCAATCCTTGTCTAGCCAGCTTTTACACTCTTTAATGATTCTACCACATGGCCCAAGGATCTGTATCCGAGTTGATCCAATTTACCACTTCTTGCGAGTCACAAAGGAAACGAACTCGTTTCTCTCCATTATTCCAAGCCCATTTGATTCCGAGATAGAGTGCCCAAGCTTCGCTTTCTGCCACAGTGTTGGCTTTTGCAATGCAACTAAAGCCTCTCTTCCAATTGCCATTCGCGTCTCTCATTAATCCTCCACATCCCGCAGGCCTGTCAAGATTAAAAAAAGAAGCATCAGTATGCACAACGGAGTACTTACCATGTTGATTATTTATCATCATGAAGTGAACTTCCCTTTGTTTCTGGAACACCTTGGTAGTCTGATCAGCATACGTATTGATCTAATCCACTTTGCGCATTGCATCCCAGTCTTCATTGTTGAAAGCCAGATTGCACCTCCAACGCCATATCCACCATAGAATAATGGCGAAAACTTCTTTCCAATTGCTTTGTTCCCGAGTGTTAATTTTGCCACTGATGTTGTCGTCCATCCATCTCTCAAAATCTAAAGTATCCTGTCTCATAATTTCAGTGCCAGGTAGGAACACCCTCCAGACATCCTTTGCCGCCCTGCAGTATCGGAAGAGGTGGTCAATTGTTTCTTCATTGTGACCACAGCAACTGCAGCTCGCATCCCAAGTGAAACTTCTCCGCTTTCGCTCGGCATTTGTGAGGATCCGCTGGTGCCGTAAGAGCCACAAAAATGCACATATTTTATTAGGTACTTTAATCTTCCAGATTTTCTCCCAATGACTGTTGGAATTGTTGATCGCACCGGTTGCAATATTATATGCGGAAGCAACCGAGAAGAGTCCTGAGCTTTCTCTCCAGTAAATATCATCCTTCTCCATCTCCTTACCATCCAAGTTTAGTAGGTCCATGAACTGTTTATTGGCCGAGGAGATATCTCTTTCCATGTTGTTCCAGTTCCAACCAATTCCTTGGATCCAGTAGTTTCTCACCGTGTTGCTAATGAAGTAGCAATATTGTTGCGAATCTCTTTCATCTCATAATAATAATAATAATAATAATAATAATAATAATAATAATAATAATAATAATAATAATAATAATAATAATAATAATAATAATAATAATAATAATAATAATAATAATAATAATAATAATAATAATAATAATAATAATAATAATAATAATAATAATAATAATAATAATAATAATAATAATTGCGTGAAAGTTGCGGATAAAGGAGAAGAGAAAAGTATTTTAATTAGGAAGGGTAAAAGATGTCATTTCTTTAAAATAATGAGGACAAATATGGAAAAAAAGTTTGGAAGCTACTAGCTTATTTTGGAACGTTACCTTTAAGCTACGAGCTTATTTTGGGAACATTACCAAACATAGTTTATAGCTTATTAGTAGCTTAAAATAAGCTATAAGCTCCTTAATAAGCTCCGCCAAACAGACTCTGAAACAAAATTTGAAATTGTCACCAAAGACAAGTGACCTCTGGTGAAATTAACTCTTATAATAATTATAACAACAACAATATAATAATAATAATAATTATTATTATTCTTATTATTTTTAAATTATTTTAAAAATAATATCATTAAATTATTTTTAGTTTTATAGCAAACCTAGCTTTAGTCTAGTTGATTTACAAGCTATCGATTGAATAAAAAAAAACAAAAACAAAAAAAAAAAAAAAACAAAACAAAAAAACAAAACACAGGAAAAAAAAAAAAAAAAAAACAATGCAAACAAACAAAAAACCATCTTATTGTATTTGGTACTAATTTATTTAATTAGAGTACAAAGATTATAGATTAAATACTATATCAAAATTTTCACATTTTCAATATAGATATTAGATATATTATAAATCATGATTGTACAACACATTTTAAAAACATTTAAATTAAGTACATTATGAATAGTATATACGAAATATTAATGATATAAAATAAAAACATAATTTTGCAATAATAAATGTTTGGGAACAACCACCACAAATGAGAGAAAATAAAGAAAGAGTTATGGTAGCCATCGAACACGTGGTTTCTAAACCTCAACAAGATATTACCTGTTTTGAGTTTGACATTACCAATATACTTACCTAATACTTAATTTAATCTAATTATTTATTAAATTTCTTTGGACCTTCATCTCTCTCTCTCTCTTCTAGTGCTGAATATTTCAGCCAAAATGGGCAGTAGCTAGGCGACTTCAATTCCTTGCCGTATTGTAGTAAGCTTTCTTAATTACTTTTTGTTTACTTATATAATATAATAATATTAACAATAAGAAGAAGAAGAGGACTATGTGGTCCAATGGTATCGGGGTTGGACTTCCACTTGAAAGGTTGTGAGTTTGAGCCTCAGTGGAGGTGTTATTAGCTCTTTGTGTTTCAATAGGTTGAGAAAGTATATGAACAGATACTACAATGTAATAGAGCTAGTAGCATTAAAAAAAAAAAAAAAGAAGAAATAACTACTAATTATCTTTAAAGTCTAAGCAAAAACTCAACTAGCTCCACATTTGTCAAGAACTCGATCATTATAGTTGTTGTATATCAAGAGTTTCTATCCTTGAAGTACAAGAAAATTTTACAATTTTGTGAGCTTTACAAAGTTATACACTACGCTTCATAAGTTGAATTTTCTATTTTTCTTGTTAGCTTTGATTGGCACGTCCAGCTGAAAAGCTAGTAGCTAATAAGCTAAATGATTGAAATTAAAGTGTTTGGTAAAATTAACTGTTGAATAAGATGATGTGTAAAAAGACTATATATATATATATATATATATATATATATATATATATACACATATTACTAGATCTGATTAAATAATAATAATAAAAAAAAAGAGAGATTGATTACCTTGAAGGATTACAACACAAGGATGATGAGTATTGTTTGTCTCTCACATTGATGAACATGTACGGTAAAGAACTGGGAAGAGAAGAATGTTTAGAAAGAATACAAGTAAAGAACTTATAGGTGGAGTTTTTAGAAGAAAAAAAATTAGATATTAAATTAGGAAAATTTAGATATTAGAATTTTGATTAAAGAATGGTAAATAATGTCATTTTTGTAAATTAATAAGGATAAAAAAATGTTAAAAGCCTATAGTTTATTTTGAAACGCTACTTGAAAGAGCATTTCAAAATTAGTTATTGTTTTAAACTCTCCTCGTTTTATCAAACACTAGGTTCAAATAAGTTATAAACTCTAAAAAAGAAATTAAATTAAATAAAAACTCCCAACCAAATAGAGCCCTTATGTACCATTAACAAAAAACAATGTACAACTTTTAAATGAGGGATAGACACACTTAATTCATAGAGTTTTATTATCATAATAAGTATATATGTTTTAAAAATAAAAATAAAAAGAGTAATATGAAGAAAAAAAGTTGACTTGTGCATAGAACTGTGCTGTCCATCAACTTATATAAACCACATCACCTCTCTCCATTACAACCCAAAGCTTCTCCTTCTCTCTCTCTCTCTCTCCATAACTAAGTTTGAGAATCAGATTTTCTTTAAACACACTTGAATTCTTCCCATTCAAAAAGCTAATAAGTTTTTGCAAATGGGGAGATATCCCTGCTGCAAAGAGAGTTCTGCAGAGTTGAAGAAGGGGCCATGGTCAACAGAAGAGGATAAAAAGCTCGCAGATTATATTCATGAAAATGGGATTGGGAACTGGCAACTGGTTCCCAAACGGGCCGGGTTAAACCGCTGCGGAAAGAGCTGTAGATTGCGATGGACCAATTATCTGAGGCCTGATATTAAGAGGGGAAGTTTTTCTGAGGCAGAAGAGAATATGATCATTCAACTCCACAAACAACTTGGAAATAGGTATTATATTATTACAATGACTTCTCTATTTTTGTTTTATCAAAATCAGAAATATATATAATTACAAGAAAATTATATACAGAGTTGAGAAGATCGTGGGTGTTACTATAAATAGAAATGGATCATATGGTTTGTTTTAAAAAATATTGTCCAGATAATAGTTACAGTAGTTTTTTTTCGAGATTTTAGAATTTTCTTATAATTATATTATTTCAACTAGCAATGAATACTTTGTTTTGTTTTGTTTCCAAATGTGAAGTAAATTTTTTGAAGTGTATATGCTTTCATAATTTTTTGGATACTAATTCTAGATTGTTTGAGAGAAACTTAATACTTTTTATATACTAGATTTTTAAAAATTACTCCAATTCTTGGACTTCTTACCCGGGATTCAAACAGTCCTTATTGCTTATGTTGTTGGTATTTCTTGACCTAAAATTTTTTAAATTGGTGCAGTTTCTTTTCTCACTTAAGATGAATAAAAATTTACTATAATCCCTCATTCCTTTTACCTGTTTTATCATGTCTCGTTACTGGTTAGCCAAGTTAATAATATTTTAAAGCAAGTTGTAAAGGTATAACCAACTTAACATTATTTTACCTGTTCCTTCCATATCATTTGTGATATGCTTTAAGATTTTCAAAAATTAAATAATTTTAGATCAACTTCTATGCTTATTTAAATAGTAAACCTAACCGCCAAAAACCTTGTGGTCGAGCGGCATGACTGTGGATTGACTCTTTGTGCTTCAATAGATTGAGAAAGTATGAACTTAATTTTATTTTCAAATATTTAAATTTTTTACATCAAATATATATTCTAGAGTACAATATGAATATTGGGGTTAATTAAGCAGCATAATAATTTGCTAAATTTAAATTTGGGTGTAATTGCAGGTGGTCAAAGATTGCAGCTAAACTTCCAGCTGGAAGGACAGACAATGAAGTGAAGAATTATTTCAACACACATATAAAGAAAAAGCTTATGAGAATGGGAATCGATCCAATCACTCATAAACCATTACCTAATCTCAATCATCTTCTCAATAATCTTCCCCATAATTATTATAATTCCTTCAATAATAATAATCCAATTATCAGTCCATTAGAGTCTATTCTCAGGTTGCAAGCAAATCTCACTCAAATGGCCAATGCACAACTCCTCCAAAACATTGCCCAAATCCTAAACAACAACAACATCCCTTTACCCTTAGTACAAAACAACATTAATAATGTTCCATTGTTGTTGAACAACAATAATGTCACAACTTTCGACAACTTTAACGTTGGATCAAACGAATCTCCCCTCTTTGATCACCCCTTGTCCACCACCCCGAACTCATACACTATCGAATCAGTGCTCGATCAGCCCTCTCCCATGTCAAACTCCTTTGGATTCGTGCCGGGCAACGACGATTTGGTCCCTAGGGTTTTAACGAGCAATATCTCATCGCTCCCACCGCTTGTCTCGGCAACGCCAGAGACGTCTATCTCCGACCAAATGTTCCCAATGGGTGCGATGCAATGTGGTAGTGGTGGTGGTGACGACGATGACTTTAGTGCATGGGAGAAAGTTTTTTGTGACGAAGGAAATAGTTCTTTGTTGGAAAGCATATTTCAGTGATTGTTTTTGCATGCTACTATTTAATTAGTTCTTGAATGTATACATACACTGTAGAGATAATGTTTATGCATACATATGATGTATAAATATAGTATGTATGTCTGTGTAACATAAAATCAATGAGATTGGGTGTTTTGCTATTAAAAATGTGCCATTTTTAAATAAATAAATAAAATTTGAGATTTCTTACTATTGAAAATAGTCAAAAATCTAAAATTTATTATCAAAAATTCGATCACTGTAAAAACATCTAGAAAAATTATCATCACTGTATTATATGCACACACAAACAGATAGGATGTGCATGTTTTAAATCTTTAAGAAATTGAAAATTTAGAGCGGATTAAAAGTAGAGATTGATATGTATTTCTCTGTCAATTTCTGAGACTGTTTTTATATCTATAGTCTATAAAATATAAATGTTGATGTCAAAGTTGTTATTACTTGTTTGATAAGGTTCTTCTAAATGGAATTTATAAGTAATTCATTTAACTTACTTACACCTATCAGGGATAATGTAGATATATACTATGAATTGGGAACAAAAATGGATGGTTTTCTAGATCTCGGAGCTACCCAAAATTGAGTAATTTAGAGGCAGAGAATATGATAATTGATAGATATATTAGAAAAGAATACGAAGCAAACTGACCTGAGGAGGCGGGTCAAGTCAACCTGGGACGACCCCGTAGTTGGCATTGGGGGCCCCAAGGCTGGCCTCAAAGTCACAAAACTAACCTCCGTGCGCCCAAAGCCGGCCTCGGGGCCGAATACGAGCGAGGCCTGGGGCCGAGGGTGACCTCGGCTCGGCCAATGAGCCGACTGAGACTTAGTCAAAGAATACTGCAATCGCTCGCCCATTTCACGCGGGGCGGTTACCAAAGAGGTTTAATTAGTATGAATAGATCATTTTGTTTTGTTATGATAGGTCTTGTAATCTCCTTACACAAGGATCTTAATACAAGACATGTTCTCTTTTCCAAAAGCTTATTTCTTATCTTTATATTCCTTTAATTAATTGGTATTAGTTAATTCAGCCTCCCGATTAATTAATTCCATCATGAATAGATGAGAAACATCATAAAACTAACATGCTAGGTCACAAGTATTCTTTGACTCTCATATAAGTCTAATTAATAAATAAAATTGGTACTCGATACAAAGTTTTGATGCATTAAGTGTAGGGTTATAATGGCTTATAATATGAATTCTCCACTTGTTGAACTTAGAATATGATGTTTCGATACCACTTGTCATATTTATTACTTTGTAACCTACTTCACTTGTAATCGTCTTCTCCATAACACAACATAACCTTTGTCCACTTGATTGTCACCCAGCCGACCGACTGACCGGTCTGACCAACCGACTGACTAAGTGCCCTTCTACTTGTTCACCATATACGTATTCGTAGCATAGTCCCAACCCCGGTCCAATTTATACTATCAACATTAATGTGCTAATTTAGGATTTGATTTGCTTTAATTTATTTGTGCTTAAAATGTTCAAATATGTGATAAATTATGTTGAAAGATTAATTTTGCGCATTTTTGTGTTTTGAAGGAAAAAAGTGACAAATTCAAGGATAATTTGAACAAAATGGAGCAAAAATCCAAATCTCTATTGTTATGAGCAACATTACGCTCGTAACAAGGCTTGTAATGCTCAAATTCAAAAAGTCATCTCTGTTGTTACGAGCAGTGTTACGCTCATAACAGCGTTCGTAATGGGAGACACCCGCGAGTCATTTATGCTATTATGAGTATGCATTAGCGCGCAACTCGAGTCGTAATGAAAGGCATTCGCAAGTCCTTTCTATTGTTATGAGACACGTTACACTCATAACTAATTAACCTCGTAACGTATATAAAAAGACGCACCTTAAGCATTAAAATGGCGCACCTTAAATACACAAATCACGCACCTTAAGCACACAAACAAAGCACCTTAAGAACATAAACCACGCTCCAAAAGTTTAAGCATACAAATCACACACCTTAAGAAGGAAAACCAAACACCTAAAGCTTTAAGCCGACGTACCTTAAATTTCAACAACTGACACACCTTAAACACACAAACAACGCACCTTAAGCTTTAGATCGACACACTTAAATTTTCAACAACTGACGCACCTTAAGACACACATTACAAAAACCACGCACTTTAAGAAGGAAAATCACACACCTTAAATTTGACCTAGATGCAAAAAAAACCAAATTATCACTACGATTTTTTAAAATCATTGTTAATCCTAAACGTTGATTCAACCAAGATCAATGGCTCATATTTAACCGTAGAATCTCACGGAAACTGTATGAGTGCATTGTGCTGACAATCTACTCCAGACATGCATTTAAAATTCAAGGGCAAAAGAAAAGAAAAAAAAAATAATTCTTATCAAGACAGGTTCACGATTCCACTTGTAAAATTTGTGGTTGAGATTAAATATATATTTCAAAAATTTAATTAATTCGTTCACAATTGTAACGAAATTTCAACCACTCTTAACTCGTTTTCACTTGAAGAAATTTCCAAAGATCGCTCTTAGTTACTGTTTCTTGCTTCTACACGTACTGTTAAAAAGTTGTGGTGGATGCCTTGATTTCTTCTAGATGGTGGAATAGGATTAATCAACAAGTTAATGAGGTCACAAAATTGGATAATTTCCCAGCTTATCTTACCATCTTCCTAACCCCCTTTGAAAATTTTAGAGTTAAATGATCATGGTCAATGCTGCCTAATTATACGTGAACTTCCACATTTTTGCATTGTAGGGATTAGACCTATAAAATCTTTGGGGGTTTATTTTTTGTTTACAGCTGTTAACTACAGTAATAATTATTAAGGGGTGAAGATACAATTATTTAAATTATAATGACATGTTTGGTTCATGGAATAGGTCAGGAATGGAATAACATTTCTTGGAATAGACCTATTCCATCGTTTGGTTGGATCATTTTATCATGGGAATAGCATACCTAGGAATGAGCTATTACCTTCGCAAGGGGAATAGCCATTCCTAGGGGGGGCCTTGGTATTAGCTATTCCCATGCCCTTGGGAATAGTTTTTATATCACAAATATCAAAAATACCCTTTGCACATTATATAATATTTATATTTATTTAATAAATATAATTTATTATATAAATGTATATATTTAATTAATTATAATTTTTATCTATCAATAAATATATATATATTTAAATAAATTATTTGGGTGTGTGTGTGTATATATATATATATATATATATATATATATATATATATATATATATATATATATGTAAATAAAAAAAATTAACTGTATAAGACTCCTTAGTTATGGAGCCTTGGTGCTCCTTTTATTAATTAAGTAGTCTGCCCATGCTTAGCGGATGGGCATTGCAAGCTTGCCTAGCGGATGAGCATTGCAAGCTTGCCTAGCGGATGAGCATTGCAATTGAAATTATGGAGCCTTGATGCTCTTTTTATAGGAGTCTCAAGGCTCCATTCCTTACTTCTCCAACCGATGTGGGATAAGTGAAAAATAAATATAAATATAAATATTTATTTGTATAATAATAATAATAATAATAATAATAATAATAATAATAATAATAATAATAATAATAATAATAATTATTATTATTATTATTATTATTATTATTATTATTATTATTATTATTATTATTATTATTATTATTATTCTTTCTCTCACACACACATGCATATACATGTATATAAATATCTACTATACTAATAAGAGCCCAAGAGAGTTAGGCCTATAATGGGTAGAAAAAATGGCGGTCACAGATTTTAATCAAATGAATGGCTCAGATTAATTAAAAGATTGATCAGATTTAAATTTTACACTAAAATTTTCTAAAATACCCACACATCGTTACTAATTCCGTTAAAATTTTAAGAATTGCCGTTAGTTCACCGTTAACTTACTCATTGATTTCAATAAAAAAAAAGGTCTTAGGTTCGAACCTCATCTCAATCAAAGTTAGCATAATTAGTACTCTATTTTACTCTTATTAAATTATATAAATAATAATTTAGTAGTTACAACAAAAAATAATACATATGCATTTCTTTAATTTAGAATTATGTGTCCACAATGCCTTTATTCAAAAAAAAAATTTTATTCATTATCAATCAATTAAATAAGAGAAATAATTTTATTAGTTATATTGTCTTTATTTTTCTTCAATATAAAAATTCTTTATATTCAAATTTATTAATTGATTATATTCGCTACATTATCCTTACAATGTCTTTATTCAGTGAAAAAAAATTTTTTATTAATTATCAATAAATTAATTAAAAGAAATATTTTCATTAGTTATATTGTCTTTATTTTTCTCAAATGTAAAAATTTTTACATTCAAATTCATCAATTGATTATATTCACTACATTATCTATTATCTTTTTTGTGCACTATTTTTCTAATTAAATATCAAAGTTATAATACAAAATAATGCTATATATTTATTTACCAAGTATTTTATTAATACCATGAAAAAATTTAAAAAATATAATTAATAAAGTCAACCATATTAACTACTTGAGAGATTTTGTGACAACGAGAGTATTCAAATCATACAACAAATTGAAGTGAGAACTACCTCGCAATGTCCTTGTTTGACAATCAGCAGTTAGCGGTTAACGTTGGCGGATTATACTAGCGGATTTGACCATCGAATTTATTTAATTATTAACATTGGGTAGAAAAAATGATCGCCAAATTATTAAATCAAATGAATGGTTCATATTGTTCAGGTTTTAATTTTTTCTTTTAAGATTTTCTAATTTATCCTTAATTATATGATTATCCATTTAACTTTTTCGTTAATTCACCATTAGTCTAATTCTAATATTAAAGTCTAATATAGAATTATAACTACACCATTAATCTAATTCTAATATTAAAGTCTTAATAGAACTTAACCACAAATCCTAATGTCGGAATCTCCTCAAACAATATTAGTATATATTTAATATTTTATGTCCTAATTTTTATTTGTTCTCCCTTATGTCCCGTATTTGGTTTCAACGATACTTATACAATTATTTTATTGACAATTATAATCAATATTGACTATATTATCTTGCATTTGTAAACTTAGAATTACCTATTTAACCCGCACGGGCTTAGCTCAATGGTTTAGTGGGTAGTATTTGGGAGAAGAGACGAAGGTTTGAACCTCGGCGGCGGCAGTGCGGGAATTATGTCCAAAGTGGACAGATTCCTTGTGTGTATCAGCATTTGGCCCTGTCTGCTGAACCATTAAGTCACCGTGATTTACAACTTCCCACAATGCTCTGTCGGGTCGGAGTGTGGGGGCCCTTGGGGTTGGGGACTCAACCTTTGGGAGAAGAATTACCTATTTAAATACGCAAATTCAACCTTCAATTATCTATGCATGAACAATTTCAATATAATCCTGTCTTAATATATTTTAAAGTACTTATTTAAAAAAAAGCATTGGGCATTATCCCAATCGCGCGATGCGCGTAAAAAAACTATAATATATATATATATATATATATATATATATATATATATATATATATAACATTCAGTATATCATAATCATATTCATTATTATTATTATTATTATTATTATTATTATTATTATTATTATTATTATTATTATTATTATGTATAAGGGTATTTATGTCTTTAAAACCTATTTCATTTCTATTCCTTTAACCAATCAAACACTGGAATACAATTACTCAAGTCTATTCCTTCAGCCAACCAAACAACAGAATACAATTCTTATTCTATTTCTTACTTATTCCATTCCCTGTGGAATAGCGTTCTTTTTCCCTCCAAATTCATTCCGTGAACCAAACGTGCTGTAATAGTTATAAATAAACAAGAATTAAAATACCATTGACAATTCTGAGGATCAAACGCGATATCTAACATCTATTTAGATAATACTCTATTGGCCCGTTTGGTTCACGGAATAGGCTGGGAATGGCATAGTATTCCCAGTAATAGGCCTATTCCTTTGTTTTGTAACCATTTCTATTACCAGGAATAATATTCCTGGTAATAGCCTATTACCTCAAATAAGGTAATAGCTATTACTAGGGCCCCCCCTGGTATTAGCCTATTACTGAACGCTCAGGAATAGATTTTAGAATCTATTTTCTTTTTTACCCCTTTATTTAACCTAATTTTTTTTATCCTATATATAAATTTATCCTATTTCACCATCGTCGTCGCCACCACCACCATCGCCGCAGCCGCCGCCACCACCACCACCACCACCATCGCCGCCACCACCACTACCAACGCCGCCGCCACCACCACCATCGCCGTCCCCACCACCATCGCCGCCCCCACCACTGCCACTGCCACCACCACCACCGCCACCAGAACCACCACCCAGCAACACCACCACCACCACAACCGTCGCCGCCCCACCACCACTGCCACAACCGTCATCGTCACCACCACCACCGTCGCCCCCACCACTGCCACTGCCACCGCCACCACCACCACCCCAGCACCACCACCGCCATCGCCACCATCACCACCACCATCGCCACCACCACCACCACCACCGCCACCACCACTACCATCGCCACCACCACCAATTTTTATAAGGGTATTTATGTCTTTTAAAACATATTTCATTTCTATTCCTTAAATCAACCAAACACTGTAATATAATTTCTAAAGTCTATTCCTTCCGCGAACCAAACAATATAATACAATTCCTATTCTATTTCTCGCCTATTCCATTCCTTATGGAATAGCATTCCTATTACCTCAAAATTCATTCCGTGAACCAAACGTGCTGTATGGGTGTTTGGCAAATAGATGTTAGTTGATTAGGTTAATGACTTTAATTAGTTGATAGCATTAGCTTATTGTAGAAAGATGTTTAGTAAATTAGCTAATAGTTGATTACATGTAAAATGACTTTCTCAAAAAGCTTATCGAAAAAGTTGTTTTCAACAACTTTTTAAATTTTAGTGTTTTGGTGCAATAAGTTGTAACAGAAAGCTAATTAATCAAACACGTATATTGGTTGTTTGACCAAATCAGACAACTAATAGTGGTCAAATAAGCTGAAATTGGTTGATAAGCTAACTATGTTATCAAACATGGTTTATATATGATATCTGGATACACCGAAATCTAAAGTACCCAGTGCTATATTGATGAGGATTGATATATCTCTTAATAACAATAATACTGAATGTACAAAGATAATATAAGACTACAATAAGATGAGTCCTAGCGTAACTCAACAACTAAAATATAGACTCATAACACTCCTCATCAAGCACAAGGTTGAAGCGAGACAACATTGAGCTTGCTACGTAGAAAGGAGAATCGTGGACCAGGAGGAGCCTTAGTGAAGACATCCGCTAGCTTATCCTTCATGGAAATAAAATGAACCTGTAATTCCTTCTTGACAACCTTGTCACGAACAAAGTGGTAGTCCATCTCCACATGTTTTGTCCGTGCGTGAAAAACTGGATTAGCACATAAGTAAGTGGCCCCCAAATTGTCACACCAGAGAGTGGGTGGCGACACCGGACACAAACCAAGCTCACGCAGCAAAGAAACCAGCTAGGTAACCTCCGCAAACACATCAGCTAGCGCCGTATATTTAACTTCAGTGGACAAACGTGCCACAGTACGCTGTTTCCAACAAGTCTAGAAAACCAGACTACTCCCTAGAAAAACCGCAAAACCACTCATAGACCTCCGCTCATTAGGATCACCAGCCCAATCCGAATCCGAAAACGCATGCATATCAACAGACGCGGACTTACGAATATGCAAACCAAAATGAAGAGTACCTTTGACATATCGCAAAACTCGCTTGAGCAAGCTCCTGTGTGCAGTGATAGGAGAGTGTATATGCTGACAAAGCTTATTAACTGCAAACGACAGGTCTGGTCTCGTAACGGTAAGATACAACAAAGCCCCAGCGAGACTCCGATACTGTGTAGGATCTGCGTACGGAGTCGTCGAATCCTCAGAAGCACGAGTAAGAGAGACCAGGGTAGCTAAAGCCTTGCAATCTACCATACCTGCGCGCTTCAGAATATCCCACATATACCGCTGCTGAGAGAAAAGTAAACCATCATGCCAAGGGATTGTCTCAATGCCTAGGAAAAAGGACGGAGTACCCATGTCATGAATCTTAAACTTAGACACCAACTCCGCAAGAAGACCAGTAACGCAAAAAAGGAATCCGAACCCATCACCATAATGTCATCTACATACATAAGTAGATATAACTGAACAGAATCACGAGTGTAAATAAATAAGGAAACAACAGTCTTGGACGGAGTAAACCCAACCGAAACCAAGAAAGAGTGCAACTGATTAAACCAGGGCTGGGAAGCCTGCTTAAGAACATACAACGACCGTTGCAATAAACACAAGTGATCCGATGTAGCCTTATCCTCATAACTCGGTGGTTGCTTCATGTAAACCATCTCAGCAAGATTACCGTTCAAAAAGGCGTTGTGAACATCGAACTGTCTGATAGTCCAACCACGCGAAACGGCCAAGGATAGAAGGACCCATATGGTAGTCGGTTTAACCACCGGACTAAACGTCTCAAAGAAATCCTGCCCGGCCATCTAGTTAAACCCCTTCGCAACCAACCGAGCCTTATGCCTCTCCACCGTGCCATCTGTCTTCCGCTTCGTCCTGAAAACCCATTTGCAGGCCACAATATTCATACCTAGAGTACGCGGAACCAAACACCAAGTATTATTTTTGAGTAAGGTATTGAACTCCAAATCCATGGCCTCACGCCACTCAGGGTACTGCACCGCTTGAGAGTAGCACGTCGGTTCAGGCACAACCGCAGTAGACACCAACGCTACGTGCTCAGTCGGACCCATACTACGAGTAACCATCACATGAGACCGAGGCTGAACCGGCTTGGGCGCAGGCTGCCCTGTTAGGAACAAGTGTTTATAGATTTTGATGATACCAAACTGTCTTAGGATGTAGACCCCTATTTTTTGTTTAATAGAAAGTCTCGTATGACATAGGCATGAAATGTTGAATCATGCACGAGACTAGTAGAATAGGTCTACATGAAGGCTCGAAGATGATCGAAAGTTGCCTACAAACGAAAGGGGGACTAAAGCAAGTCTCGGACGGACTGCTTCGACAAAAGGGACTTTCGTTCAAGAGGAAAGGACGAAAGATAAGGACAATCTTTCAGTCCCAAATATACAAGTCAAGGACAGACTTGTTAAAAAACAACTCTCATTAATGGAAACAATGAGAATGTTGTCTATCAATCAGTTGGGCAAATCATTCGGACAAAAGGTGTCCTGGGAATAATCTTCACTAAAGACAAAGAACATTAAAAGACTTGTACTATCTTGTCAGTGAACAAGGACAAAAGACATAATGTTTTTTGCTCCAACGGCTACATAGTACAAATGCATTTACAGTAGTGCCATCAGGGACCAAATCAGAGACGGTGCGGGAACTGCAAGCCTGCGAGGCAGACGCACCTTCTGGTCGCACACTAGACCTAGACGGAATAGCGCACACATCAGAACCGGGAATCCCACGCACGCTGTCAACGCCCCAAGGAGACACAAAACCCGAGCCTAAAGCTTGCATAGTCATAGAAGTAGCAAACGGGTAAATTGTTTCATCAAACCGCACATGGCGGCAAATGAAAACCTTATTATTATCAAGATCCAAATAGTGGTAGCCACGAAACGGAGGCGGATAACCAAGAAAAACACAGGGAACAGACCGAAACTGTAATTTATTCTGATTGTACGGACGTAACAGAGGGTAACAAAAACACCCAAAAACAAACAAAAACGATCATTCGAATGTGCATCACAAGCAAAATTCACGATTTCAACATTATTGGAATCCATCGACTTGTTCATACAAAGAGTAAGATTTTTATATTGTTGAAAAATAATGAACCAAGTCGATTTACCAAAAATAATATTATATTATATTATATTATATTATATTATATTTTATATATATATATATATATATATATATATATATATATATACACACACACACACACACAAATATATATCAATCAGCTCCCACGATTATAAATATATATATCTACGAAAATATATATATACATCAACCAAAATATAATTTATAATCCTCCAAATTATAATTGAGATGAAGAAAGATAGTTAGTACGCCGGACATTCGCGCGGCGTACACGAGTTCAAGCCTTTTCAATCTCAATTTGAGATTTGATTTGCACCCCACCCTGCGTGCGAGAGAAAACCTCTATGTTATACAATTCAAGTAGACCCTTGTATAAATAGTGGTGCAAATTCACTTCCCAAACCAATGTGGGACAAAAGCTCATCTTTTTCGTTTCATTTTTCCAACTCAATGGGTCTACTTTGAGAATCAATATCTTATTCACCCATTATCCATTTTGAGCGTACAATATATCAATCTCTTCGTCTCACTACGGAGAACCCGAATTCACTTTGACCCGACCGAAATAAAAAATAGATCCCATCGATAATTGTACCATAAAATAACCATTTAAAATAGTATTTTAATGCTATTTTTCTAATAATCCATGTACAATAATCTAAAGAAAGAAATGAATTACCCTTTTATTTGAGTCAATCCCTCTATGTAGAGTATAATACAAGGAATAGAAGTGGGCGTATACGTAGCATACAAGGAATACAGGTCAAAGTTTAATGTGATAAGATTGTTTCAACCACAATTACACTCACATTCACATCTCCACTGTTTCAAAGTCAACATTTAAAAAAAATAAAAAATAAAAAAATAAAAAAAAAATAAAAATAAAAAACAACAACAACAACAAAAAACACACACACTCACCAAAAAGTCATCCAACGTAAAACGTGTCAAAACATGGGTGATTCTTGAGGTCTATATTAGGCCAATTAAATCGAAATAATCAAAAAAGTTATAATCAAATTGACCAAAAAATTAATGAGAAAATTCTAAATTGTTTTTAAGTACTTAGAGCCTAGTTATAAATTTAGTTAATTTTAGGTTCTATTTGACTGATTTTCAAAAAAAAAAAAAAAAAGTTCTATTTGACTGAGCTTATTTAGGAGTTTATAGTTTATTTTAACCTATTAATAAATTATAGGTTTTGTTTAATAATGTTTCAAAATAAGCTAGTAGCTTAAAATAAGAACCCATTTTGAGAATTTAGATAACATTTCAAAAATAAGCTATGAGCTTCTTAATTTTTTTTTCTATCTTTACCCTTATTATTTTAAATAAATGACATCTTTTACCGTTCTCAATTAAAACCCTTTTAGCTTTTTCTCGTTTCATATATTTTTATTCATCCTCTTCGGCTATGTTTGGCAAACCTAGCTGAATAGTAGCTGAAAGCTTAAAAGGAGCTTAAAGCTGAAAAGCTATAAGCTAGGAGCTGTAAACTGAAGAGATGATAAGCTAGCTGTTACGCTTGAAAGTGTTTGGTAAAATTAGCTTTTTTATAAGTTGATAAATGTAAAAAGAAAAAAAGAAAAAAAAAGACATCTTCATAAAATTTAAATTAGTTTGTTTACATATTAAAATTTAACATTTTATCTTTAAAAAATAACATTTTGAAATAAAAGTATTAGCATAATCATGATTTAGCATCCCATAATGAAGTAGCAATATTGTTGCAAATCTCCTTCATCTAATAATAATAATAATAATAATAATAATAATAATAATAATAATAATAATAATAATAATAATAATAATAATAATAATAATAATAATAATAACAATAATAACAATAATAAAAATAATAACAATACTAATAATAATAATAATAATAATAATAATAATAATAATAATAATAATAATAATAATAATAATTGCGGTGAATGTTGGAGAAGAGAAAAGAATTTTAATTTAAAAAGATAAAAGATGTCATTTCTTTAAAATAATAAGGACAAAGATGAAAAAAAAAAAAAAAAAGTTAGGAAGCTAATAGCTTATTTTGAAACGCTACCTTAGGTAACATTTCAAAATAAGCTCTTATTTTAAGTTACGAGCTTAATTTGGGAACATAATCAAACAGAGCTTATAGCTTATTAGTAGAGAAAAATTACATTTTTGGTCCTGTGACTATGGTGGTCTTGTTAATTTGAGTATTTTACTTTAAAAACTATCAATTTAGTCTCGTAACTATGCAATTTTTAATACATTTAGTCCTCCCGGCCAAATCGCTGGCCAAATGTTGCCGAAAAAATTTAAATATTTTTAAATTTTTTATTCTTGGGGGCAAAACGGTCATTTTACATTTAAAACAAAAAGGGAAACTATTTGCTTCCTTCTTCTTCGCGTACCAACGACGGTTTCGCTCGGCGACATCCTGCATCTCACTGGACGAGTCGATTGCGGGCACTGTGTGATTGTAGGTGTAAACGCGAAAAACTTGAATCGTATATATTCAAAATTCAAAGTATCGGTTACAAGTAGTATGTATCAATCAAGAAGGGGTACAATCTCTGTATATGAGAAGTCCTCTGATTCTCTACTAGAAGTATGCCTATTAGATGTGTGCCGAATTTGGAATATGCCAAATTGGAAGTGTGCCGAGTTCAGAGTATGCTGAACTTGAAGTAGTTCTTTGTTGGAAGTATGCCGAATCCGGAATATGCCGAATTGGAAGTGTGCCTAGTTCAAAGTATATTGAACTGGAAGTATGCCAAGTTCGGGAGTGTGCCGAACTGGAAGTATGCCGAGTTCGGGAGTATGCCGAACTGGAAGTATGCCGAGTTCGGGAGTATGCCGAACTGGAAGTAGTTCCTTGCTGAAGGGCCTCCGGAGTTATGTAGCTTGTTCTTCAATGAAGGGCTAATATGCAGCTTGATCTTCAAAGAAGGGCTTCCGGTGTTCAAGTGGCGTATTCCTCAGCGCAATATACGCAGTATATATATAACTGCGGGCGTGTTCCAGACGATATCCTGGCGAGATTTCGGCAGAGCTTCGATATGCAGATTTTCAGAGCCCATTCTTTGAAAATGAAACCACTATTTATAGTGGTGAGGGTGAGAGAAAATCTCCAACCAACTCTTAATTCCTTATTTAATTTAATTTCTTTAATTAAATTAAGGAATGTATCGGGACACCATTGCGTACAGGTTCATGATTTCATTAAATTTCCAAATAATATCAAATATTCAAATTTCTCAAAATTATATAATCCACATATAATTTTGATGGGCCAAGACCAAGTCAAACCCGCTAATTAGCAACCCAATTACTCCAAGCAGCCCGGTCCAACTAAATTAAATATTTCATCGTTTCGGGCCGAACACTCCAACATCCAATTACATTTAATTAAGCAATTAAACCAAATAAATATTTAATGGGCCATTTTAATTAACCCGATTAAATAAATACCAGTCTAATTAGCTTAATTAAAGTAATTAATTTAACAATCAATTATCCACAACGGTGCAACAATACTATTTAAATTTTCAATGCTTACAAATTGCCCTTCGAGACTTGCTTGATGTGCCTCAAATGCAAAGGGAAGGTAGTCTCGAAATTAACCGTAGCAGTCCAAGAGTCCATATTTGTAGCAACTCAATACATGTCATTTAGACTGCAAGTGTCTATATCTGCATGTAGAAGCCCAGTTTGATAGTAGCCCATATTCAATATTCAGAACCCATAGTATATTCAACATCACATTAAAGGCCCATTTCTTTTCCTCTTCTTCCTTTAATTTTAATCAAATGTGTAATAAAATTTTTTAACACCTGGAAAATTAATGCTCAGCTTCATCCTACCATTTCGCTCAAAATCCCACCATTCATCCGCAGAATATGAATTTGATAAGGATTGAGAGCAACGACTTGATGGGATAAAACCTAAACATACTCCCATTCCAGCGAACTTGAGTACTATAAATAGTCTCCATGAATTCTTTTTCTTCAACCGAAGACACAGAGCTGCTTGCAACTGATTTGACTGAGCCTTCAATTTTGCCTCTAACAAGGTAATTCTAATTCTTCCAGTGTACTATCTTCTTGTTTTTCTTGCTTTTATTTTGACAGGAGGAATAAAGGAAACAAGATACGTGAGGCATTGGGTAGAAACACCTGGGAACTGACCGTGTATTTCACCATTGCTTGAACTCACCGTCGACTGGAAATCGATTCTTTCCGGAATGGTTTGGTTTCGCGCCATTAGCCCTTTGGGGACGAAAGCTGCCGTGTAATCGTCGGGCACGCGCTCCGGCGCGTTGCCGTTGCCGCCGTATGGTCGACGGAGGGTGTTGCTCCGGCACCCTTCCATTTCTACGAACGGAGTCCGAAACCACCGTCTCGGAAACAAACTATGCTTTGTTTCTTCTCCTCCCCCTTTGTTTAAAGAAAATTTCCCGTGCCCCAGGAGTTCGCCGTGCACCATAGAATCGTCGCCGAAGGACCAACTGCTTGGACCGACCGCCGGCGAGCTTGACAGAGAAGAAAGCTTGTTCAGACGTTATCGTCGCTTCGAACGCGACTACGCATCTTGAAGACACGAAACTCCTCCTCCAAGTAAGATATTGTTTCACTGCTTCGAAATCTTTTGGCTGCTGGACTGTTTGAGTTTTTTTTTTTTTTTTTTCTGAGTTTTTTTTTCTGCCATGCTTGAACATGTGCTATATGTATATATTGAGAGTCTGGGTGGTGCTATTTTCCAAATATGTAGACCACTTTGAGTGTGTAAGTGCATATACTTAACACATAGCATGGCCCAAGTAATGTAAATGCATATACGACCTAATGCTTCCTGAGTTCTGAGTTATGTGCCCCTTTTTTTTTTTTTTTTTTTTTTTTTAATTTTTTTGAGAGGAAGCATATCGCATGGCCACGCTCTCTGTTTTCTTTTCTTATTCCGGCGTGCTCACATATATACGAAGCATAATACATATACCCATTGGTTCATGGGTTACTCTGTTGTGTATTGTGTATGCACTTCGTGTGTAGAACAGGTCCTTTTCTTCTTTTCATTGCTTCCCTATGCCTCATCTTGCGTGTATCAATGTATATACACGTGCATTTGGCAGCTGCATACATGATACATTGCCCCCTTTTTTTTTGCTTTATTCCCTTTTCCTTCACTGACTGCGTGAGGTGTATATATGTATGCAATATATATGTAATCCGCAGGTTACTTTTTGATGTTGAGTGCATATATGTAGTACACTGATTGTATTTGTTTGTGTGTATTATATAAATATATATGTACACACACCATGTAGCATGTGAGTTTGCTTCTTGCATATGCATATAATAAATATATACATATATCAAACATATGACTACACCTCACGCATGAATTGCGAATATATATATATATCTATATATATATATATATATATATATATATATATATATATATATATATATATATAATATACGGTGGTCCACTGTTCATATATAACTCATATATTATATATGTATGTTTTATAGCGTTGGTATGTATATGTCGTGTGGGCCACTGGTATGTGAGGGTATATAATATATAACTCATGCTTCCATTATATAAGTTGTGGGTGTATAATTGCCTTACCATATAATATATGTACACACGCATGTAATATGTAATATATGTACGTGGTAAGTGTATACGTATAATATATATTACTCCCTCCGTCCCGAATTGGTTGTCTGATTTGCTTTTTGCACGCTTTTTAATGAATTAAAGTAATTGCTATGTATTTTCCAATTATGCCCTTCACTTTTTCACTTTTGAAAATAAAAGCAAAAGTCATAAGGGTAATTTGGGAAAAAGTAGAATGATGATGATGTTCAATTTTGGAAAGAGGACAACATTTTGGGACAAACTAAAAAGGAAAGTAAGACATGCAAAATGGGACAGAGGGAGTATATGGGTTGCCTCGTGCACATATCATCACGTGAAAAATTTCCTTGAACAGTTACATGGCGATTTTAGACTTAGAACTTTTCCTTGAACAGTTTCATGGCGATTTTAGACTTAGAACTTTTCCTTGCTTTACAAATTGTTATTACTTATGGACTTGGCCTCTTGATTTTCATGCAGATTCATACATCGCAAACCATCTTTGAACAATGGTAGTGTTTTGGGAAACCGTGGGAGCCGATCAGAAGAGGAGCTCGACATCTATACACCGGGAACCCCGGGAATTCCTGGAGCTCGACATCTATACACAATATGGATGAGGTCGAGATTGGGTGGTGGGAATTCCTTGATAATCTCTACAATGCTGATGAATTCCGGGCGGTTGAACACCGTGGCAGCGTAGATTTCGTCGCATATGAGGTGGATGTTCTTGACTTCTTGTCGTTGATGAAACACACATCTCTTAAGGTTTCCCGGTCCAACACCGTGCCTAGCGGGTTGGATGGATTATTGACCAGCGTCTCCACGAACCATGGTGTTTTCCTTGATTAGACTTGATGAAAGTTTCAAGGACGTTTATGATCTATTCCAGAATAGCTTCAGTTGGGGTCATTCTGATTGGGAAACTCAAACAAAAACTTTCCACCAGCTTCAGAGATACGGACACCCATGACAAGTCTCCAAGCAGCAGCAAGTTTCCCAAAGCCATTACTCCACCAGCTTCAGATACTAAGGAGTTGCATGATATCAATCTTGATAGGTTTGTTAGTTAGAAAGCGACCCACCAAGACCCATGATCTACTAGCCGGCCGTTGGGAAACTTGATTTTCCTGTTCTTGGTTGACGAAGGAGATGCCGATGTTTTCATCTTCAAGGGTCACCGTAGCTTAACGATCGGACAAGAGATTAACTTCCATGGTGGTAAGACACGACAATCAGCCATGGATCAATGCACGCGACATGGAAAGCATGGCTGCAAGTCGGCAGTAGCCGGAGGCAAACTGGGTTTCACCCAGTCCATTTTTTTTCGGCGACATTGTAGGGCTAATCCCTTGACGACTTCTTCTTCTTCAGGCTTCACAGAATCGTCGCTTTAACCTTCTAAAAATCCATCTTGGCGTCTTGACTCAAGGAGGCAACGACTCTACGCTCCAGTGAGCATAGTAGACGACGAGGTGACAAGCATAGCCCGGACTCCGAAGCCACAGCGAGCTAGCAACTCCGCCAGACCGTCGCGGTGCCGTCTTCGCCTCTTGTTTTCTGTCAGGATTCAGCTGCACACCCCGCAGTTGACTCGCCGGGCGAAACCGTCGCTGGTACGCGAAGAAGAAGGAAACAAATAATTACACTTTTTGTTTTAAATGTAAAATGTCTGTTTTGTCCTCAAGAATAAAAAAATTTAAAATGTTTAAATTTTTCTGGCAACATTTGGCCGGCGATTTGGCAAGGAGGACTAAATGCGTTAAAAATTGCATAGTTATGGGACTAAATTGATGGTTTTTAAAGTCAAATACTCAAATTAACAAGACCACCATAGTCACAGGATCAAAAGTGTAATTTTCTCCTTATTAGTAGTTTAAAATAAGCTATAAGCTCTGCCAGAGCCTTCATCAACTCTTACCAATTAAAAACTTTTTTCTTTTGTTTTAATTTAATAATATAAAAACAATATATTAATCACATCATTTAAATTTTATGAAAATGTCCGTTTTAGTCTTTTTACATTTTACCAGCTTATCAAAAAATTAATTTTACCAAACATTTTTAAACATAATCAGTTAGTTAACAACTCTTCAATTTTCAGGTTCTAACTTATAACTTTTCAGCTTTCAACTACTTTTTAGCTTTTAGCTACCTTTTCAGCTAAATTTGTCAAACATAAGCTAAGAATTTTTTACAAATGTGGCCTTTTAATTACTAAACAAGTTATAAATTTAGTTCCTAAATTAACTAAGCCGGCCATCAGTTAAGATCCATTAATTGTATCTAAGAGGGGTGTATTCAATCATGACTTTTGTAGAGTTTTAAAGACTTTTAAAAAGATAGATTTTAATAAACTTTGATTGACTTTCATAGAGTCGTTCAAAACTTTTTAAAACTTTATAAGAATCTAGAAAAGTCTATATAAAAAATATTTATAGACTTTTATGAACTTTTTATTTTAAAAAGTCTACAAAAGTCATTGAAATTCTAAATTGAATACATCCTTACAAACTTTCAATGATTTTGATTCTTATCATTTATAATTTTCTTACAAAACATTTATAATATATCATACAATTTTCTTATTATATAGTTCTTCACCCACATCAACATTCTCAACATTATTATTTTTATCCATAGTATGTTGAGACTTATATGCTAATTACTTATATATATATTATTAATAAACATAAAAAAAATTATTTCATTAGAAATTCATAACAATATTGAATAATAAAATTTATAATAAAAGAATTAATCAAATAAAATATTTGAAAATATAAATACAAGTTGCATAAAATAAAATAAAAATCTAATATATACATATATATATATATATATATATATATATATATATATATATATATATATATATACTTGATATATTGTTAGGCATCACACAAAGAACTATTATTTGCAATAGCAATTTGAGACTACGAACAACAACAAATTGTTACTGTTTGCAACCCCAAATTGTTGTTGCGAACAGTAGTTCGCTATTCGTAGTAACTTGTTATTAAATATAAATATATATATATATATATATATATATATATATATATATATGTATGTATATATATATATATATATATATATATATATGTATATATATATTACGAATATAAACATAAAAAATTACTTTGTTCATGTATTTAGGGAGAATTAAGTTTAAATTGGGAGAAAAAATAGAGTTAAAATAGAGAGAGAAAACATTCAAAGTTGTTAGAAAGAAAATTTTGAAATCTGGGGGTTGATGGTTGGATTTCAACTATTTATATTTGAGAAGAAAAAGTCTACAAAAGTCTTAAAATTAAAAAGTCTACAAAAGTTCATAACTTTTTGAATACCACGTGACTTTTAAAGACTCTCTAAAAGTCTTAATCAAATACCACACGACTTTTAAAGACTCTTTAAAAATCTTGATTGAATACCGCCTGACTTTTAAAGACTCTCTAAAAGTTTGAATTGAATACCCCCAAACTTTTAAAGTTCATAAAAGTCTTTAAAACTCTATGAAAGTCATGATTGAATACACCCCCATAAGTTTTTATAAGAAAATAAAGTATATATGTTGAAAATGATATATATGTCCTTAATGCCTTTTTAAATTAAGAACAAATCTTCTTTACTAGTCTAGGGCAAATTATTGTGTGTGGTCCACACAGTTGTGGACCACAGTTCAAAACAACGTTGTTGAATTTTATGAGTTAGAATAATGTACATTAAGAATAAAGTACTTTATGTGTTAGAATAATGTACTTTATGTGTTAGAATAATGTACATAAAGTACATTATATATTAGAATAATAAAACTTCTAGGCGTAAGATAATGCACTTTGTGAGTTAGAATAATATACATTATGCTTTAGGATAATGTACATTATGAGTTATAAAAATTTATGTTGCACTGGGTCGCATGAAAAGAAAGAATTGCGCGAAACGATGTCATTTTTAGACCGCACAACTATGTGGATCACTGCCCACGCAATAAATATTGCTAGTCTAGGGCAAATTATGCTATGGACCCGTGTCTACCATGTATATGGTGGACACGCTGTACATTCATAATTTCTATACTGTAGATTCATAATTTCTAAACTGTAGATTCATAAAATTTATAATGTAGATTCATAATTTCTATACTGCACATTCATAATTTCTGTATTGTAGATTCATAATTTCTGTAATGTAGATCCCTGGTCCAAAAATAACATTCAGAATATGTATCTATAGTTGACACATTCCGTATCTACAGTTGATAGTTTCTAACTTTCTATACTTGCAGCTATCATATTATGTGTCAACAATTATCAAGTCATATTCTGTATTTACAGTTGACAAATTTTGTACTTACAATTGATAGTTTCTGTACTTGTAGATATTATATTATGTGTCAGCAATTATCAAGTTATTTGTTTACATGTACAGAAATTATTAACTGTATGTACAGAATGTGTTAACTAAAGATGTAGAAATTTTGTATCAATGTTCGCAATACAATATAAACTCTGGTCCATGGTATAACAATTGAAAGCCCACTAGTTACATGAATGGGGTAAAGTGGGCTAGCCCACCATCATATTGGGCCTAAAATATACCAACTTGTCCCATCATGACCCGCCAACATTACAACAGTACAATATACAAATAAATAAATAAATTATATATATAGAGGGAAATATTAATTTAAAAGCCAATAATTGAATAATAAAATAGTATTGATAATTTAATGTTAATAACGGGTTAAGATCATTCGAAACCAAATTAGTATAACGTATAAAAATTCCTAATGTAAAAATTCAATTAGAAAATTAGTTTTACTATTATTGTTATTCTCACTAGTTATTATTAGAGCAACATTATCAATTGGGATATTAGAGGGAGAATGTAAGAGTGATTAGGAAAGAGAATGTGGGAGGGGAGAGAAAAAAATAAAAAGAAAAAAAATTGAATTTAAAAACAAAAAAATAAATAAAATAAAAAATTAGTCGCCACACAGGATCGTGCATTTGCACACGCCGTTGTGGCCGTTCGCACACAGCCTGTGTCCCTTTTTTTTTTCCTGCCATTCTCCCCACATTTGCAGGCTAATTCTTCTCCACATTTGTTATTAATCCTACCCAAATAAAATAATCTGATATTTTCTCCCATTTCTTCTCTTGATGTGGATGCTCTTGGGGTCGTTTGGTTCACGGAATGTCAAATTACCTTAGGGAATGTTAGATTGCTGCGAATGTTAGATTACTGGGAATGTTAGATTCCTGTGTTTGGTTAAAATTGGGGTATGTAATATAATCATGTTTGGTTTAGGGTTATCTTTTATACACACTATAATATCCCTAACATATTTTCATATATTTTAATAAATTTAAAAATTAAAATAAATAAATAAGATAACTGTATCATATATAATTACATAATTTTAAAATATTAACTAAAATCTTGAACTTGAGAAACAAAATTATTTTTTATGCTAACATAACATAATTGGTAGGGAATATCCCGACCGACATAAGCTCCGCCACGACCGACTTGCCTTTGTTTTTCTCTTTTGATCCTTGCAGGTAGCAGGTCGGGCTTTTTTCATAGAGATCCCGGTCGGGAACGGCCGGAAGTTGCCCGAACGCTGGTGTCGACCACCGAGCGGTAGCCCTTCGACGAAAGAGCTGGCACAAGGACGCGAAAGGACGCGTGGCGGCTCTTCATGGCGACAGACAGGGCACCCGGGAGGATGACACGTGGTGGCTATGTGGAAGACATGCCGAGCAGCCGGAATCTTGTCCCCGGCACAGCGGCTATAAATGCCCACAGTAGCTACAGTGTAGAGGACTTTTGGACGATCGATAGGTTGTTGTTAGAGAATCCCGACCGCACTCAGTCGGTACTCAGAGCAACCAAGTAGATTGTACTTAGGGCCTTTACCGTGGTCAATAAAGATTTTACTTGCTTTAATTGGTCTCGTGTTATTTTATATTGCTTACATATAATTAGCAGTATCATTTTGGCGCCGTCTGTGGGGAATCGTACGAGAAACCAACGTCTTGACGAGCACCCGGTCTCTATACCAACATGTATCCGTGGGCACACAACAACTTTGCCGACGACCAGGCGGATGCGGCAAGCTCCTCCGACCACTATGCTACCCAACAGCAGGGTCAGACGATGGACCTCAACCTCAACCTCTCACCACCGCATCCGTCAAATACATACCCGGCCGCCCAGCAGCCGGTGAATTACATACAACCGGGATACCCACCATCCGGTCTGCCATACCAGCAGCAGCCGATGATGTATCCCGCCCAGTATCCGTACCCGGTCCCACCTCCACGTTATGGGTATTGGCCAGGCCAACCGATGTGCTACACTTCCCCGGTTGGTTATCCACCATATACGCCTGCCTATACAGCTCCAGCCGCCGCCCCTCCAGTACAACCGACCGCACAAGTAGAGCCGCAGCGTCTGTCCATATCCCGGGCTAGACGCTCGGCTCATTCGCGGTTGGGGTCGGGGGGTGCTGATGCGATGGAGGCACCAGCTCAGGCCGTTCAAGCGGAGGACCCTGAAGAAGTTGCCCGAGCGGTAGCTTTTGATCGTCTCCGACCAGAGATGCGCCAGCGTTTGGGACCCCAAGACCCGAATCGCGGGCAAGAGGACGTACAAATGCAGGAAGCTAGCCACGAGGCTTCATCCGGGTATAGCGGGTCGAGATCTCACCGACGGCGACGCGCTCGGGATACAGCCCAAGCCGCTCAAGCCGCCGAGCTCAACGAAACCCGAGGATTGCTCTACAACCTCCAGGCTGAAGTTGCGCAGCTCAGGAGTGCGTATCCTACAGCACCCCCGGCCGACCGATCGACCCTACACCAGACGCCTTTCACAGCAGCGGTAATGGCTCAGCCTTACCCGCTCGACTTAAAGGTCTCGGGAGAGAAGAGTTACGACGGTCGGACAGATCCTGAGGCTCACGTGAATGATTTTTTCAGCAATATGATGCTGAAGGGCGTTTCAGATGCCGTGATGTGCAGGGCCTTCTACTCAACCCTCACCGGTCGGGCGGCAGAATGGTTCCGAACCCTGCAGCCGGGGTCAATCGACAAATTTGAGACCCTGGCGATCAAGTTTGTACGGAAGTTCATTACTTCCAAAGTGGTGAGGAAGTCCTATATGTACCTCGAAAAGGCCAAGCAGCTCGAAGGGGAAAGCTTGACCGACTTCCTCATCAAGTGGAAGGCAGCGGTCGGGGAGGTCGAGCCCATGGATGATGCGACCGCCACTCACATGCTTCACATCTCCCTCCGGGCGGGGTACCTATACCAGGATTTTATCCTCCACCCCCCGACCACCTATGAGGAGGCCCTCCGAAGGGTCACTGATTATGCCAACGCAGGTGAGGCGAATGCTGTCAAGCGCTCGCAGGAGGTCGGCTCTTCGTCCCGTAAACCGGCCAGCCGGGCAGAACATCGATCGGGAGATGACAATCCCCGACCCCGCACCAGGCATGGCGAGTTTACGGCCTTGAACCGATCCGCAGCGGAGGCCATGCAATATGCCCAGTCCTGCAATCTCATCAAACTTCCCCATCCCGATCGAGACGGCCCTGACAAGAGTAAGCATTGTGCTTACCATCGATGCGCCGGGCATGACACCGAGGAGTGTACCCACTTGCGCCAATTATTGGAAGATTTGCTCAATTTGGGAAAATTAGACAAGTGTGTGGGGAAGAGAGAGGAAAGCAAAAGGAACACCGATCGGAGGGATCATAGACGTTCCCATCACCGCTCTGATCGATCTGGGCAAGACAGAAGGGATGATCGTCATGATGACCGACGGGACCCCGACCCTCCGTCCGGTAGCCGCCCGTCCGGAAAGCCTACCATCCACGTCATTTTTGGTGGGCTGGAAGACGCTTCCCGACCGCGGACTAATTGCCCGGTCGCAATAGTGGATTCCCGGGGAACCGGGAAGAGGCAGAAGATGGAACCCATAACCTTCACCCTTGAGGACCAACCTACCAGCAGTGATCACGGCATGGAGGCGCTCGTGGTCACGATCGACGTTAAGGGGACAGACGTCCAGAGGGTTATGGTTGACACGGGCAGCAGCGTGAACGTCCTATACTTGGACGTGTTTGAGAAGCTTGGCCTTGACAGGAAGGAGCTGACGCCGGTCGGTGTACCACTGTCAGGATTTACCGGGGCTCTTATTTACCCCGAGGGAAAAATAACGCTCCCGGTCGAGATCGGCACACCTCCAAAGTCGATCCAAACGAAGCTGGAATTTGTTGTGGTCAACCTCCATTGCGTCCACAACATTATCTTGGGCCGACCCGCCATTATGAAGATCGGTGGGATAATTTCTATGCCCCACCTGTGCATGAAATTCCCCACCCCTAACGGGGTCGGCGTGGTCCGTGGCGATGTCCAATCCGCCCGGAAGTGTTACACCCGAGCGGTTAATAGACGTGATTCCGGTCCATCTTCCCGGGTGAACACTATAGCCAAAGAGGAGGCTAAGGAACGGAAGGAGCAGCCCGAGCCTTCCGAAGAGATAGAAGAGGTTCCCCTGTCCGAGGGCCGCCCTGATAGGAAGATCAAGATTGGCCGAGCCCTCACCCCCGAGATCCGAGTGGAAGTTTTGGCCGTACTTCGGGAATACGCTGATATCTTTGCGTGGGGGCCCGAAGACATGCCCGGGATCGATCGGTCGGTCATCTGTCACAAGTTAGCCGTCGATCCCGCAGCAAAGCCGGTCGTGCAGAAAACACGACACCTTTCCTCCGATCGCCGTGAGTTTGTCAGGGAGGAAGTCAAAAGGATGGCGGCAATCGAGCACATCCGTCCGGTGATTTATCCCGAGTGGGTGGCAAATATCGTTCTTGTCCCGAAGCCCCCAGCATGGAGGATGTGCATCGATTTCACGGACCTCAACAAAGCCTGTCCGCTCGACCCGTATCCTCTACCGAGCATTCACCAGATGGTCGACGAGACGGCCGGGGCCGAGTTAATGAGCTTCATGGATGCCTTCAAGGGGTACCATCAGATCATGATGCACCAGGAAGACGAAAGCAAGACAGCCTTCGTGACCCCGGATGGGCTGTATTGTTACCGAGTGATGCCGTTCGGTCTGCGGAACGCAGGAGCCACCTACCAGAGGATGGTCAACATGCTCTTTGCTGATCTGCTGGGCCGAACGATGGAAGCTTACATCGACGATATGTTGGTCAAGAGTCGGGACCGATCCGACCACACTCGGGACCTTCGGGAGTGCTTCCAGATCATGAGGAAGTACCAGTTGCGGCTGAACCCGACCAAGTGCACATTCGCGGTTCAGACCGGCAAGTTCCTCGGCTACATGATGACCAAGAAAGGAATTGAGCCCAACCTGGCCAAAGTAAAAGCAATTCTGGACATGCAACCACCTTCCACCGTTCGGGAAGTCCAGCAATTGACCGGTCGGTTGGCAGCCCTCAGCCGGTTCCTTTCCAAGCTAGCTGAGCGCGCTTTACCTTTCTTTAAGGTATTGCGGAAGGTTAACGGATTCGTCTGGGACGAAGAATGCCGAGTGGCTTTTGACGAGCTGAAGGAATATCTCATGTCACCAATCGTGCTCTCAAAGCCCGAGCTCGGAGAGGAGCTGGACGTATACCTCGCCGTGTCCGATCGCGCAGTAAGCGCAGTATTGTGCCGAACCGATCCGGAAGGGGTCCAGCGACCGGTGTATTATGTTAGCCACGCGCTACATGGTCCCGAGCTCCGGTACTCCCGGCTAGAGAAGATCGTCTACGCCTTGTACATTGCCGCGAAGAAGTTGGCTCCCTACTTCCAGGGTCGAGCAATTCGCGTGTTGACCGATCAGCCGATCGGACCAGTCCTCCGCACCGCCTCTTCATCCGGTCGCCTAGTCAAGTGGGCGTTAATGCTAACCCAGTACGCGATCGAATACCGACCAAGACCTGCTATCAAAGGTCAAGCCCTTGCTGACTTCTTGGTCGAGTGCACCGCCCGGGATACTCGACCCCCCGAGGTTGCGGATCCCGAGGCTGAGTGGTGGTCGTTGGCTACTGACGGGTCAAGTAGCAAAAAAGGAGCAGGGGGAGGAGTAGTGGTCACGAGCCCAGAAGGATTCAAAGTTTATTTTGCTCTCATGTATCAGTTCCACCCGACCAACAACGAAGCCGAGTATGAAGCATTTGTAAATGGCTTGCAATGCGCTCGGGACTTGGGGGCTGAATACATCCGAGCCCAAACAGATTCTGCGCTCGTGGTCGGGCAAGTTCTCGGGGACTATGAAGTCAATGGTGAGCGTTTGCAGTTGTACCGAGACCTTGCCATGGAAAAGCTCGCTCAGTTCCGGGGGTATACCGTCCGACACATACCCCGATTGGATAATGCCGATGCGGATATATTATCCAAATTGGCCCAAGACGCCCCGGAACACATGTCGAAGATAGCTCGGATCTTGGTGACCCCCAAACACAGTATCCATCGCCTGTCGGTCAATCCGATCCAACCGGTGGAAGACAGCTGGATCACCGATCTGAAGGAATACCTCGAGCACGGTCGACTCCCAGACGACCCACAGCGTGCTCGGAAGGCCAAGCTTCGAGCCCCAAGGTTCCAAGTCTTGGACGGTCGTCTATATCGACGATCGTATGGAGGCCCCCTCATGCGTTGCTTGACCGCCTTTGAGGCCGATTTAGTTATGAAGGAACTACACTCGGGAATTTGCTCTTCGCATCAAGGAGGCCGGTCCCTGGCCCGTCGTATCATGCTGATCGGGTACTATTGGCCGTCCCTCCAGCTAGACTGTGAAAAGTTAGCTCGGGAATGTGAGACATGCCAACTGTACGCCCGGATGCCTGGACGACCGGCAACCTTCTATCAACCGGTCACAACCGCAATTCCTTTCGCTAGGTGGGGGGTAGATATCTTGGGCCCCTTCCCTCAGCTCTCCGGTCGGAGAAAGTTCGTGATCGTCGCCATAGATTACTTCTCCAAGTGGATAGAAGCCGAGCCCTTAGCCACGATTACCTCTCAGCAATGTGCTCGCTTCCTTTGGCGCAATGTGGTTTCCCGCTTTGGTGTGCCCGTGCATCTCATCAGCGACAACGGCCGCCAATTCGTAAGACAATATTTCCAGAACTTCCTGGCCACGATCGGGACGACTCACGTCCGGTCGTCGGTGGCTTACCCTCAGGGAAACGGTCAAGTGGAGAACGCGAACCGGACGATTTTGGAAGGTCTGAAAAAGAAGTTACACTCGGCTGGTCGTAGTTGGGCCGATGAGTTGCCATATGTCTTATGGACTTATCGGACGACCCCGAGGGAAGCTACTTTGGAGACCCCTTTCGCCCTGGTTTACGGAGCTGAGGCCCGACTTCCGATCGAGGCCTGGATTCCGACCGATCGAGAGAGAACCTATAATGCGGAAGAGAACGAACACGCGATGGCCGTGGACCTTGATGGGGTCGAGGAAAAACGAGAGCTAGCCGCTCGGCGTATGGCCGAGTACCAAAAACGTGTCAAAAGTTCGAAAGACGTTCGGGTCAACCCTCGTTATTTTCAAGTCGGAGATTACGTTCTACGACGGAGGGAGGCCAGTCAGCCATTAGAGGGTGGAAAGCTAGCTCAGAACTGGGAAGGGCCGTACATCATCAACGCTGTCATACGGCCGGGTACATACCGATTAGAGACAACAACTGGTCGGCTAATCGAGGGGACTTGGAATTCCGAGCACCTCGTTCTTTTTAGGCATTAGCCTATTTTTTGTATTTTCTAAGACGAAGTGGGGGCTTGACCTGCGAGTTAGTCCCGGTCGTCATTTCTATGTAAATTTATGGTTGTAAAATTAATTCAACCGCCTGCGAGCGGGAAAGTTTAATGTATATACGATCGATGATTGCTCGACCGTTTGTATACGGCGGCCCGATCGGTTATTTTCTTTCACCCTCGTTACATGCAGATCAATTCAACATTTAATCAATTGGGCGAAGTCTATTGACCGGTCAAAACGCGCTCCACATAGGCGGACACTCAAGTCACGCCGCTGATCGGGGAAGCCAGGAGCTCTCAGCATTATTCCCCGATCCGTCTAACTTCTGTCCACTATCGCACCCACTCGTGCCTCGAGCGCGCAATAGTGTGGGGGCTGGGATAAGGAAGTATTTGCAGGCCCGTCGCTCGGTTACATTCCGACCGTAGAGGCTTGTTTTCAAAAATTTTTCGACAAAGGCCCGGAGATCGGGTAAACCCGATCGGTTGGCCAGATTTGACGTCGAAATATCGAACGCACGACCAGGCCATAAGGTCGTAAGGTCGGGCGTTGAGCGGATCGAGTATTGCGAGACCGGGTCTAAAGGCCAGGTGGTCGAGTGATTATGATCAGTGTGTGTAAATTGAAAGCAAGGAAACAAGAGACGAGCGACGCAAGAATAGAGCAAAAAACAAATTTTATTAACTAACAAAAGCTGCCCGGTACAATTCGGGACCGGGCTCCCGATCAATGTTCATTACAAAAAGAAGAAAAGAAGCCTACTCTATTTTTTTCGTCTCCCGAGCTCCAGCAGCCGCCTCCTTCCCGCTTGAGGTGACTGCCGTTGATGCCCCGGCTTCAGACGCCTTGGCTTTTGGGGCGAAGGGAGAGGGACCGGGATCGGCTAGGTCTGGGGGTAATGCCGAGAGGACCAGCTGAAGGTCTTCCCCGTCTAGAGCCTGCTCCAACCGGGAACGGACTCGTTCAAGCATCTTCCGTTTCCCGGCCGTAAAGCCCCAGCGACCGAACGAGACGATCAGCTCTTCCCCGATCTCTGTTCCCCGGGCTGCTGTAAGGAAGGCCGAGCCCAAGTCCTTGTCTTTGAAGGCTGCCCGCGCCAGCTCGCTCGGATTCTCGAGCTGAGCCTTCAGCTCCTTGGCCTCTCCAATCGCCCGACTGGCGACCTTCTCGGCGAGGACCCACTCCTCGTCGCCCTTCTTCAGGGCCTTTTGCGTCTTCTCCAGCTCGGCCTGGAGCTCCTTGATCTCCTTCAGACGACGAGCGGCCGTCTTTTTATGATGATCAGCTTCCTCGGCCAACATAGCCTGACCTTGAAGGAGTTGGGTCGCCCGGGAGATCTGCAGTACAAAAGGGTATTCAGGGTTAGCCCGGTCAAAGATACTTGGGCAAAGAAAGATTATAAGTTGGGAAACTCACCTCAGCCAGGTCGTGGCCGATCCGTTCAGCCACCTGGGTCGGGGTCATCTTCCCCAGATCCACTCGGGCTGGCGCGGCGTTGCCGATCCGTGCCAGCACGGACGTAGAATCCCTTTCCCGCCCGACAGAAGGGCTCGGGCTGTGTTGGTCACGGCGGCGCTTCATGCCGCCCACCTCGGTCGCGCCCTTGTCGGCGACCTTCTCCTTTCCCCGAGCGACCTCTACCCGGGTGACCAGGACGTCAGGCTGCTCGACGACGAAGCCCTCGCCCGTCGTCACGGTCGAGGCGCTCAGAGGTCGGGCAGAGGGAATCTCCTTTTCCCCAGCCGCTTTGGTCTTGGCCTTCTTCTTCCCGCCGAGGGAGATCTTGGCGGGCGGGGGAAGGGCGGTGTCTTCATCACCGAATTCGGCCATAACTGCAAAAAGGGAAACGGTCAGTTTGATCGAGATGTTAAGCTAGGTCGGGAGAATCAGCTCGAGCTAAACCTTTCTTCTTTCGTTTCGACGGCTTGGCGAGCGTCACGCCCATCGGCACGGGCAGATACTTCTCCCTTAGCTCATACGTGGGGGGCGGGAGATTGGCGGCTGCGAGACTCTCGGCTGTCCGGAAGATGGAATACTCGTGTATTTCACTCGAGATCCGAGTGACCGTCTCCTTGAGCGCCTGAGTCACGGCCGGCACCACTTGCTTTCTGAAGTGACTGCTCCAAGTGCGATCGACCGGGAGGATCCAGGGGTCGTATTTGATGGAGAAAATTCTGTTCTTCCACCCCTTGTTATTCCCGGGCAGGCCTTTGATGGCGCACATATCTGCTCGGGATTGCAGCATCAGGAACCCCCCCCCCCCCCCCGTAGCGGCCCGGGAGAACCTTGATCTGGTAGATGAAGTTGAACAACTCCATCGTGCACTCAGCCTCGTGCCGAGTGCATATCTACGGAAAGCAGGCGAGGATCCGGTGGGCGTTCGGGCAGATTTGAGCCGGAACGACCCGATAGTACGCTAGAAAGGCCGTCAAGAGGGCCGGGAAGGGAATGGCAATCGGGGCCATTAGGGAGTCGTAATGCATCCCGATCCACTTGCCCCGATGCCTGTCAATTACGTTCCCCAGCTGCCGGCTCGTGTCGAATTCTACCCGACCCTGGAGTACTTCAGCAATCCGAGCTGCTTCGCCTTTGGTCAGCAGGCTCATTTCTTGCTCGACACTCTCGCTGTTCAAGAATTCAAGCTCGACAGCTGGTGTGGCCGGCCCGGCCGGGTCTTCTTCGGTCTGCTCGGGGGTATTTTCCCGATCACCCCCTCGAGGAGCAGCTTCCGGGTAGTCCCCAACCACCCGGGTAGGCGTTTCCCTAACGCCCTCGGTCGGGGAACCCCGCCCGCTTGACGTAGTTCTCTCTTCCTCTTCTTCGCTGGAGCTCCCCGATCCGCTGGAGCTAGAGCTCGACGTCCCGGAGGAGCTTGATGCGTTGTTATGCTCGACGGCTCGCTCAGGGGCTGGCGTTGCTCGGGGGCTGGCTTCGGGAGTGCAGGACATAATGTCCACTTCCTCGTCGCTGATATGCTCGACCTCCTCATCGTAATCCGCGATCGAGGCGTTTTGACTGTCAGAGTCCGTCATTTCGATCTACCTAACGGTCGGTCGGGGTTAGTAAAGGACTTGAGACGTCCGGGACAGTTAGTTGACCTAGCGTTCTACCTATAGTTGAAAGCCTAAAGTAAAGAAGAAGGATTAAGAGCTTACCGGGTGGAGGGAGATTGAAGCTTGTAGTTCGAAGTTTGCTTGCTCGATTGCCTTGCTAAGGTGCTCTGCTTGGGACTCTCCGAGGGTACCGATTGATGCGCAAGAGTGAGGAAAGTTCAAATGTGGGCCTCAAAGGCCTATTTATAGGAGAGCATTTAGGCGGGAAAATGAATCCACTTGCGTGACACGACTGGCGCTGAATCCGAGGCGACGGTTGCAGTCGCAGAGGCCGGCAGTGGCCGACACGTGGCAAGGAGGGGAATGACAGCTGGCCGGTCGGTCTAATGCCTGACGGTTGGGCTTCTTCATCCCGTCCCGTTTTTTCCCGACTGATCAAAAAGGCCCGGGCTGGGGGGCTTTTGGTAGGGAATATCCCGACCGACATAAGCTCCGCCACGACCGACTTGCCTTTGTTTTTCTCTTTTGATCCTTGCAGGTAGCAGGTCGGGCTTTTTTCATAGAGATCCCGGTCGGGAACGGCCGGAAGTTGCCCGAACGCTGGTGTCGACCACCGAGCGGTAGCCCTTCGACGAAAGAGCTGGCACAAGGACGCGAAAGGACGCGTGGCGGCTCTTCATGGCGACAGACAGGGCACCCGGGAGGATGACACGTGGTGGCTATGTGGAAGACATGCCGAGCAGCCGGAATCTTGTCCTCGGCACAGCGGCTATAAATGCCCACAGTAGCTACAGTGTAGAGGACTTTTGGACGATCGATAGGTTGTTGTTAGAGAATCCCGACCGCACTCAGTCGGTACTCAGAGCAACCAAGTAGATTGTACTTAGGGCCTTTACCGTGGTCAATAAAGATTTTACTTGCTTTAATTGGTCTCGTGTTATTTTATATTGCTTACATATAATTAGCAGTATCAATAATAAAAATAAAAAATATATATAATTACAAAAATAATTTTATATATATATATATATATATATATATATATATATATATATATATATATATATATATATATATATATATATATATATATATATATATATATATATAACCAAGGTTATCTTACATTACCTAAGATTTTGAAGGGAATCACATTCCCTTTAAAATCCTATGTGGAGGGAATGTGACATTCCTTGGGAATGTTAGATTCCCTAAGATAATATGAACCAAACACCGAAATGTAAACTTCGGAATGTCACATTTCCTTGATTATGTTATGTAACGTGAACCAAACACCCATTATAGTATTTCTCGTCTTCATCATTATTATTATTTATTAGTAATAGTAGTAGTACATCGGAGAATCCAAAGAATAACATAGAGATAATAGATTGTCAACTACCAAATTTGGTTGATTGTAGACGTGAGAAATTAATGAAGCATTAAAGGATTTGACAGCAAATCTACTACGCAAGACTATTTTAAATGAGTTCTACGATGTATATACTTAAATTCTAGTCTCTTACTTCTAGATTTTTAATTTGACAAATAATAAATTATTTTTATTCCACTAAAAATATTTACATAAAAATTTGTAAGGATGAGTAAAAATTGAGAGTATAAAATGTGAGTCCACTGAATATTTTCCATTTTAAATGGAGAATAGAGTTGCCCATTCAACTTTGATGTGTGGATAATCATGTCATAAATTGGTGTAGTAGTGTAGTAGATTTTAGTAAAGTGACAACTATGATGTATTTAAAGAAGAATAAAGTATATTTTCAAAATAAATAAATAAATAAAGTATCAAGAGGCAATCTAATCAAGTTGATTAGATGATTAATTTGCTAATTATAAAGTTATAAGTTTGACTTTTTGTGAAAATTATATGCAGAGTATTAGTTTTCTTTATTTGGGTCATTTAGCTATAGACAATATAGATGTTTTACCTCCATATGGGTAACAGTAGGCTTTTTTGTAAATAAAAAAATAATGTATTTCCTTCGTCCTATTTTATGTGTCGGGTCGATTAATGAGGTTTTACTGGAGTTATTTTGAAATCAATTTTCATGGTATTACGGTTGGTATTAGTATATATGGAGTAAAATTTATAGGATAAATGGCATTTTTTGTCGTTCAGTGATACTCGTGGTATAGACTTAGTCATTGAGTTATATGTATAAATCTTTAACACTAAGTTATGCATAGAGTGGTAATTTTAGTCCTTGAATATCGACCAAATCAATCAATTTATTAAGTGACAAATTGGTAGCAGAAATAGTCCACGAGGGACTAAAATCGTCATTTCGTGCATATATAACTTAATTAAGGATTAAAGATAGTCATGCATATAAATCCGAGACTAAGTTTACACTACAAGTATAACTGAAAGGTCAAAAGTGTAATTTTTTTAAATTTATATATTTAAAAATTACATTTAAAAATACTATAAAAAAACGTAATAAGAAAATACTAAAGAAAGTAAGTAAAAAATAATAATAATAATAATAATAATAATAATAATAATAATAATAATAATAATAATAATTAATTTGATAGTAAAAGGACTGGTAAAATCACACAAGGAGAGTATCAAATTGTATGAAATATAGTATTTAACGACTAAATAATAATATACCTTCAAAGAAAAAAACGATTCAATAATTAAAATTTAAAAATTAAGTAGGCATCTCAAATTTCGATAGAAAGTTACTAAAAGAATTAACTATCTTGTCAAACAATCAATTAAGGTGACCACTTTGGTTATCTTCATACATGTTATACTCATGTGTGACTAAACTATCTATAAACATACCTTAACAATCAAATAAATAAATATCAAACACAATTATTAGTAAATATAATACTTAATAATGACCAATAATTTTTCAGTTTAATACTATATTAAAACGTGAGCATTAAAGAAATGTAAATTTGTGGTTTAAAATAAATAGAAAAATAAAATATTAAGAGTAAAAATATCAAAAATACACAGTGCATCTTCCAAAACTCGACATGCCAAAAATACAGAAGAAAAATATTAAATACTTCACTAAGATTATGAATTATATATATTAAACATATATATATATATATATATATATATATATATATATATATATATATATATATATATATATATATAATTATTTTCCAAAAATTGCTTTATCACTGCCGACGAGTGAGTTTAGCAAATCCAAAAATTGTAATTTTTCACTAGTCTTATTTTAGCATTTTTTTTTTTTTAGTACCTAATTTTGCTGTTTTTGAGTTTTAGTCTTTCATTTGATTTTTTTTTTTTTTTTTTTTTTTTTTTTTTTTTTTTTTTTTGTAATTAGTCTTTCATTTGATGTTTATGATAAGAGTTAATTTCAATCATTGACTATTGCTTCTTTTTCTTCTTCTTCTTTTGGTTCTAAGATTCAAATATATCATATTTAATTTTTTATTATAAAAAATGTCTCACCATTTAGTCCTTTTTTAATTCTACTTTATCAATTATTACATTATTTTTTTCACTTTTTATTCTCAGATTCGAATTTAGTTACTCCTCTATTAAAAATGTATTACTTTTAATTTTGAAGATATCACACTCAAAAGACTAGAAATGGTATGTTATCTTGTGAAGGGATCAAATATAAATAATTTTAAACTTGATCACTAGAAGACAAAATAGTTGTAAATTTGGTAAACTTGCCTCCTATATGGTGTCATTAATCACAATAAATCTAAGCATTTACGTAAAGATGTTGGGAATATATATTTGCGTGCAAGAATGGTTAAACGTATAACTAATCGCCTCAAAATGGGTGGAAAGTGCTGGAACGTGATTCTCGTATTTAAATGTCATTAATTTAATTTTTGTTAACATTTTATTAGTCTAACTCGTCACACACAATCATCTTTGAATAATAATTACAAATTCCTCGTCATTCCAAAAAAAAACATATAACTAACTAACAAATTGAAGATGTTTATAAATATGTACATTTTTTTATGCAAGTTCATATGTTTAGAGATTAGAATACAATGTTAAATAAACGGATCAAATTAAAAACTCGTGCACTTGTAATGATTCTAAAGTGCATTTTATGAGTTTTTAAGTTGCACTTTTGCATATATTAGTGATTATATTGTGTACAAATTTAAATTTTAGAAATTTATTTTTAAGTTGTATTTTTACATATCATAAAATTTGCTTTGTAGTTTTGCATGATGAATTTTAGAGTTTGTACATTCATACCTAGACATGAGTTTGCACTTGGGCATGAGTTTCCTTGAATACCTTTAATTAGCCATTAATTATGTTCTATTGTTTTGTTGTTACAACCAAAAAGGGTATCTCAAGTGATAAATGAATTTCTTTGTAGGAACAATTTCTGGGATAACCTGATTCCCCTCAGGCTAGCTCATGTGCTCCTCGGAACCCGAAAATCCCACAACACCTTGTGGTTTACAGACACACACACACACACACAAAAAAAAAAAAAAAAAAAAAAAAAAAAAAAAAAAAAAAAAAAAACGTTTTATACTAAAATCTCATACCATAAGCCAAAAAAAAAAAACTATATTGCATATTTCACTGGCATACCTAAGTAACAACATAAGTTGCATAATCATATAACATCTTAAACAACAAGATAAAGATAAACCTAAGAATTTCTTGACCCAACATAAATAAAAACCCATATTCTCACCAGAGAAAGACCAATCTGGCCAAAAGAACAAACCAGGGTGAAACTCAGTTTATACTAAAAAATGAAGAGACATGATGTTTTTTTTTTCTTTTCTGTTCTTTAATTTCTCGGGCGCTATTCTCTGTCAATGATAACCTGCTGAGAAGAGCGGGGAGTGGGTCGAGCAGATTGCTCAGAAGCAGTCGCGAGGCCCTGCAACATCCTCAGGATCTCAGAGGTGTCGTCGAGGTAATACTTCGCCTTGCTGGGCTTCTGCCCGACTGTGCAAGCGAACACTTCAGCAACCGGGGACAGCGATTCTTGAGCCACCGCACTCATTATCACCTCGAATATATCCTCGTCTGACCTGTCATCCCCGATGCACAGCACGAAATCGGGCACCATATCCTTCTGCTTCATCATCGCTAGCAGTCGTTCTGCCACGAGACCTTTGTTCACGCCCTGGAAGTTTTAATTTGTTCGAGAGTGAGTTACTTTACTACTTCGAGTCTTAGCCCGACTTAGATTCAAGCCATTGAGCATATAATAAACGCGTAGTCTCACTAAACAGTTTAAACGTTTCTCCAATTTGGTATCAGAGTTAAGGTTCAAAACAGGAAAAAGGGTCGAAATTAAAGTATAGGACTTATTGTGCTAACCTGAGGCTTAACCTCGACAATAAGCGGGCCACTCTTGACAGAAACAGGCTCGTTAGCAAGAACACTTTCGAGGTGATCTTGGAGCTCCTTGGCTTGACACGACCCAAAATCCCGATCTGCATATTGGTAATTCCAAACGAGGGCACTGTCCTTGGTCTCGATAAAAGAACCATCAGTTGTCTCCGTGTAGAGTCCCATTACGGGTTCAGCAATTTGCTTCCAGTAGAAATCTGGCACCGCAATAGAAGTTTCCCATTCTGCATTCCGACTTGGCCTGAAATAGGTACAACAATGATAGGAGAAACCATTTTTCGTAACACAAAGAGGAATATCATCAAAACCGAACTTAGTTTTTAACAACAGACACAAATGTTTTAACATATGCAAGAACAAACTAAAGCAACCTCTTGCCCCCCTGCCTAATCCAAGGCCTAAGAAAAGCACAAAATGCTCGTAATTATCTTGAACCTATGAGTTTTTGTTCCCGTTTTCAAACTCATAAATGAATCATACGATAATTTAAAGACAAGACTATGGCTTTCCCATTTTAGACTTCATTTAATGATTGCCTCGATTGTTCTGGTATCTAACCATCTCATCTTAACCCTTTCTCGGTATAGTCTTGATTATATATAGATAAACAAAATTTAATACTTATTTCAAATCTAAGACTCCAAATTCAGTACTAAAATGGCAGAAAAATGTGTAGTAGTGTTAAAGTTCGATGTACTTACCGAACAAAATATCCATGCTCGGCTGCAAGTCCCAAATTTTCACTTGAGGAAAACCATTGAGTTAAAGTCTGTCTGTCTTTTCCACTAACGAGGAAAACGACGTTCTTGGGATCCTTGCACAAGTTATTTAGGATACCAACAGCCTCGTCATTGGGACCCTTGCTGATAGAATTCGGGAGTGTCATAGCACCATCGTAGTCCAAAAGAATTGCCCGGTGTTTGGTCCTTTTGTAAGCAGACACAATATGCTCAACCGATAGCTTCCTGAAGCTAGGGTCCAAGGCGATTACTCGAAAGCCTAAGCCAAACCCGATACCCCAACACCTTCTCTTCACGTGATCCCCGCAGGCTCGGTCGAGGTCCTGCATAAAGCTATGTGCCCAATACGCGACGTCGTGAGTGCTCACATACTTGTAATGTTTCTCGTGCCTCATCTGTTTCTCGGGCTCGGAAACAACCAAAGCGGAATCCATTGCCTCAGCGACTGCATCGATATTCCACGGGTTGACTCTAATTGCACCACTAAGCGACGGGGAGCACCCGATGAACTCTGATACCACCAGCATGCTCTTTTTTGGCGTGGTCGGGTTTAGCCCCAAGGTCTCGTCCAGCCTATCGGTTCCTTGCCGACATATAACATACTCGTAAGGTATTAGATTCATTCCATCCCGAACTGCTGTGACAAGACAACACTCCGCTACTACATAGTAGGAAATTCGTTCATAGAACTGAAGAGGGGTATCGATTAGAATAACCGGCTCGTATCCCGCCTTTCCAAACTTCCGGTTTATGTTCTCGACAGTGGTATAGGTTTCAGACTGGACCTCCTGCACGTCTTTCCCTCGGCCCCGGGCCGGATTTGCAATTTGAACCAAAACAATTTTTCCTCTTAGAGCAGGATGTTGAATTAGGAATTGCTCAAAGGCTAGGAGTTTAAGGCTTATTCCTTTGAATATATCCATGTCATCGACCCCGAGCAACACTGTCTGGCCCCGGAATTTATCCCGAAGCTCAGCAACCCTAGCTTCAGTCTCGGGAAGGTCGAGCACGGACTGAAGTTGCCCCATATGGATCCCAACCGGCAAAATCTTGATGCTCACGGTGCGCCCATAGTACTCTAGCCCGATGTAGCCTCGTTTGGACTGATATGGTATCCCGAGCATTCGGCTACAACACGAAAGGAAATGCCGGGCATAATCGAAGGTATGAAAGCCAATGAGGTCGGAGTTGAGGAGAGCTCGAAGCAGCTCAGCTCGTACTGGTAGAGTTCGGTATATCTCTGAAGACGGGAATGGGCTATGGAGGAAGAATCCGAGCTTCACTCGGTTAAACCTCTTCCTCAGAAACGTGGGCAACACCATCAAATGGTAGTCATGAACCCACACGAAATCGTCATCGGGGCTTATCACTTCCATCACTTTATCCGCGAATATCTTGTTCACAGACACATACGCTTGCCACAGGTTACGGTCGAACCTGCCACCGAGATCCGGGGAGAGAGGAAGCATGTAATGGAACAAAGGCCACAGCTGCTGTTTACAAAAACCGTGGTAGAATTTGCTGAAGAGCTCGGGGGGAACGAAAGCCGGGACACATTTGAACGTCTCGAGCAACGTTTGTGCCACATCGTCTTGCTCGTTCGGGTCGATTATTTCTTCCTTGAGACAACCAACATAAATCACTTCCACATCTTCCCCGAGCCCATCTTTGAGCTGCAAGAGAAGAGAATCCTCGTCCCAACTAAAGTTCCACCCTTCTTCCCCATCCGTTCTCCTATGCGCCCGAAGTGGAAGCTGGTTCCCAACAATAATCATCCTCTCTTGAGAAATCGAGGAGGGAACATCCGACCCACCATTGCTTCTACTCTCGTCGTCGAGCTCAGATAACACCCCGGCTACAGTGGCAACCCGGGAGAGTTTCTTCCCCGCCCGCCCAAAAGTTAGGGATTCACCAGAAGCAAGGTCCAATAAGTTCGAGTATGACCTCGAAACCATTGTCGATTCACCACAATATATACACCTCTCGAAAATCAACAAAACCAGCAAGTGATAGAAATCAAACTCTGGGGAAAAATGGGAAACATCAACTGTTAAAAGAGAGCAGAATATAATAACACAAACTACTAAGAGTGAATACAAAAGTAGGAATTATTGGTCCCATTCAAGAAACACAATCATAACACAAACTACTAAGTGTGAATCCAGGACCCCTCACATAATTATTGCTTCTCACAATAATATAACAGAAATGATATGAATTCAAATTAACCACAGAATCTCCATGAAAACACAAATAATCATCAAGAACTAACAGAAATGATATGAATTCAAATTAACCACAGAATCTCCATGAAAACACAAATAATCATCAAAGCAATCCAGAAATTACAGAAGCCAGAAGACAAAATCCCTCTAAATATGTGATCAAACTTGAATTTAAAAGGAAAAGGATTTGAAGGAACCTGCAAAGAGGGATAAACACAACCTAACCCAAAGCTAAATCTAATCAGAGATTCAGAGAAAACAAGTGAGCATAAGAAAAATCACCTGAATAAATGACAAAATCAAGAAAACCCAAGCAGTAGATAATCCATCATTAAAGATGAGAAAAAGCAATAACCACTGAAATCGAAAGCTACCCAATCTTCCATCAAGAGCAGTAATGTCCAAGAGAGTGCGAGAGAATCCACTAGGCTAGTTACTAGTAAAAGCAACACTACAACTAATTCAAACAAATATTCTGAGGTTTCAACAAAGTGAATAAATTACTATACTGTTTGCCAGTGCTCGCACGTAGCAAAAACAAAGAACCCAAAATAATATAAATAAATAAAAATGACCAATCAGTAAGCAAACTACAGTAAATAAGAACCTTTGATAGTTTGAGAGAGAGCACAGCTTACCTCTCAAAGGCAGTGAAAGATGGCCATATAAATAAATAAAAATTTACCCAAAGATTCCCACTTTAAATATCTTAATACAAGATTCCCCACACCCTCTCTCTCCTCTCTCTCTCTATCTCTCTAGCAGCAACAATGGCATTATAAAAAAAATGACTTTTTCGAGTTTTTCCACTACCCAACAAAAGAGAACTGTTTTCGCTCCTTTATTTTTTCTTTTCAACAGAAATGGAAATGTTGGGCACATTTCGGGGGGGAAATGTGATTTTTCTCCTCCATCTCTCCACTCTTTGGCAAAATCTTGGAAAAAGGTGGAGTCTTTATGCAAAGAATGTGATCCTCACTCGTCAGAAAGACAAAAAACTATCACGCTATGAACGACACTCACAATCTGTCATTCTGTTCTGCGTTGTATGATTTGTGTGACGAGAGCAGAGAACAGATCACAGTGTGCTGCACTTCCTTGTCACCCTTTTATAAGTTTGGCGTGAACTCTAATGTGTCTAATTGTCTATGTCTATGTCATACTTGGTAAATTACTTCATTATTTATGCCCGTGCACATCTTGGGCAGTGACTGTGCGGTGTTCGATCACCCAAAACAAAATTTTATAAAGTTAAGTCATTTATCACGTATTAATTTGGTAACTATAAAATTATAAATTCGTCTCTTAAAGGGGTTTACTTATTGGTCTCCTTAATTCGAATCGGTCAGCTATAAACAACAAAAGCAGTGTTTATTAGTGGATCTTTCAAATAGTGATTTTAAGTTCCCTCAGCACTCTAACAAAAAAAAATAAAAAATTGCTTATTTGTTTAGTCATCTAAAAAAATTAAATTAAATTTAGTCTGCTTTAAATATTAGTCCTTAAATATTAACGGACTAATAACCAGTTTGGTTGGCATAAGTAGTCGTGTACTCTCATTCCTTAAGAAATGTTGGGAGTTCAAACTCTCTCTCGTATGAAAAAACTAATTTGACCAGCACTTTAATTTACCTCTTAATTGGGTCGGCTTAAAGGTGCCTACTCAGGACATCTTGTGATCATATATATATATATATATATATATATATATATATATATATATATAGGACTAAGTTTGTTTAAATTGGTAATCAATTCGGTCCATCATTTTACTTATAGTATTCAATTTTGGTTTCACTAGATTTTAGTACTTGATTCATAACATAAAATAAGCATTACATGTTAGCTCTCAACTTTGAAAATGGAACATTTAAAAAAAAAGTGTATATTACATCTTATTACATGATATGACATTTTGAATTAAAAATAGATTCAAAGTCAAACACTAAAGAGTAAAAATCAAAATCTAATATTATACATGAAAATGACCTTGTACTCGAAAAATAAATGTAAAATAAATTCTAAACTATATTATAATAACAAACTAATTATATCATAACGAAAGTTTAAATGATATCATAATTAAAATATAAAATACTTATTTATTACTAAGTGTAGAACTTTTTCTTCTTCATATTAGTATAATTTATTTATTTATACTCCTGTTTTTTTTTATTATTATTACAAGGGAAAGGGATACTCAAACTACTAATCGCCTCCACTAAGGTTCAAACCTATCGGGAACAGGCAAATACCATTGGACCACAAGGTCCTTGGTATTTATACTCCATTTGGAGTAGTACCTACCCGGAATTTCATTAACTTATTTATATCATTTCGCTTATTATACTTATCGCGTTTATTATTTATACTATATATGTGTATGTATGTGTATGACAAATAGAATAGAAAAATGATAAGTATTCACCAATTATAGAGAATAAAACATTTATTACCTCTTTATTTTCTTGAAAGGAAAAAAAAAATCAAATGAATAAAAAATAGGAATAATGTTCAAATTGGTCATTGAACGTAACCTGAAAATGCAATTAGGCCACTGAACGAAAAAAAAAAAAATTAAACAAGTGCAATTAGGCCACTGAACACTCCAAAAGTTTGCAATTTCACCTGATAGCATGTTATCATCAATTTTAGCAAGTTACTTGCTCACGTGTCAGCTGAGTTGGCATTTTTAATAATTTTTAAATAATTTTTAATAAGTTTTAATCATAATTTTTTTAAAAAAAAAAAAGAAAAAAAATGGTAACCTGCTATTTTTTATTTTTATTTTTTTATTAATTTATTTTTAAAATTTTTTAAAATTTATATTAGAATTAATTATTAAAATTTATTAAAAATTATTTAAAATGTCAACTCAGCTGCCACATAAGTAGTTAGCCCGCTAAAATTGTTGGTAACCTGCTATCTGGTGAAATTGAAAGTCTTAGTGGAGACTTCGGTTTTTTATAGGCTGTTTGAGAAAGTATAGAATAGAACATATATTACCTTGTAAAGAATTCATAATTTTATTTTTTTTACACTAATTCATGAGTATTAAAAAAAAAAAAAAAAAAAAAAAAAAAAAAAAAAAAAAAAAAAAAACTTCCCGTATCTAAAATGTTAATGAGGGTACATTTCCCACGTCAATGTAAAAAGCGTGTCACACACGCGATAATCATTGTGGGTTTCGGGCCCGGTGTAGGTCACAAAAACTACATGAACGGCAAACAAAAAAAAACGTTTTTAAAGACTTAAAACACTCAAAAAAAATAATTCCAAATTGAATTTTATTGATTGTAATTATAGGTGGTATGATTACACATCAATTATGTTGAATGAAAAACTCCCACTAATAATAAAGTAATAATTTGGAAAAATGTAATTTTATTTTTCTTTGTGATGAGTAAATTCTTCTCCGAAAATGTTGAATCCCCAACTAAGGAATCATGATCAGATAGGGCCAAATGCATTTATGAGTATGTAAATCATGGTCAAACAAAATCAAATGTCGGTACGCACAAGGAATCTACCCATCCACTTTAGACATAATCCTCACATTGTCACCAACGGGTTCAAACCTTTGTCTCTTCTTCCAAATATTGACTACTGAATTTATTAAGCTAAAAAAAAATTAGAAAATGACTTTTCCATGTTTTCTAGCTTAAAAAAAAAAAAACTTAGAAAATGACTTTTCCATGTTTTCTAGCTTTTAAAAATTAGATGAAAACATGTTTTTCCCTTTCAATTTTTATCCTCCATCTGATCACATTTTTTTTTTTATCTTTGCTTTTAGAGAATGATTTTTTTTTTCCATGTTTTCTAACTTTTAAAAATTAGATGAAAACATGTTTTTCCATTTCAACTTTTTTCCATCTTCCATCTAATCACATTTTTCATTTCTCTTGGTAGCCTTTCATTGTCTTTCTCTAATGATAAAAAGGATTTGTATTATTTAATATGTATTTTGTGATCAATATCATTATT
>NW_017617228.1:375000-497500 GCF_001879475.1 Ipomoea nil | reverse complement strand
AGACACAAACTAAAACAAAAATAAATAAATAAATAAAGTTGCGCATAATAGAAAGTTAGGTGGGTGAAACTTTGGAACGTACACATAATCTGCTGGCTGAAACGTGAAATACAAATGTCTCTTATCTTTATTTATTTATTTGAAATTTAAAATTGTTACAAAGTATTTAGACATTTCACAATAACACTTTATCGCCAAGTCAAGCCATTTTTCCTCTATTTGCTTAAGTGAAGGAGATTTCTCCTCACTTTTTACACCTTGAATGTATGTGCCCATAGAAAACATGAAAATTGATTCTCCAAAAGGAAAAAGAGGGTAACAATACACCAAGTAATATTCATTTACTTTTTTTTTTTTTTTTTGAAGTTGTGCACCGGTACGTTTTTTTACATTCAAGTGGGACTCACTACTTTTTGAAAATTAAAAATGAAAAATTGAGTTAGAATTTAAAAAAAATAATAAAAAATATGCAAACTAAACAAACCCCTTAAAATTTTCGATTTGTCAATTGTCGTACTTCTAATTTCTAAACAACAATGACAATGGGTCATATGTTAGTCAAAAGATTTATAATGCGGCATTGTGGGCCTTGTGGCCCTTATTATCCAATCCAATTCATCATTATAAATGCATCGCGCAAGGTGGATCCAGGTCTAGGTGGATCCAGGTCTAAATATTCACAATTTACATATTAAATGTTCATAATTTACCTTTTAAAAATTCATAATTTATATATTACAAACACACAATGTTAGCATGTATGCAATTGGTTACTTTGTTTTGTATTTATAAGTTCTTTTCAAATACTGCTTTTACACTATATTAACATATTATGATTTGATGGCCATGCATTGTATTCACAAATTTCCTTCTACAATTGTTATGTGTTTTGACTTAGAAACACAATTTATATTCTAGAAGTTCACAATTCCAATACTAAAAATACACAATTTATAAGTTATTTAGGATAAAGGTTTACCTTGTAAGGTGGACCCTGGTGCATGGTGTAACAACTCACAACAATAACAATGGGTCATATGCTAGTCAAAAGATTTATAATGTGGCCCTTATTATCCAATCCAATCCAATTCATCATTATAAATGGGCAAATTATGTTGTGCATCCGTATGCATCATGCATGGTGCATACGGATGCAAAAACGACGCCGTTTTATTAAAAACGCGCGTCTTACTTAAAAAAAAAATTCAGTTTCAATTCCCAACAACAACATTATATTGTGCATAATTTGAACTAAAATTTCAGAATCGATGAACTAAAATTCCAGAATCGATGAACTAAAATTTCAGAATCTATGAACTAAAATTTCAGAATCTATGAACTAAAATTCCAGAATGAATGAACTAAAAATCCATAATGAATGAACTAAATATCCATAATGAATGAACTAAATATCCAACATGAATGAAAAAAAATCAGTTTCGATTCACGTCTAAATATCTATAAACAATGAACTAAAATTTCAGAATCTATGAACTAAAATTCTAGAATTTATGAACAACATAATGCTGTTGAGGGGAATTAAAACTGACTTTTTTTTTAAAAAAAAAAAAATGGAATGCGCGTTTTTGATAAAACGACGTCGTTTTTGCATCCGTATACACCATGCATGGTGCATACGAATGCACAGCATAACATAACAATCCTTATAAATGCATCGTTTGCCTTTATTCCTACATGGAATTTTTTAATATCCATATTTACTTTTATGAGGTGCGGGTATTAATTACAATATATATATATATATATATATATATATATATATATATATATAAAAGATAAAGTTCAAATGCGGCAGGGGCTTTAGGTGCGGCAGTGCAGCCATATCAGCATCGTCCATTTTGCTTAATCTAACGGCATCGGCTAATTTCTGAAGATTTGAAGATTTAAGCGCATCTTGGTAATTGGGGGAGGGGGGGGGGGGGGTGGGGTGTTATGGTAATTATAATGGTCATTTATATCGGTTGCTTGACAGAATACACCAACAGTGTTAACAGTAGACACCAATAGTGTTAGGAAAAAACACAATAATGAAATACACAAATACACCAAAAAAACACACAACACATCCAAAAAATACACCATATAACTCACCACCCTAATGGTGTGTTTCCGAACACTTTGTGGTGCTTTTATTTATACCTAATGGTGCGTTCTGGTGATGCGTATCTAATTTGTGCATGTTTTTTTGGTGTGCATTTTCTAACATAGATGGTGTATATTTGTATAACTATTAGTGCGCCCGCACTGACCGCACGGGAAGGCGCAGGCGCACCTGAACTTAGCTTGGCACCAAAACGAACCCACAAATACACCACAATAAGGTTAATAATGCACCAATAACGAACATAAAACACACAACACTACGATTTGATCTATTCTGGTGCAAATGACGACTTTAACCTTGCAGTTCGTGTAGTGTGAGAACGTGCACGAAAATATTGGAGAAGCCTGGATGAATGTGATTCATTGGATTTATCTAATCTAATGGCCTGTAATTGACCGCACCGCCGCACCTAAAGCCCTTGCCACACTTGAACCTTCCTCTCTCTCTCTCTCTCTCTCTCTCTCTCTCTCTCTCTCTCTCTCTCTCTCTCTCTCTCTCTCTCTCTCTCTATATATATATATATATATATATATATATATATATATATATATAGATTAGCGCTCAAATGCGGCAGTGGCTTTAGGTGCGGCGGTGCGGCTATATCAGCATCGTCCATTTTGCTTAATCTAACGGCAGCGGCTAATTTCTGAAGATTTAAAGATTTAAGCGCGTCCTGATAAGTGGGGGGTGTTATGGTAATTGTAGTGGTCATTTATATCGGCCGCTTGTCAGAATACACCAACAGTGTTAACAAAAGACACCAATAGTGTTAAGAAAAAGCACCACAATGAAATGCACAAATACACCAAAAAATACACAACACACTCAAAAAATACACCATATGTTAGGAATAAAGTGTAATGGTTTTGATATGCCAAATTTGTATTTGTAGATCCCCCAATTTTATTTATAGGTCTAGTAGAGTCTTAGACCATGATCGGGAAATTATTTAATTATGAAAAGAGAAAAACAGAGGAAAATGGATGAAAATAGAAGAAGAAGATATAAAGCCGAAAATCAAGAATTTGTCTGGAGAAAATGACAAATTGAAGAAGAAGTTGAATGATATGAATTCACGTCGCTACTACTCAAAGAAGATATCCCAGAAGAATTTTCGTGAAGAAAATTAATATTGGAAGAATGCATGAAGTTGACTTGGAGATCAAGCATCTATGGAAAGAAAGAAGTACATCAAATGTGATTGGAGATTTTATCAAAAGCTGTACGGATGAAGTGGATGATGCTTGATATATTATCCAAAATGGCTCAAGTTCGAAACTCACCATCAACAATTTTACAAGGTAAAATTTGAGAAGTCAAATTAAATTAATCTGATGGAGTTGGGCGCTAGTTTAAAGCTTTGGGCGCCGATTACAAGTGGAAATTGCTTCAATTAAATAAACTGAACGGGGAATCATTCCCCCGTTCAGTTTATTTAATTTGGGTGGCAATTGAGATGCAATTGCATTCAAAGGAATTGGGAGCCGATTTCATAGTAATTGAAATTGGGAGCTAGTTCGAAGCAATTGAAATTGGGAGCCAGTTTCAGAGAAATTGAAATCGGGAGCTAGTTCGAAGCAATTGAAATTGGGAGCCAGTTTCAGAGAAAGGGAGCTAGTTCGAAGCAATTGAAGTTTCAGAGAAAGGGAGCTAGTTCGAAGCAATTGAAATTGGGAGCCAGTTTCAGAGAAATTGAGATTAATTGAAATTGGGAGCTAGTTCAGAGAAATTGAAATTGGGAGCAAGTTTCAAATGAAATCAATTCAAGTTGGGAGCCAATGTAGAATTGAAATTGGGAGCCAATTGTAGTATGAGATGCAATTCAGATTGGGGACCAATTAAAAGAAGACATTGGAAATTGGGAGCAAGTTTCAAATGAAATCAATTCAAGTTGGGAGCCAATGTAGAATTGAAATTGGGAGCCAATTGTAGTATGGGATGCAATTCAGATTGGGGACCAATTAAAAGAAGACATTGAGGAGCAATTGAATTGAAGTCCAATTTCGAAGTCAACATTGAGAAGTAATTGGAGCACCAGGAGATGTTGGGAGCCAATTGCAAGTTAAAGTCAATTGGGAGCCAATTACAATGGAGAAATTCAAATTGGGTGCCAATCACAAGCCAATTGAAAGTCAATTGGGAGCCAATTACAATGGAGAAATTCAAATTGGGTGCCAATCACAAGCCAATTGAAATTGGGTGTCAATTACAAAGGAGAAATTCAAATTGGGTGGAAGTTCAAAGCCAGTTTGAAGTCAGAGAACACCCAGACGTGAGAATGAAATGAAGAAGATGAAGCAGAACTTACAGTGAAAAATATTCTCACAAGGAATATACTAGTCTAACTAGTATGGGATTAAAATAAAGATTATTTTTGAATCCCAAAGATACAAGGACCACTTCAGAGCTAATCAGAGAAGCCACTCTACACCAAAACTGAGACCCAGATATTTCCATTCAACGTTAAAACAGAGGAATATCAGATGAAGTTTGGGAGCTCATTTACATGGAGATGAAGATCTTTCAAACGGCTAGCTTATCTCTTTCTGACATTTTTGCAGAAGATAAGATAAGATCTTTGACATGGGAGCGTCTCTTTCCAACGGACGAATTCTCATTACCAGCTATAAAATGATGAAGATATGAAGACTTGAAGGAGCACGGAGAAGTGAACAAGAGAGCAGAAAATTCGAATCCATCAAGGGATCGAATAGAGCAATTAAGCTTAAAAGAGCTAAAATCTTCAAGTGTGAGAAAAAGAACTCAGAGAGCTTCAAAAGAGAAATATTCAGAGAGTTCTTAAACAGAGAAAAGCAGAGCAAAAATATCAAGTGCTTTACTTGATATATTCAAAAAGAGAAAACACTCAGAGCTGTCAAGAGAAATCATTCCAGAGTGTTTATCTTCATCAAAGAGACCTGCGCATCATTGAAGATCATCTATAGAGTCTCAGAAGTTGGAAGCAAGACAACACTTGTTTTGAAGCAAAACAAGAGAAAGGAGGAAAGTAGCACGGAGCTGTGAAATCCTGGATTGTCACACGGAGCTGTGAGATCCGAAGCAGCAGTGTCGGAGGCACTGGGCGTGATTGGTGTGGGCTTGGTGATCAAAGCACCAGATCACGGATACGTTTCTACCGGAGTGTGGAAGACGGGGGGAAAGTAACGCGGAGTCGTGAAATCCTGGGATAGTAGCGCGGCGACGTGAAACCCGAAGCAGCAGTGTGGTGTCACTGGGCGTGATTAGTGCGGGCTTTGTGATCAAAGCACTAGATCACGGAAATTCATTGTATCTTGGAACCAAGGAGTGGTAGATATAGTGAATTGGCTCTTGGAGAAAAGAGCAAGTGGAGTAGGAGGATTACACCACCTCGCGAACCACTATAATTGTCTTGTGTTCTTTACTGCTTTCTTTACATACCGCTCTTTACATATTCGCTCTCACGAAGATATACTGCTCACACAATCTCACACACACTTTATGTTTATTTATTTCCGCTGTGCACCATACTCTAACAATCTAGTTAAGAGTTTTGGTTTATCTCTGTCTTAGCAATTGTTGTGCTGTGCGAAAAAGTTTGAAAGTCTATTCACCCCCCCCCCCCCCCCCCCTCTAGACTTTCACCTAACCTCTTTTGGGACCAACACCATATAACTCACCACCCCAATGGTGTATTTCTGAACACTGTGTGGTGCTTTTATTCATACCTAATGGTGTGTTCTGGTGATGCATATCTAATTTGTGACATGTTTTTTTGGTGTGCATTTTCTAACATGGATGGTGTATATTTGTATAACTATTAGTGCACCCGCACTGACCGCATGGGAAGGCGCGGGCGCACCTAAACTTGGCACCAACACGAATCCTCAAATACACCACAGTAAGGTTAATAATGCACCAATAACGAACATAAAACACACAACACTATGATTTGATCTATTCAGGTGCCCAATGACGACTTTAACCTTGCAGTTCGCGTAGTGTGAGAACGTGCGCGAAAATATCGGAAAAGCCTGGATGAATGTGATTCGTTGAATTTATCTAATCTAATGGCCTACATTTAACCGCACCGCCGCACCTAAGCGCACTGCCGCACTTGAACCTTCCCCTATATATATATATATATATATATATATATATATATATATATATATATATATATATATAGAGAGAGAGAGAGAGACGGAGCCAGAGGGGGGGCAGGGGGGCACCTGCCCCACCTCACCCCACTCCACCCCTGCCCTATATATTGCCTTTGTATATAATATGTATACATAGTACATTATTAGTATAAGTATTATAAAACAGATTATGTAAACAAAAGCATTAATAGACAAGGTGATAGGAAATATGTTTGAGTTTAAAAATGGCTTGGGTTCGAGCATTTGTATTGACACTGTTACTAATCCTCTTCACATATTTGCTTAACACAATTAAATTTTGGCATGATATATATAATTTTCTTTTATATTAATAATGGGATGTCTTTTTTTTTTTTTTTTTTATTTTATATATATTAATAATGAGATGTATATATATAACTTTCTTTATATTAATATGGGATGTATATATATCTTCCTTTATATTAATAATGGAATGTGTAATTTATAATGTGTTTTATATTCGAATTGTTTTATCAAATTAATTATGTTTCATATTTTGTTATAAATATTTTTATAAAGTTTTAATATGTTTTATTTTTCGCTATATCTAGCAATATTTATTGTTATACTTCTTAAGTGTTTCATTTTTTTTTCAAACTTTCTCTTTTATTTTAATTTTTTGTCCTCACTGAAAATAATTTCTGAATCCGCCACTGAATCCATCCCTACTTCTTTGCCCCCCCCCCTCAACATATATATATATATATATATATATATATATATATATATATAGAATAAAGTTCAAATGCGGCGGGGTCTTCCCGTGCGGCGGAATTCCAGAATACACCAACAGTGTTAACAATATGCACCAACAGTGTAATAAAAGCACACCACAATGAAATGTAATAAAACATAACAAAATACACAACAGACTCAAAAAAATACCCCATATAACTCACCACCCCCAATGGTGTATTTCCGAACAGTGTATGGTGTTTTTATTCACACCTAATGGTGTGTGTTTGGTGATGCAGGGCTCTGTTTATTTTGTGTGGTGTATTTTCCTAACGTTGATGGTGCATATTTGTTGAACTATTGGTGTTGCCGCACCGTAAGAAATCGCCGCACCGTAAGACACTGCCACACCTGAACCCACATATATATATATATATATATATATATATATATATATATATATATATGTGTGTGTGTGTGTGTGTGTGTGTGTGTGTGTGTGTGTGTGTGTGTGTGTGTGTGTGTGTGTGTGTGTGTGTGTGTGTGTGTATGTGTGTATAGAATCGCACTCAGGTGCGAATGCTTCGCCCAGGAGCGAAATAGGAATGGATTCTGTCCGTCCACGTGTCCAGATCTAATGGATGAGAAACACTGATTTTTTTAAAAAGCGCGGTGGCATTTTCGTAAATAATTGAACATAGAAGTGCAAGTAAAATGTATTACAAGTGCATGTAAAATGTATTATAGGTGCAAGTAAAAATTTACACTGAGCATCAATACTAAGTACACCTATAGTTCTAAGTAGTTGCACACACAGTTATAAGTAGTTGCACCTAGCAGGGCCGGCCCTGGGGCAAGGGCAGGCTGGGCCCTTGCCCAGGGCCCATGGTTGGGGAGGGCCCCATCTTATCTCTTATACATAGTATATATGTATTGAGTATAAGTAATTTATATACATATATTTTATACTAAGGTGAATTAGCTTAGCTGGTAAGATATTTAAATTTTAACCTCCTTCAATCAAAGGCCGGTGATCCAATCCTTCCCTTTACATTTTAGAATTCCTCAACTTTACTTCTTTGCTTATATTATAATGTATCTTTTAAAAAATTATTTTTAATGATTTTTTGTGTTTAATACGGAGTAGTATTTTTAATGTAGTTTTTAAATATATAAATTTTCATAAATTTATACTAAACATAATATGAAAAAAAAATTATATTAAATATATAAATTTTAATACAGTTTCTAAATTTATAAATTTTTATATACTTATACTAAACATATTATGAAAAATTATAAATTTTTTATATACTTATACTAAACATATTATGAAAAATTGAATTAAAAAAACTTCAATCAACTCATGTTAACCAAACAAGACACATAAAAATAGGACGGAGGGGGTTATATGATATATTTTTAGATTGAATTATGAAAAAAATTAAAAGATAATTTACTCCGTACATTTTTATGAATATCTAATCAATGTAATATAGAAGTTTCTATCATGTGTCATTGTATTCAAATTATTGTAAAAAAGTTTGAAATTTATCTAGTTAAAAGAAAAAGTATTTATAAAAATCATATAAATATAGAAGATGTGTGATTTATAATATGCTTTATATTCAAACTATTTTATCTAGATAATTATGTTTCATATCTTTTTGAATTTTTTTATTGCGTTTTGAAATATTTTAATTTCTTTCTCCTAGTCAAAAAAATATTTTTAGCTTCACATATGTTTGTAATTATTGTTTTATAAATTTTTAATAATAATTAATTTATTATTTATTATGATAACAATGTTATTGTTTATAAGTTGACTCGATTTTAAATTATTTATTCATTTTTATAAATTATAATAATTATTTATTTATGAAGGCACTTATATGATTATTTATTATTTTACATTAAGGAAAGCACTTAGATTTTTTTTCATGATTATTATTGTCCCTGTAAAATTATTAAAAACTTGTTAATCTTATTTAAAGTTATTGATATTATTAGTAATTTTTTTCTTATTTAAATTAAATCTTAGGCATGAAATATATATTAACCGGGGCCCATTTTTTTGTCCTGCCCCGGGCCTAGAAAATGATTGGACCGGCCCTGCACCTAGGTGCATGAATGTGGACCTCATTGAAAATTATACCACAAAATAGTTTTTAAACCAATTTTTCCAACAAGATCAACATTAAGAAAGAAAAAAAAAATCTATATATGTATATGAAGAAGTAATGTTTAATTTTTTTTTTTGGGATATATTTTGCATATTTTTAAACGTTGATAACAATTATTTAAATGTTAGTTGGAGATTTATAACATTTTTAGAGGAAATTGGAATAATAGAAACATGTTTAAATGAAAATTAGAAATGAAAATATTTTTCAAAGTTTACAATATTTTTTTATACAGAAAATTACGGCATCAACAATGTATCTCTTTATATATTAGAGTTTTCTCATACCCATCACCTACACAGCATTTAACTACCTCCATATTATCACTAAAAATAATTATTTATATACCTATATATTATATACTATATTTAGAGCAATAGAAAAAGACACAAACTAAAACAAAAATAAATAAATAAATAAAGTTGCGCATAATAGAAAGTTAGGTGGGTGAAACTTTGGAACGTACACATAATCTGATGGCTGAAACGTGAAATACAAATGTCTCTTATCTTTATTTATTTATTTGAAATTTAAAATTGTTACAAAGTATTTAGACATTTCACAATAACACTTTATCGCCAAGTCAAGCCATTTTTCCTCTATTTGCTTAAGTGAAGGAGATTTCTCCTCACTTTTTACACCTTGAATGTATGTGCCCATAGAAAACATGAAAATTGATTCTCCAAAAGGAAAAAGAGGGTAACAATACACCAAGTAATATTCATTTACTTTTTTTTTTTTTTTTGAAGTTGTGCACCGGTACGTTTTTTTACATTCAAGTGGGACTCACTACTTTTTGAAAATTAAAAATGAAAAAATTGAGTTGGAATTAAAAAAAAAAAAATGTATGCAAACTAATCAAATCCCTTAAAATTTTCGATTTGTCAATTGTCGTACTTCTAATTTCTAAACAACAATGACTATGGGTCATATGTTAGTCAAAAGATTTATAATGTGGCATTGTGGCCCTTATTATCCAATCCAATTCATCCAATCGTTATACCCTATACCAATGCGCGCGTAGCACTGTGCGCCTCTAAAACGACGTCGTTTTGGAAGGCGCGGTAGGAAGTTGTTGTGATTATGTATATTTGTTCATTCAATTATGTATATTTGTTCATATAATTATGTACATTTGTTAGTTATATTAATATTATTATTCTTATTGTGGGAGTCAGGACTTGCTCGGCTACATCGATGGGACCATTCCGTGTCCGCTGGCCACCATCGAAGTGCCATCATCCGGCGAGTCCTCTCCCGCGGCTGCTACGGTTGTTGTCACTCCCAATCCGGCGTTCAAAATATGGGAGAAACAAGACCAATCAATTTTGTCTCTCCTCGTTTCCGCGATGTCAGATGAGGTTCTTCACCTCGCGGTTGGGCGCAATACATCGGCAGAAGTTTGGACGTCGATTACGCAGGCTCTCGGCTCGTCCAGTCAGGCGCGATGCCTTAGCCTTCTCGGGCAGTTCTAGATGCTACGCCAAGGGAATGCCACGATCGCCGACTATCTAGGCCATGCGCAGATGCTTGATGAGGCTCTTGTTCAGGCTGGCCGGCCGCTCTCTTTAATGGAACAAAATTTGTATGTGTTCCGCGGGCTCAGGCCGGAGCTCAAGGCCATCGCAACCTCTCTCACTGCCTCCGGGAATCCGGTAACGCTCGCTCATTTATCTGACCATTTGCAGGCACACGAGTTCATACTCGTGGATGACTACCCCTCGGCGGTTGAGCCCGGCGTTCCGGCGACCGCCATGTATGCTGGCCGAGCACCGAACAATGGCGGCAGGCAGACTCAGAACCACCGTGGGCGCGGTGGGCGCAGAGGACAGGGGCGTGGCGGACGTGGCGGCCATAATGGGAATCGGAGGTGCCAAATTTGTCGTTCGCATGGTCATACGGCTGTGTACTGCTTCAAACGGTACAGTACACAGCCGCCTCAAGCACACATAGCCGTATCCGGGGAAGCTCCGGCGTCGTCGACTTCTGGCTCGGGCGACGGCTGGTTCCCGGACACTGGCGCCACCGCACACGCGACTCCGGATGTGGGAATGATGCAGCATTCCGAGGAGTATGGGGGAACCGATGTGCTACGAGTTGAAAACGGGGCAGGGTTTGGCGATCTCGCGAGTCGGTCGTGCATTAATTCCTTCTGTATCTAAAAAATTATATCTGTCTGATATTTTACACGTACCGAGTTTGTCTGTTCCACTCTTATCCGTTAACAAATTTACATCTGAAAACATGGTCTTCTTTGAATTTCATTATGACTATTTTTTTTTGAAGGACTCCACAACCAAAGCAGTTTTTCTTAAAGGTCGTGCATCGGGCGGACTGTATAAGCTCCCGGTTTCCCGGACACATCATGCGTTCTTCAGTTCCCGTGCTACGCCCACTGTGTGGCACCGTCGCCTTGGTCATCCCCACAAAGTCGTCCTAAATAAAATTCTACAGAACTGTCCGGTTGAGTCCAATAAAGCCGAGTCCGTGGAGTCATGTGCAGCTTGCCACCTTGGGAAATCAGCAAGATTTAAATTAGATAGGGTCCCAAATAGAAGTGAAAATGTATTAGATTTGGTTTTTACCGATATATGGGGTCCGTCACCTGTAATATCTACAAATGACTTTCGTTATTTCGTTCTATTCGTGGATGATTTTTCCCGTTTCTGCTGGTTTTACCCATTAAGGGTGAAATCAGACATTTATAAAATCTTTGATTCATTTCGGGTCCTGGTAGAGCGACAATTCTCGCGCTCTATCAAATCAATTCAGTCGGACTTAGGGGGTGAATACCGCAAACTGCACAATACGTTTCAAACACTGGGAATTAATCACCGTCAGTCATGTGCCTATACACATGAACAAAACGGCCGTGTGGAGCGCTGGAATAGACACATTGTCGAAACCGGGCTTGCTTTACTAGCTGAAGGCAAAGTCCCGCAACAATACTGGACTACGCCTTTGAAACGACTACCTGTTTAATCAACTTTTTACCTTCGTCTGCTATACAGTTTAATAGTCCATACACTCGTCTCTATAATACACCACCACCCTACACTTTTCTTCGTGTCTTCGTGTGTCGGTGCTACCCTTTCTTACGCCCATATAACAGGCATAAGATTGAGTATCGCTCAGCACCCTGCGTCTTCTTAGGTTACCCAAACTCCTTTAGGGGATATAGATGCATCGACTTGGCGAGTGGGAGAACCTACATCTGTCGCCACGTCCGATTTGACAAAAATGTGTTTCCTTTTGAAATAGGTAGTGTGATGCAGGCACCACCACCACCACCTGCGGTGCCTTGGGCTTCTGGGCCCATTATTCCGTACTCTCCACTGAAATCTGAACCGCCTGCACACGCACCGACACCTCCTCCCTCAGGTCCTGAACCTATGCCTTTGGCTAGTATACCGCCACCTTTGGCCATTACTCACACCGCACCTGCCAAGCCGCGGGCTCGCAAGGCTCGTACTCAGCCTCTAACCCGGGATCATGTCATGCGTCTTCGGCATATGACTAGAGGCACAGATGAGCCGTTTCAGGCGTTAACAGTAACTACTGATCCATCTTGCTACTCCCAGGCTGTCGGACACCCTCATTGGCGGGAGGCGATAGATCTAGAGTTTAATGCCCTGTTACATAACCATACCTGGCGGTTAGTGGCACCGGAACCACATATGAATATTATTGGGTGTAAGTGGGTATTCAGGACCAAGCGCAATGCCGATGGCTCGGTAGAGCGCTATAAAGCACGTCTTGTTGCAAAAGGGTTCAACTAGGTAGCGGGGGAGGATTTCTTTGACACGTTTAGCCCCGTGGTCAAACCCACCACGGTGCGTATGCTTTTCTCTCTTGCTGTGTCAAACAGGTGGACACTACGCCAGTTAGACGTACACAATGCCTTCTTAAACGGTCATCGGGCAGAAACAGTGTATATGAAACAACCCCCAGGCTACGAAGACCCAACTAATCCTGGTCATGTTTGTTTACTACAACGGTTTCTCTATGGCCTCAAACAGGCTCCCCGGGCTTGGTTTAAAAGGCTACAGGATTTCTTGCTTTCTACAGGGTTCAGGGCTTCTAAAACTGATGTCTCCTTGTTCTACTATACTAAGGGGACTTCTCGGGTTTACTTACTGGTCTACGTAGACGATATTATTATGATGAGCAAATGATTCTGTTTTGGTTCGTGACTTATTGCAACGTCTTGCCCCGGTCTTTAAAATCCGAGATCTTGGAACACCAGGTTTTTTCTTAGGGATTGAGACGGTAACAGATGGGGATAATATTGTTCTTTCACAGCGCCGATATATGTCTGATTTACTTGGTCGGTTAGGCATGATTGACTGTAAACCTCTGGCTACACCAGCTGCAGTCACCAAGGCCGTTACTCTTTCTGACGAGTTGTTTGACAACCCTACACAATACCGTCGTGTTGTGGGGGCTTTACAGTATCTCACCATTACTCGACCAGACTTGTCATATGCGGTAAACCGACTATGTCAATTCATGCATGCGCCAACAGTTGATCATTGGAGTCTGGTTAAGCGGGTACTACGTTACATTAAAGGGACGATACACTACGGGCTACGGTTAACACCATCTTCTTCGACCACTATACATGCTTTTTCGGACTCCGACTGGGCCGGGTGTCCAATAGATAGGAAGAGCACGAGTGGGTTTGCAGTTTATTTGGGGTCAAATCTCATTTCCTGGTTATCAAAGAAGCAGCGTACCATTGCCCGTTCGTCTACCGAGGCTGAGTATAAGGCGCTGGCTGATGTTTCTGCCGAAGTTACTTGGGTGGTTTCCTTGCTACGTGAACTTGGGTTACATTCTGGTCAGCCAGCTACCTTGTGGTGTGATAATCTTGGGGCTACCTACCTCTGCGCTAATCCGGTGTTCCATGCACGCACAAAACATGTGGAGATTGACTACCATTTTGTTCGAGATAAGGTCGCCTCCGGAGATTTCGTCGTCAACTATGTTTCTACTGCAGATCAGCTAGCAGACATCCTCACCAAACCATTACCTGCTCCTCGCTTTGCTACTCTACGGGACAAGCTAAATGTTGTGTTGCACCAGCCATTAGCTTGAGGGGGTGTGTTAGTTATATTAATTATTATTCTTATTGTGTTACAATTGTAATAGTCAAATATTGTTATAGAATAGTGTAGTTAGTTTAGACTTTTACTGAGCGTTAGTTAGAGGTCTATTTCTGATATACTTGTAGCTCCTATTCTGTTGGTTAATCTAATCGTCGATTCACATCTTTCATCACATTTTTTATAAAATTATGTACATTTTTTTATACAATTATGTACATCCGAATAAGGAAATTTTTGTGTATTATGTTAAGAGTTGATGTGTATTAGATTAAAAGTTTATGTTTATTATGTATTATGTTAGATTATGTGCATTATCTTTTAAAAAACAGTATGTATATTTTGTTATACAATTATATACATTCATGTATACAATTATGTACATTCATGTATAACATTATGTACATTTTTGAACATGGGGTTTTTAAAAAAAAAAAAAAAATTAACTGCCAAACACTGGGGCGGGAAATTTCAAAAAAAAATTAAAATTAAAACGACGTCGTTTTGCATCTGGGCGCACAATGCAACGCGCGCCGTGGTGTAGGATATAAATTGCCCAATTCATCATTATAAATGCATCGCACAAGGTGGATCCGAATTCAAATGTTCACAATTTACATACTAAATGTTCACAATTTATCTTTTAAAAATGTACAATTTGTATACTACAAACACACAATGTTAATATATATGCAATTGATTACCTTGTTTTGTATTCACAAGTTCCTTTCAAATACTGCAGCCACACAATATTAACAGATTAGAATTTGATGATCATGCATTGTATTCACAAATTTCCTTGTACAATTATTATGTGGTTTGATTTAGAAACACAATTTATATTCTAGAATTTTATAATTCCAATACTAAAAATACATCATTTATAAATTATTTAAGACAAGGATTTACCTTGTAAGGTGGAACCTGGTACATGGTTTAACAACTCACAACAATGACAATGGGTCATAAGCTAGTCAAAAGATTTAGAGTTCTACTACATAGATTCCCAAAATTCTACTCCCTCATTTATACTCCCTGAGGTGGCAAATCAGGATTGGTTATTTTCATCATGTGGGTCCACAGAAAAATGTCTACATCAAGAGCATGTGAGAGGGAGTACAAGTTGGGAGTTTAAAATGAGAGTACACCAAGTATTTTCCAAAGATTTATAATGTGGCCCTTATTATCCAATCCAATTCATCATTATAAATGCATCGTTTGCCTTTATTTCTACATGGAATTTTTGAATATCCATATTTACTTTTATGAGGTGCGGGTACTAATTACAAAATATATATATATATATATATATATATATATATATATATATATATATATAGATCGCATGCAACTGTGTCCTTAGGTGTGACCGTGCAGTTTATCTTTATTCATTGGATAATTTGGATTGCAGCAAATCAACACACTAGATTCTTTCAAATTCGCGCCTATGAGCTCCAATTCCGCGATGTGTAGCAACAATTTTGTCCGATCCTTCGAATTCAAATGTCAGAGACTCTTCGAATTCAACTACCGTACTCTATATAAATTTATGCATAGGAATCCCCTACCGTGCAGTTTATCTTCATTTATATGACGACGAACATGGCGAGACAACGACGAACAAATCCCCTGTAAGTGTACAAATTAGTACACATTAGATTGGCTAATTTATTACGGAGTAGTTTATTTTATTAATATGTGATGTTAATTAAATTGATTTGTAATTAGTATTATTGGACCAAGCTAAAATGTGTGGTGGAGATTTATTGTTAATGAATTGGACAAAGAGCAAGTCTGAAGATCTCAAGTTAAAGAAGATGTGGTTGAGAAGAATTCAAGCCACATGTGAAAGTTACAATCAAGGATTGGATGAATGGGAATTGCGTACAGTATATAAGGAAGGGAAAACGAAAGAGGAAGTTGTCAATTCTGAAATTCTGATCTCATATGCAAGCTTCCTATATTACTGCTTTAATATTGATTATATTATTTGTGATTTAAATCTGTACTTCAAATCAGTACCTGTGACAGCTGAAGTGCTACACCAAAGATGGTTATGGCATGCACGGTTCAGTCCTGAGTAGGTGTTTTAGAAGAGTTGTAGTGGTAAAGGCTGTGAGCCGTTTGTAGTTACCTCTTGTAATACTCTATGGTGAACATCTAGTGGATTGGGCAGACGTGGGTTGCCCCGCAGACGTAGGAGAAGGAGCTCCGAACTGCGTAACAATTTTACTGTGTCTTTACTTTATTTATGCTTTCAATTTCGTTATTTATACGTTGATTAAATTGATTTAATTAAACAGCGAAATTGTCTCGTAACATAAAATCAAGTAGAATCCTTAGTGTTAAATTGATTTCAAGATACACGGGCTTTTTCATTTGGTATCAGAGCCTCCAGACTTAAGTTATTAGTCTGACGATCTGGCTACTCCGTGCCCCTTGATCTCAATCCTTCAGCGGTTAGTATTATTATTTATGATTTTGTTAAATTGATCGATCTCACGGGTTATTGAGTGTTATAGAATGGAGCACACTAAAGCTCTTCCCCAGCTAGTCGGTGACAACTATGCGTATTGGAAAGTGCGCATACGTACTCATCTCAAAGCACAAGGTGAAGCAGTATGGTGTATCATTGTAACAGGCTAGGAACATCCAACCAAAGCCAGTACCAGTGAGGATGAAACTCGAATGACGAAACCTGAAAATGAATGGACCCAAGCTGAGAAAACAAGAGCTGGACACAACGATAAGGCACTAGATATTATTTATGGGCTAATTCATGAAAGTCAATTTCCTATTGTTGCAGGCCATGATTCAGCTAAAGGCGCATGGGAAGCACTAGAGGCTACCTACGAAGGCACATCGTCGGTAAAACAATCGAAACTACAACTGGTACAGTCAGACTTCGAGGAGCTCCGGATGAATGAAGATGAAACCATCATGACCTTTCACACTCGTGTGCAAGAGCTAGCAAATCGAGCTATGGTCCTCGGAGAACCGTTCACTCAAGAAAAGTTGGTGAAAAAAATTCTACGATCACTACCACCTCGGTTCCGGATGAAAGTTACAGCAATCCAGGAACATGACAACTGGGAGAAAAAGATTGTAACACAACTAATGGGGAATCTAAGAACTTATGAGATGGAAATCTTAACAGATCACACAAAAAAAAAAAAACAAAAAACAGTAGCATTTACCGCTGAAGAAAATAATTGTGAACATGACTTAGATGAAATAGGTGATGATCCATTTGTATTTCTTACTAAACAGTTTTCTAAACTTTTGAAACAGGTATCAAAAGGTTCACGAAACAAGAATATGCAAAAGGGGGCGTCATCATCTAAAACGAGTTCTAAATCCGGATCATCAACCTTCAAGTCTTCTGGTTCACGTCCAGGACAGTCCAAAGAGAAATCCACCAGTAAAGGGATCAGATGCTATGAATGTGAGGGCTTCGGACATGTACAAGCAGAGTGCCCCACCTATCTTCGACGCAAGAAATCCATGTCAGCAGTTACTTGGAGTGATGATGACTCGGATGGTGAAACAGGAGGATCTGATTCAGACGAAATTTCTGGTAATTTTGTTGCCTTTACTGCACATATGGCTGCTGGATCGTGTCATGAAGATGTTGCTGACTCAGAGGGAGGCGAGTATATCTCTGCAGAAGATTTAGAGTCAAGTGAATCATCTTTTGAAATTGAGTTTAATAAGTTGTATCCCAAATGGGCAGCACTAAGGAAAGAAAATCGTAGATTAACTAGTGAAATAGGGATTGTAACAACTGCAAAGAAAGTGTATCAAACTCAAATAGCCGATAGGGATTTGCTTCTTAAAGAGGCATTGTCCCAAGAAGAAAAACTGAAACAAGAGGTACAAACTCTGAAGCAGGAGCTGAACACCTACAAACGCCAAATCCAAATGATGGATACCACGTCTACACTTGATGAAATCCTTGAGTCTGGAAGAAAGACTTCTGCAAAATTTGGTATAGGTTTCACAGGAAACAGCTCAAAGGATAAAACGGTGTTTGTCAAAGCGTCAGGCCCTGGTCAAGGCGATATTCTAGAATCTAGCACAGCGACACGTCGCGTTGGTACAGTCAGATCACTCAAGCCATATTATAAAACCTATAACCCGGTATGTCATTATTGCAGGTTACGGGGTCATACCAGACCTGAATGCTACTACTTCTACAAGGATCAAAGAATGGAGAAGTTCAAACACAAGAATATCCAACCCTTTACAAGACAAATCTGGGTGAAAAAGACAGATTATGTCTCGTTCGTATCTTTCCACTCTAAAAGTACAGGTCGAGAAGAAAAATGGTACTTCGATAGCGGGTGTTCACGTCACATGACAGGATATGCTAAATTTCTGAGTAACGTAAATACAAGCAAAGGTGAAGTTACCTTTGGCGATGGTATAAAAGGACAAGTCACTGGTATAGGCACGCTAAACGTAGTTGGTCTGCCAAAACTAGAGAAAGTTCTACTAGTCAAAGGGCTTCATGCAAATCTTATAAGTATAAGTCAACTATGTGACCAGAACTGGAACGTGAGCTTCACCAAAAATAACTGCAGTGTCCTAGACAAAACAAATCAATGCGTTATGGAAGGTACAAGGTCAACTGATAATTGCTATATTCTCACTAACAATGTTTTGTGTTGCAGGATCAATATAGATGAAACTGAGCTTTGGCACCAAAAGCTAGGACATCTAAGTTACAGACTTCTTGACAAACTTGTAAAGATTGAAGGTGTTCGTGGATTACCCAAGCTGAAAGTCAAACCAACCATATGTGGTGCATGTCAAGCAGGAAAGCAAACCAAATCCTCTCATCCAGCGCAGCACACCATAAACACAAGTCACTGCTTGGAACTGATCCACATGGATCTCATTGATCCAACTCAAACAGAAAGTGTTGGGGGTAAGAAATACATACTAGTTTGCATAGATGATTATTCTCGTTTTTCTTTGGTTACCTTTCCCAGGGACAAGTCTGAGACCCTTGAAGCTTTCAAAACTCTGGCATTGAAACTTCAAAAAGAAAGAAATGAACCCATCATTCGAATCCGAAGTGATCACGGACGAGAATTCGACAACAATCTGTTCGATACCTTCTGCAACCAATCAGGAATCACACATGAATACTTAGCACCGAAAACACCTCAACAAAACGGAGTTGTTGAACGGAAGAACCGCACAATCCAAGAAATGGGACGAGTTCTGCTCAATGCCAAAGGACTACCTCAAAAATTTTGGGCAGAAGCTGTGAACACTGCATGCCACATCATCAATCGGGTCTATCTACGTCCAGGCACGAATCAGACTCCGTACACATTATGGAAAGGTAAGAAACCAAACATTAAATATTTTCATGTTTTCGGATCATGCTGTTTTATCTTGAAGGATCGAAACCCTGTCGCAAAGTTTGAATCAAAAAGCGATGAAGGCATCTTCCTCGGCTATTCAACAAACAACAGGGCATATCGTGTATACAACAAAGTTATCAAAACCATCATGGAGTCCACAAATGTTGTAATCGATGATCAACCGAGCGATATTATCACAATGTCTCCGTCTGGACAAATGACAGAACCTGACACAAGTTGTCCTGAACCTAATCCAGAGTCTCCTATGCCATCTTCCACATCAACTCAACCTAAGCAAGAAACTGAGTCTAAGTCTGAATTTGACACTGATTATGGTAACATTGATATCCCTACTCGCATCCAGAAAGCTCATCCAATACAAAACGTAATTGGAGATCCCAGTTCCGGCGTAAAAACCAGAGGTAAACCGAAACGCGATTATCTTCAATTAGCAGGATACTCTTGTTATACTTCGTAGATCGAACCGAAGAATATCAAAGAAGCTCTAACAGACGAACACTGGATCAAGGCCATACAAGAAGAACTGGGGCAGTTCGAACGAAATAAGGTATGGTCTCTAATTCCTAAACCTGACAATGTCAATTTTGTAGGTACCAAATGGATCTTTCGCAACAAAACCGATGCGGCTGGCAACATCGCTAGAAATAAAGCGCGGCTTGTAGCCCAAGGCTACTCCCAAATTGAAGGAATCGACTACGACGAAACATTTGCCCCTGTTGCACGGCTAGAGTCAATACGACTACTTCTATCGATTGCCTGTGCCCTAAAATTCAAGTTGTTTCAGATGGACGTTAAAACAGCCTTCTTAAATGGTTATCTCTCGGAAGATATATATGTTGCTCAGCCAAAAGGGTTTGAAGATCCACATCATCCAAACTAAAAATTACAAAAAGCTCTCTATGGATTAAAACAGGCCCCAAGAGTCTGGTATGAGAGACTTACTAAATATCTTCTTCAGAACAACTACAAAAGAGGAGGATCAGACAAAACGTTATTTATAAAACGATCAGGTAAACACATAACAATTGCTCAAGTGTATGTAGATGATATCGTTTTTGGATCCACACAACCAGGAGAGACAGACCAGCTAGTCAAGGTAATGCAACAGGAGTTTGAAATGAGCATGATAGGTGAACTAACCTATTTTCTTGGATTACAAGTGAGCCAAACTAAAGAAGGAATTTTTATCTCACAAGAAAAATATGCGAAAAATCTTCTATCCAAATTTGGGCTTGAATCTGCAAAAGATGCTCGTACTCATATCTCTACGACTTCAAAATTGTTCAAAAATGAAAAAGGAACGTCTGTAGACTCTACTATGTACAGAAGTATGATAGGCAGTCTACTATACTTAACAGCTAGTCGGCCAGATATTATGGTAAGTGTTGGGATGTATGCACGCTATCAAGCCGATCCAAAAGAGTCACACTTAAAGGCAGTAAAGCGTATTATAAAATGCGTTAAAGGTACGATAAATTATGGTATTTGGTACTCGAACGATACTAATCTGAATCTTGCAGGATACAGTGATGCTAACTGGGCAGGAAATGCTGACGACAGAAAAAGTACATTAGGCGGATGTTTCTTTATCGGAAAAAATCTAGTCGCCTGGCTAAGTAAAAAGCAGAACTCGATTTCACTCAGCACAGCTGAAGCTGAGTATATAGCGGCGAGTAGTTGTTGTACACAATTACTTTGGATGCGTCAGATGTTAACTGACTATGGTATAGAACAACAAAGTATGACATTGTTCTGTGACAACACCAGCGCAATCAACATCTCAAAAAATCCAGTCCAGCACTCCAGGACGAAACACATAGGCATTCGACACCACTTTATTCGTGAACTAGTCGAAGAAAAAGAAATTATCTTGAAATATACTTCAACAGATAAAAATCTTGCAAATCTATTCACCAAGCCGTTAGACAAATCGAGATTTGAACTGCCCTTGGGGTTTGCAATCCCATAGCTTAATCTTCCACACCAGGTATTACAAATAAATTCCAATTAATTTTTTTTATTAACATGGCTGTTTGTTTAACATTGTTGCAGAAGGACTCATTCGACTCTTTAATCCATAATATTATCTTTCCCCATATTTAATACCAGCTAAAACCAAACCATATCGTTCAATTTTTCCCAAACCGCTATCTAAAAATTAACGCCTCTCTCTCTCTTGTTACCTTATACGGCTCATTTGACCTCTTATATTCAATCTATTCTCAAAATTAAATCTTAAACTCAGATAATGATTCTATCATCCACAATACTCTCCTATTATAACTCTACTTTCTAGCCTTACCACCTAGTCAAATCTTTCCCTACTTTCATGTCTTTTGAGAACCATCTCTTCACCATCATACATCAACAAATTAATTCATTGTCTCTTTGGCTCTCTTACCCATCACCACCGTCTCTTTCATCTTCATCCTTAGAGCTTCCTTCAAAAAACTCTTCAACAATGGAAGAAGATAATCCTTTTGCGATCTTCACCACGAAATCGGAAAGATTAGAACTCCTTCGACACATTATTGACGCTGATTCTCCCCTCACATCTGATGACACCGATCGAGTGCTTGCCACGGTTAAGACACATGAGAGTCTCCTTGAAGGCCTTTCGGACAAAGAAACTAGGCAAATCAAAGCTCTCTCCCGTTTCATCTCAGCCGAGCCGTGGACTATTCAGGAGGATCCACCCAAACCGCCTCCATCCCAACAGGAGAAGGTGCATGCCCCATCTCCGGAAAATACGAAAAATTGGAGCATTGGAGGATGTTGTCTGCTTGTCTGATTCCAAGCAATCAAAACGAGGGCCCACATTGCCACCCAGAATGACAAGGTCCAGATCAGTTTCATGCCCAGTACCAAGTCCAGTCCCTGCACCAGCAGCTGCTACTGTCCCCTCTGGCTCAAAGATGAAACAACCCAAGAAGAAATATCACCCTATTTTACTGTCTCCGGATTTGATGTCTGACTGGAGTGTTCATGCTACTAGGGATTTTATCCTGGAGAAATCCATCAATGGGGAAGAGTTGACAGAAAAATGCAACATTGTGCCTATTTTGCGAGATCAATACCTGCTTGCCTCACTTGTTCATGTTGGCCCGTATTCCAGATGGCTCACTGCGGAGTTCTACACGAATTTAACATTGGATACTTTTTCGGAGGGGTCACCTCGATTTCAACAAGTTTTTATTCGGGATAAATGGTATTCCTTAAGTCCGGCCGTGATTAATTCCTATTTGGGTACTCCAAATCATCAAGCTGCTCCTGACCCGACTCCTAATCTCCTAGCCGCTGCTTTAACTCACAACAAGGTCGTCACTTGGCCAAACACCGGACTTGAAAGCCTAAAGCTCACAACGTTCTACTCTGTTCTGTTACGGCTTGCCTCAACAAATTGGATGCCGGCTGTTCGTCATCATCTTGTGTCTGACCAGCTTGCTGCCCTTCTCTACAAGATCAGGAACCGACTCCCTCTCAATCTTGGAGAAATTATCTTTGGCAATCTTTCTCAATTTGTGCGACATAGGGAACCTAAGGTACATCTACCGTTTCCTAGTCTCATTTTTGGACTTCTACAGGAACATGGGTTCAAACCCTACACAGATGAGGTGGTGATTGCTAATGCCTCAGTCTATAAATATGATGATTGTTTGACAAATAAGGATCACTATGATGATAGAGCTACGCTTTTGATCACTCCTGGCGCACCAACTGCCACGCCCTCTTTGTCTGCCCCTGCATCATCCGCTGACACTGCCTCTGCACCGAATCCCCGTCCTACGACAGCGATCAAGGAACCTCAGACGCTCATGGATCACCGTCAAATTGTTCTCACTCTTCAAGCGTCAATTGCTCAAGTTCGCACATCGGTTGCTTCTCAACAAATAACCATTGATGGCTTAGAAAAGTTGTTGGGTGCTCAGTTGGAAGAAATAGCCAGAATGGAGGCTATCTATGCTCAGATTCGATCTAATACTGGCGCTGGCACTGGTTCTATTTCTGAGAGCGATGAATCTAGGTCGGGCACCCCGTCTGCAAATTAATCCAATCCACTAGTATGATGTTCACCGATTTGTTTGTCATTTATTTGGCAAGAACAAAGGGGGAGTATTGGAGAAAGGGGGAGTATGTGAATTGTTTTGGATGTGTGGATGGTTGGTAAGTTTTTTGGTTTTTTGTTTTGGATGTGTGGATGGTTGGTAAGTTTTTTGGTTTTTGGTATACTTTAGTATGGATGTTAATCCTTGGTTCAGATGCTATTAATAATTTAGTATGACTATAAATATTTTTGGTATGACTATGAATGAATTAAGTATGCATGTCTTGGTATTTTTGGTATGTTGACTGCATAGTATGAATTGGTTCTAACTAGAATGCATATGAAGAAAGGAAAGCTCCAAGTTAGGGGGAGTAATTCAAATTACAGTATGGAAAGCGTGACATTTATGGTATGTTTGATACAACACTTTTTCGTGCATGATTCACTATTTATTAATTGGATGAAGTTTGTGAGTCAACATCAACCAAGGTTCAAAATAAAATCTCACACACGATTAAGTTTTGGTTTGGTCCTAAAAGAATTAAAATTGCATGTTTATTTTTCTCTATATGTTCAGTACGTATGCTATAGGATATTAATAAAATATTTGTTCTTTTTCCCAAAGTATAATGTTACTATTGTTTTACCAAATAAATTGCCAAAGGGGGAGATTGTAAGTGTACAAATTAGTACACATTAGATTGGCTAATTTATTAGTTTATTTTATTAATATGTGATGTTAATTAAATTGATTTGTAATTAGTATTATTGGACCAAGCTAAAATGTGTGGTGGAGATTTATTGTTAATGAATTGGACAAAGAGCAAGTCTGAAGATCTCAAGTTAAAGAAGATGTGGTTGAGAAGAATTCAAGCCACATGTGAAAGTTACAATCAAGGATTGGATGAATGGGAATTGCGTACAGTATATAAGGAAGGGAAAACGAAAGAGGAAGTTGTCAATTCTGAAATTCTGATCTCATATGCAAGCTTCCTATATTACTGCTTTAATATTGATTATATTATTTGTGATTTAAATCTGTACTTCAAATCAGTACCTGTGACAGCTGAAGTGCTACACCAAAGATGGTTATGGCATGCACGGTTCAGTCCTGAGTAGGTGTTTTAGAAGAGTTGTAGTGGTAAAGGCTGTGAGCCGTTTGTAGTTACCTCTTGTAATACTCTGTGGTGAACATCTAGTGGATTGGGCAGACATGGGTTGCCCCGCAGACGTAGGAGAAGGAGCTCCGAACTGCGTAACAATTCTACTGTGTCTTTACTTTATTTATGCTTTCAATTTCGTTATTTATACGTTGATTAAATTGATTTAATTAAACAGCGAAATTGTCTCGTAACATAAAATCAAGTAGAATCCTTAGTGTTAAATTGATTTCAAGATACACGGGCTTTTTCATCCCCAACCCAACGCACAACCAACTGCGATCTCAACTCTATATAAATTTATGCATAGGAATAGGGCAAATCATAGTGTTGTGTGTTTTATGTTCGTTATTGGTGCATTACTAACCTTACTCTGGTGTATTTGTGGATTCGTGTTGGTGCCAAGTTCAGGTGCGGTCAGTGCGGCCACACCAATAGTTATACAAATATACACCATCCATGTTAGAAAATGCACACCAAAAAACATGCACAAATTAGGTACGCATCACCAAAATGCACCATTAGGTATAAATAAAAGCACCACACAGTGTTCAGAAAACACCATTAGGGGTGGAAGAGTTATATGGTGTATTTTTTTGGGTGTGTTGTGTGTTTTTTTGGTGTATTTGTGCATTTTATTGTTGTGCTTTTTTCTGACACTATTGGTACCTTTTGTTAACACTGTTGGTGTATTTTGTCAAGCGACCGCTATAAATGGCCACTATAATTACCATAACACCCCTCCCCCCCCCCCCCCCCCTCTTACCAAAACGTGCTTAAATCTTCAAATCTTCAGTAATTAGCCACTACCGTTAGATTGAGAAGTTTTGACAATAGAGATAACGTTGTACGACCGCATGGGGTGACAAGGCCTCATATAAGCTCTCTCTCTCTCTCTCTATATATATATATATATATATATATATATATATATATATATATATATATATATATATATATATATAGTTCATTTTAGTGTATTTATGTTATGTTTGCCTATTTATAAACTAATACGATATTATATCATCCCTACAAGATATTGTAAAGTGGTATTTAAGTTGAGATTGAACTTTAATTTTTTAGCTGATTTTTTGTTGTGAAATTAAGACATTGATTTGAGTGTCTTGACATTCTTTTCGAGATACTGGTGCGTAGTAGAAAATGACTACCTCAAAGACAAATAAATTTACATTTTTTATTAGTTACATTTAAGTTTCTAAGCTCGATTCTATGTAGGGACATCTAAGCAGTCAAAATCCTTATATCTAATTAATTTCTTATTTATAATAATGAGGTTAGTTATTTTCATTACCTCTTCTTTTTTTAAGCAAAGTTTAAATAGTTTGGGAATAAGATCCTAAATGGAATGAACATGCTAAAGGCCCTTACAATTACTACTTTTTATTAGTCACATGGGTCACCAAATCATTAGTAATCCATGAAAATAAATAATTTTAATAACAAAATTGAGAGTAAGAATGGTAATTTTAGGGGTGAGAAATTATTCAAGTGGAATAGAATTAATGACCGTTTTGGTCTCTCGACTATGTCGTATTATCAAAGTGATCGTCGACTATCTTTGACCAACTAAATTCGCAACTATTGATTTTGTAATCGATTTGGTCCTTTGTAATTACCAAATTGGTCCTAGGTCAGGTTGACGGAGGATCAAATCGGTTATGAAATCAATAGTTAATGATTTAATTGGTCAAAATTAATAGTCAATGACCAATTTGATAATTACGACATAATCGAAGGATCAAAACGAAGATTAATTAAATTGGAATATACAAGAAACATGAGTCAACTACTTGAAGTGGAATCTTAAGCAAAGTGGAAGTGCATTATGGATCCTTGTAATCTATCTAACTCTATAATAAAGCAAGAAGTTTTGCCAATCATTGTTTCCCGCCCAATGCAAACGGTGCCGTTTTAATAGCCTAAATGAATCAGTGCGCATTTATTGATGTTCACATTGCATATCAGTACTCTAGGTAATTTATCTTGGAACATCACCCAATATTCAGAATAATAAATACATCGAGAACATAAGCATAATGAATGTAATCTTGGACTATGAAACGTTTTGATCAGCCTTTCATATTTCTAAGACAGTTCAAATTCGAAAAGTCACTGTTCAGCCTCTATATAAAGCTCCCATGGCAATCTGCAGTCCCAAATTCACCATCTATCCACTTCGAACCACCTGCAAATACACAAAGAAAAGACAAAAAACAGCAGCGAAGATACCATGCCATCTCAGTACATAGATGAGGTAGAGATTCGGAAGTTGATTGCAGACCATGCTGGTATTCATGGGTGTTGGGGAAGTCATTCAGCTTGAACTTGAAAAGCATTGCAGTTGAGGATTGCAATGTATATTCAGAAAAATTAAAGGTATAGTTCTGAGCATACCTTACTTCAAAAATGGTTGTTACCACTTATTTAATCCTTCTCTATCTCTCTTTATCATGTTTATCTTGAAAGTAATTTTTTTTTTTTTTTCAAATTTCTCAGCTTTTCCTCTACATCTACATTGAAGCACAAAAGAAAGATCAGCAAACAAGAGGTGATTATCATTGTTTTCTTTTATATCATTTTAAAGCAGCTCTATCTCATGAAGAATTGAAATAATTGTAAAAGTTTTACTATATGAACTTCCTTCATTTTAAATATTTATGCAGTATAGAAACACTTTAGTTTTCCATGATATTGAATTGCACAATGTAGAAAAAAATTGGTACTCTAGATGGGGTATTTTCATTATGCCTTTCACAATGTAATCTTCACAATGTAGAAAGAAATCTGTTTCTTGAATTGTATCTGTTTTCAGTTTTTTTGGTTTATAATCTTTTTATTTATTTATTCTTAATACTAATCTGTTTTATTATACTAATAGTATACTAATTAAATACTGTTTATTTTTTGTTATTAAACTAATCTAATATGTTTTTTTGTACTACTAATCTATTTACTCTTCTGGGAATGATCAGACAAATTTTTAGCTAGAAAGAAGCAACTACTGAAGGTACCTGAGTGCAGCCTCCCGCCCTCCCTAACAGCATCCCTGGCTTCTGTTTTTTCAGCTCTCTTCTTCTGAATGACCTCCAAGGTTGCACCAACTATGGATCTAGAGTAAGGATTCCTTTTGGTACTGTATCACATGGCTTAACTATAGACATACAGTAGACTAAGAATTAAAACAATACCTACATATAAATTGTAAAATATATATAACTCAAATTAGTTGTATCACATTGCTTAACTATGGACATACAGTAGACTATTGACATCAATTCAAACATGTGAACAAAACTAATTAGCTACATAATTTAATTTTTTCAATTAATCCTATATTCATGTTTGATTTCTTTTCTATTTCTTTATTTATTTTTTGTATTAGACTATTGGTTTCTGTCACTTCGAAATGTTGTAGGATGTACTCCAACAAGGCAGTGAAGATGAATACATTTGAAATCCAAAATGGTATTAAAGCTTCATTTTTATTACCAATTCTAATATCAATATGTAATTAATACATTGTTTTGTAGGTAAAATGATGTAAGGAGAACATTCCATGATCTTGAGGTGATTGAGGCAAAATCAGGACTTTATTGAAGAATATAGTCATAAAGCAGGCCACCAATATTGTGTATTAGTCATAAAACATGCCACCAATATTATGTAGACAATAGCTTTTCTCTAACAACTTTATTATTTCCTAAAGTGTACACAACTTTACTGTGTAAAGCTAACTTATAAGATGAGATTTAAGTATATAAAACACATGCAAATTGTAAATTTCTAAATACAAGTAGGGAATAAGTTTACACTTACTCGGGAAGCTCTGGATATCAAGCTCTCATTTTGAACCACATATCCTATTATTTTATAGATAATAGCCTGCATGAAATGAAAGAACATTGTAAAGTGACATCCATGCCTATTTCATTGACTATTATCACTACCTTTGAAAACGTGCACGTTTTCTGCCATCTATTAACTTCAACAAAAACACATGAGATATTTTGTATTAAATAGAAGAAAGAAATATTCAAAAAAAAAAATTAGAAGAAAATATTTTGAGTCTTGCGAGTTGCCTGTTTCTAAAATAAATATTTTTAAAGATTCCAAGAAAAAAAAAGGAACACGTGTAATGGAAACAGGTCAAGGCAAATCACAAAAATATAATATGTATCTATTTATATAACGATTAACATTGCAATTTGTTAAGTCTGGACTTTAAAATAACAAATTAAAAACAAATTGTGCAAAACAAATTAAAAACTGTGTTTGCAGGAATAAACATGTCTGGACTTTAAAAAAAAAACAAACTAGAAAGTGTGAATTTGTTAAATCAAAATATAATCCCAATGTAAAATGCCTAAATTGAAAAGAGAATACTTAGAATGTTTTCAAATCAAAAAACATCTACCTTATAAAATACCTTTAAAAAAACTGTTGGTTAAAAAATAAAGTTAAAAACTGGAAGAATAAATAAATGGTATTGATTTTACTATCAGACCATTACAGAACAAGTGTAATGGAAACTGGTCAAGAACTTGCATTGAAAACAATCAGCTGCTAACAAACCAGTGCTGATGTACAGTCTACATAAAATAACTGCACAAAATTACAAATCACATAAAGCAAACCACAAAATTATAATATGTATCTATTTATATAACAATTAACATTGCAATTTGTTAAGTCTGGACTTTAAAATAACAAATTAAAAACAAATTGTGCAAAACAAATTAAAAACTGTGTTTGCAGGAATAAACATGTCTGGACTTTAAAAAAAAAAAAAAAAAAAACTAACTAAAAATTGTGAATTTGTTAAATCAAAATATAATCCCAATGCAAAATGCCTAAATTGAAAAGAAAATACTTAGAAGAATGTTTCCAAATCAAAAAACATCTGTCTACCTTATAAAAGACCTTTAAAGAAAACTGTTGGTTAAAAATTGAAAGAATAAATAAATGGTATTGATTTTACTATCAGACCATTACATTTTAAGTTTGACTATCAGACCATTACATAACTTATAGAGCTTATGGTTTGGTTATAGCCACTATCAGTTCAAAATGACTACCACTTTGATTGGAAAAAATATAATCTTATGTTAAAAATCACTAAATTGAAAATAAAATACTTAAAAGAATGTTTTCTAAGTAAATAAACATATGTCCACCTTAAAAAATGTAAGTTACAAAAAAGGGTAACAGACTAATCTGGACTAATGCTAGGTTACAGTGGTTAATCAGCAGTAAATTAAGAAAATGGTTTGTTAGCAACTATCAGTTCCAAATGGAAGAACTGATGTTGGAAAAAATACAATCTAAATTTAAAAATCACTAAATTTATAATTTACATACTTTCAAGAATGTTTTCAAGTCAAAAAAGTTATTGAATGATACCAAACTTCAACTTTAAATTAAGTTTACAAAACCATTAACAAAAATTGTCTGATAGCTACATTACTCTTCAACAAAAGAAAAAATTACAAAATTTACACAATATACTACAACTACAGAAGACTTGGCCCATCTAACTATCAACTGTGTACACGTACAAACTGAAATGATAAAAAACTGAAAAATATTTGGCATCAGAATTGGGATTCATCATTTGTCAAAATCTGAAAACAAACAAGTGAGTAATCTTTAAATAATCTAAAATAAGGCAAAATTGGGAACACAATTGTTTAATGAAGAAATTAAGTAGCACACATTGATAGCAATTTCAAGGAAAAAATGAATTGTCATCATGTTAATGGTTTAGTGAAAAGCTTTTTGACAAATGTAATTAATGAATATAAAATCAGAAAACTACATAATGCAACTATCAGGCTTCATACATCTCAAATACATGCTGACCATAAAAAATTAGCTAACAACATCAACGATATAAGGCAAATCAAAGCATCAAGAAGCAGTGTATTGACAACAAAGGTACAATTAGAACTCTTACTTGATGTATGCATGTTACATTAACAGTCTTTACATTTCTTTAACTACCTTCTGATGTTTAGCCTTCATCTTCTGAATCAATTATTTTTGAAATTGCATTAAGCTGCAAGAATTAGTAGTTGTTAAATTAGTTAGTATCAGTGTACAACTTAGGATAGGATACATGAACTACAGAATTCATGCTCAATAAACAGGAATTTATATTCCCAGTTTCTAATAAAGAACTATAATTAAACATACATGATCCACAGAACATTGAACCAAATCACCAAAATATAGCATAAAGGTCTAGAGTTTAAATAAACAGCTTTTGAACCAAATCACCCTATTTGATGTACATAGGAAAACACTAATCTAATCTTAAACTAACATGAGCAACAAAATAGGCAAGAAAATCGAAATAATTAGTCGAAAAAGTCAGTATAAAATAGATAGACCAGATAACTTATCTCATAGGTTTTCTGAAATTTGGGTTTGAAATCAACCTCGCGATTTTATAGTACAAGTGAAAGACTGATGTAGAGAACGATTATTGGTCGTAGAGCTGAGATTATAGGTTGGATTGGAGACATTCGGACCAAGAGACAGAGAACGGGAGAATGTTCGAGAGAGAGGAGAGAGAGGATAAAGAAGGCGAAGCGTCCGCTCTAGATCAGAGATGAAGCCAAAATCGATTAAATACTCCAGGGCGTTGGGTCGGGTCAGAAATTTGGATTGGGTCATAAGATTGGGCCACCGGCTTGGGCTTGGATTTTTAAGTATATATTGTATTGTTTTATAATATAGATAGGTCTGATTGTTTAATTATATTAATTAGCCTGATTATTTAAGTGTAAAATTTTGTTGTATAATGGTGCAATTAGTTGTGTGGATTCTGAATATCGTGTACATTTTAAATACACTAAATCTACACAATCATTATGTCATACTCTGAAATTTTGTGGAACGTCATTAACAGCACATTAACTAAATTTTTTTTTCCGGTAAAAACGATGTCATTTGGGACCGTGTTCACCAAGCATGGTGAAGACGTTTCCACAGCATAATTTGTAAAATCTACATGTTTAAAATTACTAAATATACATTGTTTGATAAGATATATACCATAATGTACTTTTATTCTTTCAATCATGTATTTGACATAAATCTACTTCATTCTTTAAAATTAATGTATTACGTGTATATTAATAGTGTATTTGTTATTCATGGCCCATATTCCATTATTAAACATATATATTATATTATGTATATTAATACCGTATAGTAACAGTGTATTTCACTGAATACGCATTATTTTATGTATATTAATAGTATATATATTTAATAAAGCTAAATAGGTTCAAACAATTAATTAAGGTAATCACAAGACAAGATATTGTTGGGGCAAGCATCAATTCCTCATATATTTGGAGATCCTGTAAAGTATTTAGGCTAACTAAGAATCTACGCCTAAGAAGTGTACAATCATAGATTGAGGCTAAAGAGATTAAAGAGTTTGCAAAATGGATAGCTAATATAGGTGATGGAGTAGTTGGTAATTCAACTGATAGTGAAGCAGATATTACAATTCCAGATCAATTATTGCTCAAGTGTGACGATGATCGTATTGCTGTAATTGTTGATAACACATTTCCTTTGTTTCGACGCGGTATAAGTGATCTGTCATATCTTAAGAACAGTGTTATTTTGACTCCAACATTGGATGTGGTAGATAACTTTAATCAATACATGAGTGATCATAAAATTACAAAGTTTATTATTTCAAATTTATTAGGTTTTCAAACTATATATTTTTTTATCTAATTATATTATAATGTATATATGTCATAGTATATATATAGCCGCGCATCGCGCGGGCGCACCTACTAGTGGGAATATAAAAGACAACAGTCAATGTTGGGCTGTGCACTATTCTATTAATGTATATATTGTTATATGTATTCTCAAAAAGAGGTTATTGATATTTTCATTTTTAGTTCTCAATTTTAAAATATATTTTAATTTTAATACATAATAATTTTAAATACAATAGGGGAGTATTTGAATTATTTTTAACTAAGGGCCGTTTGAAAATCTAGAAAATATTTTTTGAAAAATGATTCTCAAAATATGACTCATTTTTATGAAAAATATTTTAATTTTATATTGTTTAGTTGAATGTTAGAAAACTATATATTTTTATTTGGTTTTTTTTTTGAAGGATTTTTTTTTAATAAAAAGTTAAGAAATTGTAGTTTCTATGTTTAGTTCTATTTTTCTAAAAATAAACATATTATTTGTTATAATAATAATAATAATAATAATAATATAATAATAATAATAATAATAATGATAATGATAATAATAATAATAATAATAATAATAATAATAATAATAATAATAAGTGTTGGTTGTGTGGTAATAATAATTTGAAAACTAGTTTAAAGAGGGATGATAGAGAACACATAAACAGAAAAATAACGAATATTGAAAATGTAACATTTTCACAAATTGGACATTTTTTTTCGGTGACCACAATGAATATTTTCATTTGATTTGATTTTTTTTGAATACCCAAACACGTAAAAATCCAAAAAATGACTTTCATCATTTTTCGAGTTTCGAAATACAACCTAAAAGTATCTGAAACATTTTTAAAGTTAAAAATCAAATGTAAAAATGTCAATATAGTCAAAGAACAAAAAATAAAATAAAATCATACTAAAAATTAATAAATCTTCTGTTAATACTGCATAGGTTGTAATAAAATATTTCAAGGATACAAACAATTTTTTGATACATCCAATGAAGAACGAGAATGCCATTTCAACTCCAATCTAATGTCTAAAAAGATGTTTATATTTTTGGTACTACCAAGTTAGACCCAAGATCCTACAGACTGGATCAATGAATGATATGTAGATGTTTCTATTCATCTGCTATTATTTCAACTGAATCAGATAAGGAGGCTCTATATTACTATATACAATCATCACCAAGTAATCTTATACTAATCATGAAAAAAACCAGCCCAATAGTGTTAAGAGAGGAACTTGAGTCGCTTAAACATCGCTTGACCGAGGCTCTGAAGAATCTGAGTTGAGAGAGGAACTTGAGTTGCTTAAACATGGCCTGACTGTCGTTCGTTTTTGAAACGAACTTAGAAACTTGGTTCCAGACTTCGAGTAGTACAACATGCAGTGTCATAACTTTCTTTTTGGATGACGAAAAAAACATACAGTCACTACCCGGGAGTATGCAATTGGTAAACCCCGCCCTCGACAAAAGACCATAAGGAGATAAACCAGCTTAGATTTCTCATAGTTAACTGGCTCAAACCAGGGAGGCCAATAAACCGTTTCCACTATGAGTCAAACTTAGAACCTTGTAGTTATCAAGCCAACAGCCCGACCAACTTGGCTGGAGTTGCCCTGCAATGCCACAACTTTTTCATACAATGTATGTAACCTAAACTCCATTTCCTGTGTAAGAAGAAGTGTCAGTTACTCTATTTTCCCTGAAAATTAAGGTATTTTGGCACATCTCAAAGTTAAGGTGAGCATTTGTCTCTCAAAGTAATTACTCCCTATAAATCTGGCATAAACAAAGATACGAGGCATATACAAATTTTGCAAAGGAAAAGCACACTTGAACGCCTAAACAAACAGTAAATGGAGCAAAATGAAATGACCTTACCTCAGTTACTCCTTTGTGCATTGTCTGCATCGAAATCCACGCCCTCATCATCATCACTATCCTCGTCTGTGCAATCGGATCCAACATCACAATCTAAATCAGAAACCAAATCCTCTTCGCTATCCCCATTACGCGAAGCAATTCCTTGAGTTATTACATGATCAGTTTCATTCTTGACATACTTTCTTCTAACATGAGCTGCTTCATCGTCGTCTTCTCTATCTCTCCTATAACTAACCAATTCTTTATCTACCTTGGCTTTTCTCGGACTCAATAATACAAGTTCAGCCAACTTTCTTCTAGCCAAATACAAATCGTTTGGCTCAACCAGCTCTCCTTTCTTATAAGCCTCTCTGAGGAAAACTGTATGGAGTTTCCCATGATTTCCCCGAGTTGAAATGTAAAATATCCCCTGGTGCTGCAGGAGAAAGTCTTTGAGCTTCTTTGGCAAATTCATAGTCAACCTAAAATGTGCAATCCTCTCTAAAGTTATCTTCTTTTCAACAGTCAACGTCAACAACTCATGAATGGTGGCAACAGCCCTCTTCTCCATTCTTTTCTGTGCTTCAAGTGACCTCAAATCATACCCAGAGATATCCTCATATGGAGACCAATAAGGCAATCTTTGCCATTTCCAAACCGCAATCCTATAGTACTTCCCAATCTTGAAACCAGGAGGGAAATTCACAATAAACGAAAACCGGATATTCTCAGCTTCCCCGCCCTTTTCTCTATACTCTCTCTCCCTTGCATTCTCAATAGCACACACAGCTAACCTTGGGTCTTTCTCTACAATCTCAATGTACTTGTTTCTAGTCTCTTCTGCATCAAACAATCTAAAATACTGAGGGTACTTGAGAATTACTGAGTACTCAAAATCATCTGGCAGGCCAAACTCCTTCCTTGCAATCCGAACATGTTCCAGTCGGAGTCGACCTGTATTTGACAGCATCAGGAGCTTCCTTAGCCGGGTCACAGCGTCAGGGATTTGAGCTAAAAGGGCTTGATTTTCTTGATCAATTTGCATGTGAGCTTTCCGGGTAAACCTGCAATACAGGATTCTCTGAACCGGGTGTTCAAATATCTCAAAAACATGGGGGAATTTGAGGATGAAATGGCCTGCTTCAAACTGTTTGAAACCAAGCCTGCGTGAGAGCATGTCCAAGCGAGAAACCGAGATCATAGAGCTTGGCTGAGTGAGGATGAGCTCCTGGAATTTTAGGACTTTGCGCATTTTCTTTTCCACCTCCATGTAGTTGTCAAAGCCATGGTCTCGCACCCGCTGCTGCTTCTTGGGAATAGAGGTGGACTGGGACATGAGCCTTTCAGAAGTGTATATAACGGTGTGCATCAGGGGGAGGGCTCCGATGGGTTCGAACCGGTTTTTCAAAATTTTAGTTGAAATAGATATAACAGCTTGCATTTTGAGGTGATGGCAGATTGGCTATTTGGGGGTTCAAAGGCTATAAGTTTATTTTTCCTGTTTTTATTTTGAGTCGTAGTCAAGGATTTTTATACAAGAATAGAAGCTCTGCCAGTGATCAGTCAGCTTCAGAAATGCATAGGCAAGGGCAAAAATATAACTCTTCTGCTTTCAGTGTTCTTCTCCAACCTCTCCTGGCGATACAAATAAAAGATAAATGAAATACACAAAAACTGAAATACACCATTACAAAAACGTAGATAGGTAAGAAATGCATTGGTATTACCATTACTAAATAATCCTTTTTCATGATAACATTGGTCAAAGAAATTCAATCATGTTCCAATATACAAATAATCCTTTTTCATGATAACATGAATCATTAATTCACAAATTGGGATACTATTCACTTGTAAAAATTTCCCAGAATTTCAGTAAAAAAAAAAGGCATCGGGTCATACCTCAATAAGACCTAGCCTTCTGCAGTAGAAAATATATAACAGTGTCGGGAACTCCATTTGCATACCTTCTCATCTTTCTGCATACATGTGGACGGCGTCACCCCTAGCTACCGGAGGTAGATGCTGGGAGAGAAGCCACAAAATCGCTCCACCATTGCAGCCATCCGCCTTGCCGATTGCCAATTTGCTGTATTGCTGAGAGTGAAAAGTATAGAGACAGAGAAGTGAGCAGAGAGTTTAGGGATTTAGGTTTTGTTTTGGATTCTATTACAGCCTGTTTGTTTCGTGTAAATAAGACGTAAAATGAGTTAATAATCAATCTAGTTCATGACTATCGTGATTTTACTATATTCACTCCTAAGTGATTTTTGTACTTAATTTAGTCATTGACTTTGATGATTTTACACAATTTAGTCATTTATTAATAATTTTGTTTGTTGACGGTTAAAAGCAAGGTCAATATGGTAATTTTCCCGCTGTTCTTGTTAGTCAGATTACCTTCCTGTCAGCTGCCATTTCCCACAACTGCATTCTCATGCTTAGCCAATTTAACTATAGATGTTTAGTTAATTACACGGGAGAGCCACCTATCCATTAGCCAATGTTTAGTTAACTACAAGGGAGATTTTCATGCTTAGCTAATTTAAAAGGAATAGATTTCAAGGGCAGACAGAAGCATGGGGAGACTTCCCATTCTCGACACATCATTAACAGGCAAACACCAACATACAATTTGAGTTCGAATTTGATGAATTTTTGTGCACTGGTGAAATTGTGAAGAATGTGGCGTCCCCCATTAACAAGGCTCAAGCCTTTGCTAAAATCCTAGAGAATTGTAGTAATGATAAGAAGAAACTATTGGCTATTTACATTGAAGAAACTACTTCTAAGGTTCAAGTATGGTTTTTTTCTGCGTACCGTATTTTGGTGTGCGTTTGCTTCCAATTTTTCGTGTCGCATCCCCCATGGATAATCTCTGCCAATTTGTCAATGGTTGGATTGGGTAAACTTTTGGATTTCTAGGGCTTGAGGAAATCAGGGAATGGAATTGAGGATTTTACCATCGATGAGAACTATGGAGATGAGGGTAATCTAACCAAAAAGAGGGGGAGAGGAAATTACCATGTTGACCCTACTTTTAACAGCCAACAAACAAAATTGCTAACAGAGGACTAAATTACATAAAACCATCAAAGTCGATGACTAAATTAAGTACAAAAAGTCACATAGGACTAAATTGAGTAAAATCACTATAGTCAGAACTATATTGGGTTTTAACTCAACCTAAAATTATATGTTATGGCTATTTAATTGAAATGGCAAAAAATTATCTTTTTGAAAAAATGGCACATTTGGTGCTTTATATCCTTAGTATAAACTTTCTCACTTGTTTCCATTATTGGAGTATGAGCTCAAGGTACCAGTCAAGTTGAATTTATAGTTTACTCAACCATGATCAAGGAGCAATGAAACAAACAATAAAAAATCAATGTAGTTGTATTGTATTATCTTAATAACAAGAAAGTCAGAAGAAAACATACAACTATGAAGCTAAAAAAAATAATGGAGCGCATATTTATACATGTAAGGAAATGGAACATTGTCTTGTTCCTTCCACCAATGGAAGGGTCAGAAGGGAGACAATTTGGCCAAGTACAGAGTTTGTCTATTGTCACCCTCATTCCAGTACCTCTGTCCGTCCTTCATGCTTGGAAGGTGCTAGTCAAACTACTCCTCATAAAGGCAAGCATAGGGATGGCAACCGGGCGGGGCGGGGAGTATACTCCCCGTCCCAGGGGAATTGAAAAAATTCCTTGTCACCGCGGGGAATTTGGCAGGAACAGGGAATCCCCATCCCCGTCAACCCATTCCACAAATTATACTATTATTGTTGTTATACACAATAGAGAGTATGTATTCCACAAATTCACAGTACACAGTATGTATTCCACAAATTATACAATTATTGTTGTTATACACAATACACAGTAAGTATTCCACAAATTCACAGTACACAGTATGTATTCAATAATATTTTCCAATGTATACACTTACCTGTGAAGGCTGTGATGGAGGCCTACCGCCTATGACTGCCATTGGGACGCTTCATTGGACCGGCGACCGACGAAGCCTACGACTGCCGACTGCGACCAACTGCGACAGAGAAGCCTGCTGCCTGCGACTGCGAGTCTGCGACCAGATGGGACAGAGAAGCCTGCTTCCTACTGAAACTGGTGGTAGAGAAGGCAGTGGCGACTGGCGATGGTGTTGGAGGCGGGAGGCGGCTGCCGGCTGGAGCGTTACCGGCGAGGCGGCTGCCGGCTGAGGCGGCGACACTGCGTGAGAGACGAGAGTGAGGCAGTGAGGTACAGGTAGGTACAGTGAGACTGCGACCAACTGCGACAGAGAAGCCTGCTGCCTGCGACTGCGAGTCTGCGACCAGATGGGACAGAGAAGCCTGCTTCCTACTGAAACTGGTGGTAGAGAAGGCAGTGGCGACTGGCGATGGTGTTGGAGGCGGGAGGCGGCTGCCGGCTGGAGCGTTACCGGCGAGGCGGCTGCCGGCTGAGGCGGCGACACTGCGTGAGAGGCGAGAGTGAGGCAGTGAGGTACAGGTAGGTACAGTGAGACTGCGACCAACTGCGACAGAGAAGCCTGCTGCCTGCGACTGCGAGTCTGCGACCAGATGGGACAGAGAAGCCTGCTTCCTACTGAAACTGGTGGTAGAGAAGGCAGTGGCGACTGGCGATGGTGTTGGAGGCGGGAGGCGGCTGCCGGCTGGAGCGTTACCGGCGAGGCGGCTGCCGGCTGAGGCGGCGACACTGCGTGAGAGACGAGAGTGAGGCAGTGAGGTACAGGTAGGTACAGTGAGACTGCGACCAACTGCGACAGAGAAGCCTGCTGCCTGCGACTGCGAGTCTGCGACCAGATGGGACAGAGAAGCCTGCTTCCTACTGAAACTGGTGGTAGAGAAGGCAGTGGCGACTGGCGATGGTGTTGGAGGCGGGAGGCGGCTGCCGGCTGGAGCGTTACCGGCTGAGGCGGCGACACTGCGTGAGAGACGAGAGTGAGGCAGTGAGGTACAGGTAGGTACAGTGAGACTGCGACCAACTGCGACAGAGAAGCCTGCTGCCTGCGACTGCGAGTCTGCGACCAGATGGGACAGAGAAGCCTGCTTCCTACTGAAACTGGTGGTAGAGAAGGCAGTGGCGACTGGCGATGGTGTTGGAGGCGGGAGGCGGCTGCCGGCTGGAGCGTTACCGGCTGAGGCGGCGACACTGCGTGAGAGACGAGAGTGAGGCAGTGAGGTACAGGTAGGGTAGAATAGGCTATGGTTACTGAAATCTGAATTCTGAAGTCTCTAACCTTACCCCCATAAATCTCTCTCTCACTTTTTAAAATTGATTTATTTCCACATCAATCAATTTGCAAATCATTTACGAAATACTATTCACACTACATCCCTACAAATTCAATCAACTTTTTAAAATGAATCACAATTTCACATCACTTTAAAAAATTAATATTTTTTTCAATAAATATTATTTTCTCTTCAGCATTATTAATTTATATCAATATATAAATTACACTAAATACTAAAAATAATAAAAATAAAAATCTAAAAACATAATTTTTTAAATAAATTAATTTTAAATATTAAAAAAAGCTATATTGAAAATCTAAAAACGTAATTTTTTAAAAATAATTTAAAAATTTATTCAAATACTATATATAACCGAATGTAAATTATACTATAAATTTTTTTTATCTAAAATAATTCGTGTTATTAATTTGAATTACGATTTAAATTGTAAAACTAAACCTCAAATGAACCTTACAAATTCGAAGTAATTGGAATCATTAAAATTAAGCAAAGTACAAATTTGAAGACATTGAAATAACTAAAATTAAACAAATATAATTACAAATCCGAAGACACTGAAATCATTAAAAGTTAAGAAATTACAATTAACCGATTCCACTGAAAGCAAATACATTTATTCATTTATTTCATCTCTACCAAACCGATTTCATATCTCCTTGATCAAGTCTTCTTGTAATCGATGGTTTGTTGGCCTATTGCGAATCCTTGCATGATTTCGAATATAATCCTCATTTCAAATGAAGTGGCTAGGACTATTTTCATGTATATATACATTACAATTCACACTTTCATTCATATAATTAAAATCAATAGCATATGAATCTCGTTCATCCTCTACAATCATATTGTGAATGATTATACATGCTCTCATAATTTGTCAAAGTGTTTCTTTGGAACCAGGGGCGGAGGCAAGATTTGTTAGTGCGGGGGGGCCAATCACAATTTGTTAGATCCCTTTTGGATCTAATGATGATTTTAGTGCGGGGGACCAATCACAATATGTTAGATCCCTTTTGGATCTAATGATGAACTTGGAATGATTAACTCCATTGTTTTATCATCAAACCTATTGTTCAACTCTTGCAACTGAGAATTAACCATCGCATTAAAAATATCAACTTTGTAATGATATCCAATTGTTAATTCATCTTGTTGATGCGTAGCCCTTCCTCTTCTTGCAATATATTGAGCATCAAAGTCCGGCACAGTTATGTTGACAATTTCACAACTTGCAAATGGATTTATTTTGGATGTTAAATCTTCAGAATTCTTTCTTTTAAAGAAAAATCAATCCTTTGTGTCTTTTTCATTTCAACTCAATCTTCATGTTAATTTTTTGACATATCAATTCAATTAACTAAACGAACAAAATAAATAAATAGACAAAGATTAAAATAGTAGAAATTTAAATATTTTTGTAGCAAAATGATAATTTATTATTATAATAAGAACAATTGTAATGTATTTTATTTGCAAATTAAAAAACTAACTAGATAGCAAATTAGCAATCCACTGTCCAGTTGCATAATTAGCAATATAATCCACTGTCCACAGCAAGCTTTGTGATGCAAACTAAATAAATTTTTAGAGCAAATTACACTTTTGGTAGTGTGACTATAGAGGGTGTGTTAATTTGGGTACGTGACTTTTAAAACTAACAATTTAGTCCTTTAACTATTATTTTTTTAGCAGATTTGGTCCTCCCGGCTAAATTGCCGGTGGAATTTGGCCGGAAAGACGTTCGACTTTTTAAATCAAATATTAGTTGGGGTAATTCGGTCTTTTTAATTGTTGAACCGAATTACCCCACGAATATTTGATTTAAAAAGTCGAACGTCTTTCCGGCCAAATTCCACAGGCAATTTGGCCAGGAGGACCAAATCTGCTAAAAAAATGATAGTTAAAGGACTAAATTGTTAGTTTTAAAAGTCACGTACCCAAATTAACACACCCAGGACCAAAAGTGTAATTTGCTCTAAATTTTTATCATCTTTTGTGTGCAAGTAAAATGTAGTGTTGTCTTATTGACAAATAACATTCCCCAAATAGCTGTTTGGGTTCAGAATTCTAACAATTACCATCTTTTCTAACAATTCTCTATTTAATTCTTTATTTGCATCAAGCTTGAGTGTTGTACAGAATTACAAAAATTCAAATGCTTTAAAAACTATAAATGCATTCAAGAAATGGAAAATTACATGTAGATTTGGAGCTTGAAGTTGTAAAAAGAACACACGATTAATGCGAAGGTTGAAGTGCGAATTGCGAAAATCCAAACAGTGTCGTGAGCTCTGTTCTACTGCAGTCTAGTTTAAATGGTTTGAGAATTGGGATTGAAAGTAAAAGGCAAATAGTATAAAGCTTATTTTATAAATTTGCTTTGAGGGGGGTAAAATAGCAAATATTTGGGGATGGGGGCAAACAAAAAAAAAAAATACTATAGAACTACTAAAATAAAAAAGAATTGGTGAGGGGGGCCAAGGCCCCCTCCTTCTCTCAAGTGGCTCCGCCACTGTTTGGAACTCATGTGTGTCAGGTTAGAAATGATAGCAAACCGTGCTTAGCACCCTAAAGGCTCTTTTTATATCTTTTCTTACACCTTGTTTCTTTGCAAATAGTTTATGTTTTGCACTTTAAGGTAAGGGGATTGACTTCACAAAGGTTGCTTATTTTGGATATATTCGATCTGTCAAGTAATAGCCCAAATTGTAATGGTTATCATTAACAACGATATATACCTGAGGTGCTTTACCTTCCAAGACCTCGTGGAAGATTGGGCATCGGTCTAACACATTGATATCATTTAATGTACTTGCGAGACCAAAGAAAGCATGCTATATCCACATATCTGTAGAAGCAACAACTTCAAGTATAATGGTTCGATAGCCGTGATCTCCTCTAACATATTGTCCATGCTAGGCAGTTGGACAATTTCTCCATTCCCATTGCATACAATCAATACTCCCTAGCATACCTGGGAAGCCCCTTTGTTCTCCAATTTGCATTAGCCTTTGTACGTCTACAATATTTAGCCTTCTCAGGTACTCTCCCCCAAATACATCATTTATAGCTTGAACAAATATCTTCATACCCATCATTGTAGTGGTCTCACCCATTCGTATATGCTCATTAACGGCATCTACAGAACTCCCATATGCTAACATACGCATTGTTGCAGTACACTTCTGTAGCGGCGAAAATCTCCTTCTACCGGTAGAATCTATAGTACTTTGGAAATATTGGTTATAATTTGTAACACCTTCAACTATGAGAAGAAATAAGTTTCTTCGCATTCGAAATCGTCGGTGTACGTTGGGCTATTAAAGAAGTAGTCATTATATAAACGTTGATTTACTTCTTCACGATTTCTCTCAATGACCCGTCTTGGCCTTCTTTTACGCCAAGAGGATGCAACCTCATTTTCTATAGCTTCTCGTTGTATGTTTATTAGGTTCGATAGAGTGTCATCCATGAATCACTCTATGATAGAGTGTCATCCATGAATCTTTGTTCAGAAAAAAGATTATCTGGGTCTTGGGATGAAGAAGACGAGTCAGAGAAGTATGGATTTTCATAATTTTGGGTAGAAAATTCAGAATAAAATGAATTAGAATCACCCATTGAGTTTCACTCATCCATATCATAAAGAGTAATGAGATTGAGAGAAGAAGAAAGAGTAATGAGATTTAGTAAAATGAGTAATAGAATGGATTTAAGTAACAAGATATATATAATTTTCTTTATGTGGAATATCATGATTTTTGTAAGAAATTTTGTTAGGGAATATAATCATTATTTTTTTTTAAAGAAATTCGGGTAGAGCATATCATCATTTTGAATATGATATTTTGGTAAGTAATGTCATCATTTTTTAAAGGAAATTTAGATAGAGAATATAATCATTTTGCATATAACATTTTAGTAATGAATATCATCATTTTTTATAAGAAATTTGGGTAGAGAATATCATCATTTTTTTAAAAGAAATTTAGATAGGGAATATAATCATTTTTCATATGACATTTTAGTAAGGAATATCATCATTTTTTGTAAGAAATTTTGGGTAAAGAATATAATCATTTTGAATATGACATTTTGGTAGGGAATATCATAATTCTTTAAAGGAAATTTGGATAGAGCATATAATCATTTTGCATATGACATTTTAGTAAGGAATATCATCATTTTTTTTAAAGAAATTTTGGATAGATAATATCATCATTTTTTGTAAGAAATTTTTGAATCATCCTACCTATAAATAATGGATCATTCTTGCATATCACTTCATCCACCTTTTGCCTTATTCCATTCTGAAATATTGTAACACCTTCAAAAGAATCCTTCATGTCCTCCACACAATCCATTTTTTAACTTATCACTACTTTCACAAAATGATACTAATGAAGCCAATCAAAACTCACAACCCCCAATCAATCCATTCTCCTTTCTTCCCGAAATGAGCAATTTCAATTATCATCAATTACCTAGTTTGTCAAGGTGTTCCACCAACCTATCATCCATCATATTCCATTTTACTCCAATGTCTACTCCCACTAGGATTACTCATCCTACTCCTACAACAAATATACCTTTGCCAGAATTTCTTGAGTACTTCACTCAAGAAATGCCAACACCTCAAGAAACACGACCCGCTAACATATTGAAAAGTCGATGGACAAATAAGGATGACATGTTGTTATGTAGTGCATGACTCAACATTAGTAAAGATGCTGCAGTTGGAAATTATCAAAGTGGTTGATGGGGTGAGGACCCCGGCCCAAGAAAGATTGGCCCAAAGGAAAGAGCCCAAGACGGGAAAGGTGGGCTAGCGTCAGGAGAAGCCCGGTGGGTGCTTGGGCCAAGTCCAGGAATCGGCCCAGGCCCAAGTACGGGGACCTAGCTCAGGATTGCTAAGAAGGGCCCAGCAGGAGCTTGGGTCGAGGGCGAGGAGTCGGCTAGACCCCAAGCCCAGAGAAGGACTCGGCTTAAGGAGCCGTTGAGATCATCAAAGAGACTCTTAAACAGGGAATCATTAGAGCATTAAAAGGTCGGACTTGGTCCGGCTGTTACGAGCTTGAGAGAGCCGTTGATCGACTCAGTAAAGGCGACCAACGGCTCGATACTTTAATTAGTCTTGAAGGCGGCTATTAAGGGCCTTCAAGTCAGTGGGGGAGGAGCCGCTATATAAAGGCTCCTCTACTCTTGTAGAAGGGGGACACAAAGAAGAGGACCCGGAGAGGGAATAGAAGAGATTCTAAACAAAGCATTTTCTTTCTTTTGAGACACACATTTTATTGAAAGGTATATCCTCCAGCTAAAGGTTGTGTTGGACCTCCTTGGGCCCGAAAACCCAAAAACCATCACTGGCACCGTCTGTGGGGATTGAAACTAAGAGTCGCGTGTCCTCCTGAGCGAGGCGAGTTCAAGAGACGACGAGAAGAATTTCGGTCATAAGACGTAAGGAATCAAGAAAAGCTCCTAACATGACCAGGAGTCAGGAACAGTTAAGCCGACATGATAGTGGACTTGAGAAACCAATTGAATCGGAGAAACACTCGGAGCCGGGAAAACGAGACAACGCCGCCACCCACACCACCGATAAATCAACAGCCGCCTCAGGTACAGCTCACCCCGGAGCAACTACACGCGATTGGGCGTGCCTTCGCCGAGGCGAGTTGAGGAGTAAGAGAACAGTCTGCCACTCGTTTGCCGCAACGCAATCAGCAGCCGTCTCATGGGCCCGATGACCGGCCACAGAACCGCCGAGCCGAGAGCCAGTCGGTACAGTCCGTTCATTCTCGGCTAGGTCCGAACGCCGGACGGCGGTCGGCGAGAGAACGACTAGGTCGGAGGGAACCCAGTCGTGCCCCGTTGGCTGCTCGCGATCGGCAGACTGCACTCGAGGAAAATCGTACCAGAAGAACTAGGACTGAGGCTCGCCGTATAGAGCAGCCCGTCCGCAACCGCGACGAACCGGCCGGGTCGGAGGTCGGTGAGAGCACAGAATCAACAGGAAATCATACCCGGGAGAGGGTCGAGGTGGCAAACTTAGTCCAAGAAGTGCGAAATCTGAGAGAGCAGGTAGAGGGAAAAGCCAAATCCCCAGGACGTACGTTATTAACCGCCTTGCCCTTCTCGGACAAGATCATGGCCTTTAAAATACCGGGTGATTTCAAATTCCCGGAGCAAGCCACGTTCGATGGATCTGGCGACCCTCGAGAGCATTTACTGAGCTACCAAGTCAAGATGCAGGTTTTGGGAGTTCAAGACCCGGTCATGTGCCGCGCCTTTCTGCCCACATTAAAAGGCCCGGCACAAAGGTGGCTGGTGGCACAGCCGCCGGGGTCGATTCGTAGCTTCGAAGAGCTAGCGGACCGCTTTATGAGCCATTATGCCGCTAATATCAGGCCACAAAAGGACTTGACACACCTAGGCGACATTCGTCAGGATGAGGGCGAGTCCTTGAAAACCTATCTGGCCCGTTGGCAGAAAGAAATCCAGTCTATAGAGGAGGTCGAGGACCAGACGGCACTCACCTTCTTCATCGAGTCCCTACGGTCCGGCCAGCTATACCGAGATCTACGGGACAACCGCCCGGCTACCTACGCGGAAGCCATCGATATGGCCAACAAGAGGGCCAACACAGAACAGGCTATAAAACACAAACGGCAGCGCGAAGTCGGCGGGTCCGCCAATGGAAAAAGAATGCGAGCCGAAACCAAGGAAAGGCGCCCGGACGCGACCCGACGATCCGAAATTAGGCGACCATACGACAGGCCCGCCGTACACCCCTACCGGCCGGCTCCCGAACGGCCGGTGCATGAAATACAAGCGGTCGCCCCGCCTCCGCCTCAGCCGATTGATGACCGCACCGCGAGCGAGGAGACGGGTAAGACCTCTAAATATTGTCGTTACCATAAATCTTATACCCACATCACAGAAGAATGCTTTTACCTGAAGAAGATCATGGAGAGTATCATCCAGCAAGGAACCCCGCCTCCTAATCAATGGAGACGGAGGTCGGCCAATCGAGGGGACGAGGATCCCGCCGTCGCCGCCGAGAGTAATCGGGGCAAGCAGCCTGCTTCTGAAGAAGATGAGGCTCAGTGGCGTCAAAAGCCGGTTATCAACATGATAGTCGGCGGGCCGGAAGGTGGTGACTCAGCGAACACTCGAAAGGCCTGGGCCCGACAGCTGTATGTCGGGACAGTATATGGGCGCGAGGAGAATTCCAAGAAGGCGTGCCGAGAGCCCATCATCTTCACCGATAGGGATCTACCGGCTGGTGAGACGCCGCATCGAGATGCGTTAGTTATAGCCATGGACATCAAGGGGGTAGTCGTTCGCTGAATCCTGGTCGATACTGGGAGCAGTGTTAATGTGTTATACCTGGAAACCTTCATGAAAATGGGGTTAACCCGAGACTAGCTGAATCCCGTCAAAACTCCACTCGCCGGTTTCACAGGGGATTCGGTAGAAGCCGAAGGATCCATCACTCTGCCAGTTGAAATTGGCAGTTACCCAGACGTACAGAAACTCAGTATGAAATTCATCGTGGTAAATCTGGCCTGCTCGCATAATGCTATACTCGGCCGACCGGGTCTAGAGGATCTAGGAGCTCTGATTTCAATCGAGCATCTCTGCCTGAAATTCTGCACGCCAAATGGAATAGGTATGGTGCGCTGCGACCGGAAGGTCGCCCACGACTGCTACATGCAAGCCTGTCGAGGAATGGGCAAGCAAGGGATGCAGGTCCATGAGATCACGGAAAGGCCCCCAAAGAAGACAATGATACCTCGCCCCGAGCCGGCTGTTGAATTGGAAGAGGTGGAGATTGATCCTGAGCAACCGGACAGGCGGGTCCGAATTGGGGTCGGCCTCCCGCAAGAGGTAAGAGAAGAAATCATAAAAGTGCTCCGAGAACACCGGATGGTTTTCGCCTGGGGTCCAGAGGACATGCCCGGTGTCGATCGATCCATTATATCACACCGACTCGCTGTGGACCCTAAGCATCGACTGTCGTACAAAAGAAGCGGTACCTGGCCAATGACCGGAGAGAATTCGTAAAAAAGGAGGTGAGCACGCTGTTAATAGCCGGACACGTCCGAGAGGTTAAGTACCCGGAGTGGTTGGCGAACGTGGTTCTTGTACCGAAGCCCCCGACGTGGCGGATGTGTGTCGATTATACCGACCTTAATAAAGCCTGTCCTAAGGGCCCGTTTCCATTACCGCGGATTGATCAATTGGTCGATGAGACCGCTGGGTCAGCTTTGCTAAGCTTCATGGACGCCTTCAAGGGGTACCATCAGATCTTCATGCACCCGGCAGATGAAGAAAAGACCGCGTTTCTAACGCCGGACGGAGTCTATTGCTATCGGGTCATGCCCTTTGGACTTAAGAATGCCGGAGCTACATATACACGAATGGTGGCTCGACTATTTCAGCACTTGTTGGGAAAATCAATGGCCGCGTACGTCGATGACATGCTCGTCAAGAGCCGAGAGGAGAGCAAACATGCGGAAGATCTAGCCGACTGTTTTAAAGTAATGATAAGATATAATCTCCGGTTGAATCCCAAAAAGTGTGCTTTTGCAGTGCAAGGTGGAAAGTTCTTGGGCTACATGGTCACCAAGCGAGGTATTGAGCCTAACCCGGAGAAAGTACAGGCCATCGTCGATATGCAGCCCCCCAGCTCCATCAAAGACCTGCAACGATTGACTGGTCGATTAGCCGCCCTTAGCCGCTTCCTGAGCAAAGCGGCGGATAAGACGGTGCCCTTCTTCGAGGCCATGAAGAAGAAGGAGGGATTCGCTTGGACCACCGAGTGTCAGCGGTCGTTCGAAGAGTTGAAACAATATCTCTCAACACCCCCGGTATTGTCTACTCCCCAAGCGGGCGAGCCCTTATTCTTATACTTAGCCGCCTCCTCTAAGGCGGTGAATTCGGTGCTAGTCCGAGAAGAAGAGCGCGTTCAGCACCCGGTTTATTACGTAAGCCGCTCTCTGAAAGCCGCCGAGTCGCGGTATACCGACCTGGAGAAGATTGTATACGCGTTGGTGATCACCGTGCGAAAGCTAGCACCTTACTTCCAAGCCCACACCGTCCGAGTGCTGACTGACCAACCGCTTGGGAGCGTCCTGCGAAACCCTTCGTCGTCCGGCCGACTAGTGAAATGGGCCATGGAACTAACCCAGTATGGAATTGAGTATCAGCCCCGACCCTCCATAAAAGGTCAAGCCTTGGCCAACTTCTTGGTCGAGTGCACGGCGAGCGAAGAAGAAAAGGAACACGCCACGAAGGACGGTTTAGGCGAGTGGTGGGAAATGCACGCGGACGGAGCGTCGAGTCGACGACACTGCGGGGGTGGAGTTATGCTCATCTCCCCGGAGGGGTTCTGGCTATACTATGCCTTAAGCTACTTGTTTCCGACATCTAACAATGAGGCCGAATATGAAGCTGTGCTGAATGGTCTTCGGCTCGCCAAGGCCTTAGGAGTGGAGCGATTGAGAATCAAGACCGACTCCAGATTGGTAGTCGGGCAGATCTCAGGCACGTGCGAGGCTAAGAATACGCGGATGACTTTATATAAAGAGCAAGCGGCCGAGATGTTAAAGAAATTCGGAGCTTACGAAATAGAATACATCTCCCGGGCAGACAACGTGGAAGCCGACATATTGTCTAAAATTGCCTTGGAGGGAGTACCGGACCATCTTGTGAAGATCTGCCAAAAGGAGGAGTTGGAGCGACCAAGTATCGAGGAAACACCGGCGAGGAATGGGACCGAGAGAAGAACCCCGAGATGTTCTAGATAAAGGACATCCGGCGATTCAAGGAAACAGGCGAGTTGCCGGAGGATTCGGGAGTCACCGCTAAGGTTCGACGAAAAGCCCCCTCTTTCGAAATCATTGATGAGCAGCTATACAAACGGTCGTTCGGGGGACCTCTGTTGAAATGCTTGCTCAGGCCCGAGGCCGAAAAAATAATGGACGAGGCTCATAGAGGCATCTGCACCGCACACGCTCCCCCGAAAGTTGGTCGTCCAGGGGTATTATTGGTCGACCATGATGCTAGACTGCATTGAATGGATATCCAAGTGTGGCGTTTGCCAAGCGTTCGCCAGAAAGGACACTCGGCCGGCTACCTTCTACACGCCGGTCACCACGGCTATTCCATTTGCTAAGTGGGGAATCGACTTGTTGGGGCCGTTACCAGCAGCTCCCGGGGGCCTGAAATTTTGTGTCGTAGCTATTGACTACTTCACCAAGTGGGTTGAGGCTGAACCGTTGGCCACTATCACCGAGTACCAATGTCGACGCTTCCTATGGAAGAAGGTGATTTGCCGCTTTGGCTTGCCCGAGCATATTGTCAGCGATAATGGGCGACAGTTCGACTGCCAGGCGTTTGCTGACTTCTGCCGCCGACACGATATCCGCCATACCAAGGTATCCGTGGCGTACCCGCAGGCCAACGGGCAAGTCGAAAATGTGAATCGAACCATAGTGGATGGGATTCGAAAGAAATTGGAGGATATCCGAGGAAATTGGGCGGATGAGCTTGACCGAGTCCTGTGGGCCCATTCTCCCTTGCGTACGGCTTCGAAGCTAAGGTCCCAATTGAAGTGGTCGAGCCCACTCACCGGGTCCGCACTTATTCCGACATGGAGAACGAAGAAAGTCTTCGAATTGAGAAAAATTTCCTAGAAGAAGAAGAGAAGCTGCGAGTGCTCGGATGGTCGAATATCAACAAGCGGTAAAAAGATATCGCGATCGAAGGATTCGCCCACGAACCTTCCAGGTCGGCGATCTCGGATTACGAGACCGGCAAGCAAGCCAGCCCGCGGAAGGAGGCAAGTTCGCGGTAAAGTGGGAAGGACCCTATCGCATTGCCGCGGTGGTCCAGGCCGGCACTTACAAGCTTGAAACTCTAGAAGGCAAGCCTGTGGACCGAATTTGGAATGTCATCCACTTGAAGAAGTTCTATCAGTAGGAAAGGTTAGGCCATGTATAGGTCCGAGGATACGGAAAGACTTGAATAAAAGAGTACGGATTACTGATAACCATTGCCCGGACTTAGCGAGAAAAGTTAAGAAACAAGGGTCCAGACCCTTAGTCGTTTCCGTGAAAAAGCCAAGAGGAGTCGACTCGACTGAGGGACTCAGCGAGTATATAAAGAAACAATGAGGCGCTGACCCTAAAACGTTTCTGAGAAAGAAAAAGCATAAGGGGTCGCCTCGACCGAGGGACTCGGCCAGAAAAGTTAGGAAATAAGGGCCCAGACCCTTAGTCGTTTCCGTGAAAAAGCCAAGAGGAGTCGCCTCGACTGAGGGACTCGGCGAGTATATAAAGAAACAATGGGGCGCTGACCCTAAAACGTTTCTGAGAAAGAAAAAGCCTAAGGGGTCGCCTCGACTGAGGGACTCGGCGAGAAAAGTTAGGAAACAAGGGCCCAGACCCTTAGTCGTTTCCGTGAAAAAGCCAAGAGGAGTCGCCTCGACTGAGGGACTCGGCGAGTATATAAAGAAACAATGGGGCGCTGACCCTAAAACGTTTCTGAGAAAGAAAAAGTCTAAGGGGTCGCCTCGACTGAGGGACTCGGCGAGAAAAGTTAGGAAACAAGGGCCCAGACCCTTAGTCGTTTCCGTGAAAAGGCCAAGAGGAGTCGCCTTGACTGAGGGACTCGGCGAGTATATAAAGAAACAATGGGGCGCTGACCCTAAAACGTTTCTGAGAAAGAAAAAGCCTAAGGGGTCGCCTCGACTGAGGGACTCGGCAAGAAAAGTTAGAAAACAAGGGCCCAGACCCTTAGTCGTTTCCGTGAAAAAGCCAAGAGGAGTCGCCTTGACTGAGGGACTCGGGGAGTATATAAAGAAACAATGGGGCGCTGACCCTAAAATGTTTCTGAGAAAGAAAAAGCCTAAGGGGTCGCCTCGGCTGAGGGACTCGGCGAGAAAAGTTAGGAAACTAGGGCCCAGACCCTTAGTCGTTTCCGCGAAAAGCCAAAAGGAGTCGCCTTGACTGAGCGACTCGGCGAGTATATAAAGAAACAATGGGGCGCCGACCCTAAAACGTTTCTGAGAAAGAAAAGGCCAGAGGAGTCGCCTCGGTTGAGGGACTCGGCGAGTGTATAAGGAGTCAACAGGGCGTTAAGCCCAATTCATCTCTCAGAATCAGAAGGGCCCGATGCCTTAGAAATATTTCTTCGATTTCCGGAACCTTAAGGAAATTAATCGAGTTCAAGGCAACACAGAAGGAAAGAGAAGAAGGAAATTTCATTAAAATTCAAAAAGGCCCGAGAAGGAGGCCAACCTTTACAAAAAGGGGCTATCCTAAAAAGAATAGCCCTAAGCTACTGGGGAGGGGGTGTCGACAGCGACCCCTTCAACTTGTGCCCCTGCCGTTGGTCCAGCTGGGGGAACAGAAGAAGGGTCCTTTGCCTGAGGGGAGGACTCAAGGAGATTGGGAGGAGCCGCCGCAGGGAGAGCCGTCGGATCAGCAGCCGCCGCCGGTCCTTCAGTCGCTGGGAGAACGTCTATCACCGGCTTGAGGCCCCAGCTCTCGGGGGTAAAAGAGGAGTCGTGGACCAGCAGGGCGGAGTGGATTTCCGTCTGCGCCTCGCGGAAGCCAAGGCGATAGTCGCGCTCGCCAAGATCCAGAAGGAAGTCGTCACCTTCCGGCGTCGCCAGCCACTCTTTGGCGATCTCCTTCTGCCGGGCCTCTATCGCCGCCTTCACGTCCGCCTCGAAGGCCGCCGACTTCTTATAGTCCTCCACCGAGGTCGCGGCGATGGTCGCCACTTTGTCTCGCTCCTCCTCCCACTGACGGGTGACCCTCAGCATCTCGGAGTTATGCACTTCCACCGCCTTGGCGTGCTTCGCTTGCTCCTCCAAGAAGGCCTCCTCCGTTTGGTGCACCCGAACGGCCATGGAATTCAGCCCGGCCTTATACTCCCTCAGTCGCCGGCTCATCTCCATTTGGAAGGTGAGATTCTGCAAGACGACGGGAAGTCAGAAAATTTAAGAAAGAGAACGGAAAAAGAGGCGAGTCGGAAACACTTACGCGATACGACTGGCGAGGCGAGGCCTCAACGATGTACTCATCCCTCAGGGCGCCGGTCGTCGCCACATCCTTAGGAAGAAGGACGTTTGCAGCCCATTTGCGGACCGAGGAGTTGCCTTGCCAGATCTGGGCATCCTCGTCCACCTCGTGGCTCAACCGGATCTTCTTCGGAGCCGGCGTGTCTGTCTGCTCGGCCGGCCGTTTGGAGCTCGGACTCTCAGATGGAGGAGGGGGCGGCTGTCGAGTCGGCGACACGACGGGCGACGGCGTCAGGTCAACCACGTTGTGCGGTGGTGGAGGAGTCGACCTTGGAGCTGGTGACGGTTGGGAGGAAGAGGCAGTAGCCGTGCTGGAAGCGCGCTGGGTCAGCCGACGCCTCGTTTTTTCAGCTCTGTCCGCCATCTCAGGGGTCGGCACAGCAGCCTCGTTGGAACTGGTGGAGTCGGAGTCTTACGGACCTGCGAAAGAAAAGAAAGTCATAAGTATTCCGAGTCGGAATGAGACAGAGTAAAAAGAAGCGGGAAAAGAGAGGCGATGAAAACTACCTACGGTAGCCGCACCCTCCGGTAGCAAGCCACGCTTGGCCATGGCCCGGACTCGGGACCAGTACTTGACGGAGTACGGTCCAAAGCTCTTCAAGAACTCGCCGCCCTGGACCGCATTGTTAGTGAAGACGGCACGCCGAGAGCAAGGCTTGAATAGAGCAGCCGGCCACAGGGTCAGAAAGGTGAAGGAGGAGAAATCAGGTCGGACGAAGAAATAGAGGAGTTTCCAGTCCTTAATGGAGTCGGACAACCCCTCGAAAAGCTGTCGCCCCGGACGAGCGGCAACTTGGACGAAACCCGGCGAGTGTGAGCCGACCTTGTTCACGGTAAAAAGATACCGGAACAGGTCTAGATCCGGCTCACACAACCACCAATGGCAGAGGTTTATGAAGCAGGTGAGAAGTCGGTGAGAATTGGGCACCAGTTGGCCCGGAACTACGTTGTAGTGACGATAAAAAAAGGAGAGGAAAGGACACGGAGGAACTCGGAAGCCAAAGGCAACCGAGTGCAAATGAATGCCCACGCAACCCTCAAGTGGGTCGTAAATTTGTCGGCCTTCTGGAGCGAGGACCACGGCCGAAGGCCCAAGGAGAAATTGGGCCATTTCCAGGTCCGTCGCAGTAACGACGGACGGTGACCCGGAAGGCCGGACGATTGAATCGAACTTGCCTCACGGCCGTCCGGCGCCGCTCGGCAAAGCTGCCACCGTCGTTAGAGGAGCGGGGCTCATCGGAGTAACCTCCCCCGAAGAAGAGGGGGTCGGAGGAAGAAAAGATGTCGATGGAACGTCTACCGGAAGTTCCACGCGACGGGGAGGAGAAGAAGAAGACGAAGAAGGAGAAGAAGAAGACGGAGAGGTCGCCGCTGGGTTATTGACCGAGCGACGATGAGAAGAAGAAGAATGAGAAGAGGAAGACATTTACCAACCTGGGCGCGGTCTGAGGAAAAATGCAGAGAGAAACGGCAAAGCTTAGAGTTGAGTTCGAAGAATTGAGAGAAAGTGAGGAGAAGAGGAAGAAGATGGCTATTTAAAAGAGAGAGAAGCCCAAGCGACGGCCACGTGTCACCGCCTTGTTGGAGGAAGCGGAGGTGACAGGATGTGAAGGGACGCCGCATTTAATGCCTCAAAAGGCGGGGCGACGGTTCAGGCCTAGGGCTAGCCTGCAAACGGCGCGTCTGCCCTAGGCTAGGGTCGAACGTCAGGGCCCACCAGATACGAACTGGAAGCTTCTAGAAAGGCCCGGTAGCACCCGGCCCGTTAGATGATACAGGTCAAGTTCGCGAAAGAAACTTTGGTCACGAGGTCGGCAATCAGATTTGGCGACTCCCACGCCAAGAAAGTCTCGCCGTGAAAGGACCAGGAATCGGCCAAATGGACTGGAGGTCGGTCCAAAAAAGGTATAGAAAATAAGAGTAAAAGACAAGCCAGAAAACGCGCAGTTTATTTAAATAAGTACGGAAAAGTACAAGGCCTAGAACTCGGCCAGATGCAAATTACAAGGAAAAACGGATCAAGGCTTGGCTTCCTCCTCCGCCGACGGGCGAGCAGTCGGAGGGCCTTCCAGAAAGTACTGAGAGCGGAAAGGCAGAGGACTCGGCTCAGGCTCTGACATCTCGTCCAGATACACGGCCGGCTTCCCGTCATCGATCATTTACAGAGGCCTCTCCAGAGCACTCGACGACATGGCGATACCAAAAAGGGGGGGAGCCTCCCACTTCTCTTCCACCTCTGGTTCTGGATCCTCCACCACCGGTTCCATCTCCACATCGATAGACTCCTTACACATCAGGTCCAGCATGTCTGGGGGCACCACAATGGGGTGTGAAGCCGAGTCGCCCACCAAACGTCCTCAATTAGCCAGCCTCTTTTGCCTCAGCTTTTCCAATCGAGCGTGCTCCTGGTTGCGGATGGACCAGCGGCGACCACCATCTCTGTAACTCATAGCTCCGTGCCTTCGAAAATGAGGGGTAATTGTGATTTGCACCAACCGTGAAAGGTCCTTATATAGCCCAGTGAAAGCGAATATCTAGGCGGTAATCACGGAAGGAATCGTAACTGACATAACTGAGCCGGATTAGACGGATGACGCGAATCTCTGTCAGAGATTAGTTCCATCAAATCCGCCCGGGAAGAGCGAAATTCGCACGCCGCGCAGAGAAGATTAGATTCACCCGAGATACGGGGAATCTTGCAGATGTCAGACTGAAAAAGGACTGACGGCATTACCGACTCTATGACCAGTCGTCCGGATGGGCACACGACAAAACACGAAATATAAGACAGTGCAAAAATAGCATTTTATTGGCAAACGAAGAAGGGTACAAATAGCAAGGAGCTTATTACAATAAGGATAATGAAAATGCTCCTAAAGAAGACCCCTCTGAAATATGAGGCCGACTCCAACCAAGATGATCACTCGCCAGGCGAGGAAGAGCCGCTCCCAAAGGATCCCTCTGATGGCCCAGGGGGAGATGGACAGAACGAGTCCCAGAAGTCTGGCATAAGTGGTGGCACAATCGGCTCCTCATCATCCAGATACGTCTCCAGGTAGCGGACGTAATCCTCATCATTCATTAGGCCTGTAACCGGCCCGTCCAAGTCATCCAGCGGGATGGAGACGGTCATGCGGAAAGTTAGCTGCTCTGGAACGGCCACTTCAACAAAGGACCCGTCCTGAGAAGTCACTCTGGCAGTTGTGGGAGTAGGCGGATGGTGTGATGACGGGGCAACCTCACGTCGAGAAGGAGTCGGCGGCTGAGGAGCCGAGGGAGTGGCGCCGGCAGGAGACCTTTGAGAAGCCGGACGAGGAGTCTTCTTTTTGTGCTCTCTTTTAGGACGAGTCCGCTTTGAGGGTAGCGGACGCCAGGGAGACCCAAAGTCAATTCGTTTCCCCTTCAGAGGTGAACGACCCATGTTTGACTTATGTACGAGAGGAAGAAAATGGGAGGCCATTTATAGGTGCCAAGTCAAGCTGGGAAGATCCAAACGGTCCCACAGAATCCGGGAGAAGGGCAGAGAATCCGGGCGTTACAAGGGCCATTCAAGGCACAGATACGGTGATTGAAGGAGACGGACAGTTACTACTTTTCCAAACCCAGGTTAGCGGACCGGGTATGGAAAAGTGAGGGACTAGTTGATGGGGTGAGGACCCCGGCCCAAGAAAGATTGGCCCAAAGGAAAGAGCCCAAGACGGGAAAGGTGGGCTAGTGTCAAGAGAAGCCCGGTGGGTGCTTGGGCCAAGTCCAGGAATCGGCCCAGGCCCAAGTACGGGGACCTAGCTCAGGATTGCTAAGAAGGGCCCAGCAGGAGCTTGGGTCGAGGGCGAGGAGTCGGCCAGGCCCCAAGCCCAGAGAAGGACTCGGCTTAAGGAGCCGTTGAGATCATCAAAGAGACTCTTAAACAGGGAACCGTTAGAGCATTAAAAGGTCGGACTTGGTCCGGCTGTTACGAGCTTGAGAGATCCGTTGATCGACTCAGTAAAGGCGACCAACGGCTCGATACTTTAATTAGTCTTGAAGGCGGCTATTAAGGGCCTTCAAGTCAGTGGGGGAGGAGCCGCTATATAAAGGCTCCTCCACTCTTGTAGAAGGGGGACACAAAGAAGAGGACCCGGAGAGGGAATAGAAGAGATTCTAAACAAAGCATTTTCTTTCTTTTGAGACACACATTTTATTGAAAGGTGTATCCTCCAGCTAAAGGTTGTGTTGGACCTCCTTGGGCCCGAAAACCCAAAAACCATCCGTGGTAATAGCTTTTGAAATTATTTCTCTTATTTAATTTATTGATAATGAATATATATATATATATATATATATATATATATATATATATATATATATATATATATATATATATATATATATATATATATATATATATATATATATATTTGAATAAAAGCATTGTAGACACATAATTCTAAATTAAAGAAATGCATATGTATTCTTTTTTGTTGTAACTACTAAATCATTTAATTTAATATGAGTAAATATAGTACTAATTATACCAACTTTGATTTTGATGGAGTTCTAACCCAAGACATTTTTTATTGAAATCAATGACTAAATTAACGGAGAATATAATTGTTAAGGGAATTTTGATTGTGATGGGTTTTGAACCTAAGACCTTTCTTATTGAAATCATATAATTAAGGATAAATTTGAAAATCTCAAGGAATAATTAAAATCTGAACAATCTGAAGTTTGAACCATTCATCTAATTTAATAATTTGACGGATAAATTTGAAAATCTCAAGGAAAAATTAAAATCAGAACAATCAGAACCATTCATTTGATTTAACAATTTGACGGACATTTTTCTACCTATTATAGACCTAACTTCTTTGGGGGTGTTACATTCTATATGTTAATCTAAAGAACTAATTTTTTCAAATATCTTTTTACCAACTGCTGATATAAATCGTTAATCAAACCCACTATTTGCTAACTGCTAACCGCTGATTGCCAAACAAGGACATTTCGAGGTAGTTTCCCACTTCAATTTGTTGTGTGATTTGAATACTCTCTTTGTCAACAAATTCCAAGTAATTAATACGATTGACTTAATTATTTTATTTTTATTTTTTCATAGTATTAATAAAATACTTGGTAAATAAATATATAACATTATTTTGTATTATAACTTTGATATTTAATTAAAAGAATATTGATAATGAATAATGAATAATGTTTTGAATAATGTTATTATTATTATTATTATTATTTTGAATAAAGGCATTGTTGGGACAATGTAGCAAATATAATCAATTGATGAATTTGAATATAAAGAATTTTTACACTGGAGAAAAATAAAGAATATTAATGAAATTATTTCTCTTATTTAATTTATTGATAATGATTTTTTTTTTTTGAATAAAAGCATTGTAGACACATAATTCTAAATTAAAGAAATGCATGCATATGTATTATTTTTTGTTGTAACTACTAAATTATTTAATTTAATATGAGTAAAATAGAGCACTAATTATGCCAACTTTGATTGTAATGGAGTTCGAACCTAAGACATTTCTTATTGAAATCAATGAGTAAATTAAAGGGAGAATATAAATTTTAAGGGAATTTTGATTGTGATGGGTTAGAACCTAAGACCTTTCTTATTGAAATCATAGTTCTTTACGCGCTTTGCGCGAATGAAATAATGCCCAATGATTATTTTTAAATAAGTATTTTAAAGTATATCAATGCAATATTATATTGGAGATGTTCATACCTAGGTAAATAAATATTGAATTTGTTTATTTAAATCGGTTATTTAAAGTATATAAATGCAATATAATATATGAGAGATTGATTTTATTGTCACTAAAATAAATGTTTGCAACTTTGTAATAACGCTAGTTGATTGCGGTAATTTGGGAAACAAATAATACCCGGAGTATTCGGGTTGTCGAACCACATGGGGATGGGTACTAAGCACTAGCTACTAGGTTACTCATATGAAACTAATATGAACGAAACTTGAAGGATGGGTAATTGCAGAAAATAAAAAGCAGAATAAAATAGATAACAAGGTTTTGTAAACAATAGAGCATAACAGGATTCTTGGGATCACAATGTTTAATCACCTAGTGCCAATTAACGTTTGTAATATTTAGTTTGGAATTAAGATTTGTATGGGAATGCAAAGTGGAACAGAATTACTCTCGTAATCTCTACCCCTGGTGAATTTTCACTCTCGTGGCTTAAACACCCGATAAGATCGAAGATCAGCATTCAATTATTCCTAATTACTACCATCTCTCGATGCGCAACAATCTAGAATAAATTCCCTAATAAATTCCCCTTTCTCAAGGTCTAACCATTAGGTGCAATAGTGTGTGCCCTAAATTATGCCCCAACTCTCGTTGGTGACACAAACATGGCTATGAAGCAAGTAATTTAGGCCTTTAATTACCAACAACAACAGGTTAATACAAGATTGCAACACAAATCATAAAACCAAACATAAATATATTAAGAAATTAACGAACTAGGCACATAGGTTCATAAACAAATTCACCCAAAAATCCCTAAGGGTTTTAGCCACTCATGGCCATAATAACAATCAATACAATCTTTAAAGATAAACAAATAACAAAAGAAATAAGAGAAAGAGTGAAAGAATTCTCCCGAATCTTCCTAGCCAGTTCTCTACTCCAAAACTAATTGTAAATCTTCAAATTGGTCTTCTTTGTTCTTGCTCTTGATTGCCTTCCAAACACCAAAATCTGGGAAAAGGAGAACTCTAGGGTTGATGAAATTAAAGATGATCCTTTTATAGCGGGAACCCAATGGAATTATTTTAGGAAGATTCCAAAATTCAGGATTTCGCACTCTCGACGCGTCGAGCCTATAATCTGAGCGGCTCTTTTGCTTACTGAAAATTCTCGACGCGTCGAGGCTCTTATGCTTCGACTTCTTCCTCTTTTTGATCCATTCGTGCTTGAAAATCTCCCCTTGCTTTTACACTTAACCTGTAATTGTGAAAAAATACTATCAAACACCGTAAGATATTCAAAACAAGTGTAAAACTATAATCTAACGAGAAAGCAAGGAAAACAAGTATTAAATAGGCACGATTAAATAACTTTGTTACTGAAATAAATCAAAATAGCTATAAAAACATGCACAAATGTGATAACATCACTAGTCTAAATACTTAGTCTAAAAACGATAGTCTAAATAAATACTACTTTTGATTTAAATTTCTCTAATTCTTCTTAATTCTCTTTTGGGTAGCATTGTCATTGTCTTCATCTTCAGTACATGCCCTTTTTTTTATTGGTAGTGTATCATGTGCAATTGGGTTACTGGTGGTAGCATAGATGGATTCACCGTGCAATGAGATTATGGTGTAGGAAGCTTTAGATTTGCCTTGTATATGATGGGATCTTAGTTGTACTATTAACTCTTTATCTTACAAGAATCTATTGATATTTGGTAGTGGTAGTTTTTTCCCTACATGTTTCATGTGTTGTGAGATGTGTGTCATAGGTTATCATGTGAAAGTATTTAACAAAATATTAACTTTTATTATATTTTTATAAAATACTTGGTAAATAAATATATAGAACATATTTTGTATTATAACTTTGATATTTAATTACAAGATAATGTTAAAAGATCGAAGACAATATACAATGTAGTGAATATAATAAATTAATAAATTTGAAGGTAATGAATCTTTGTATTGTAGAAAATAAAGATAATATAACTAATGAAATTATATCTCTTTTTAAATTTTTTATAATGAATAATTTTTGTAAATAAAGGAATTATAGACATCTAATTCTAAATTAATTAAATGCATATATATTATTTTTTGTTGTAGCTACTACTTTATTTAATTTAATAAGAGTAATAAAGTAGCGTACATACTTTTCATCAACAATAATGAAAACATTGATTTTTTTTTAATTTCCATTCGTTGTTGAGACAAATTGTTTTGAGAGTTTGTCAATGACAATTGTTACAATTTTTGTCAATAGATGATGCTAATAAATAATTCAAAATATATATATATATTTTTTTTGAATGCTACTGGCTCTATTACATTGTAGTATCTGTTCATATACTTTCTCAACCTACTAAAACACAAAGAACCAATAACGCCTCCACCGAGGCTCGAACTCATAACCTTCCGAATGGAAGTCCAACCCGGGTACCATTAGACCACATAGTCCTGGTAAATAATTCAAAATATATAGTTACAATAGATTTTGTTATAATGATATAGTAAAAATTAACTTACAAATTTCTTTAGAAGTTTTCATGCGTTGATAAAAGAAAAAAAGTGTCAAATTGGCCACCTAAGTCGAGTGGATAGTGCAATTGGGCCCCCTAAGTGAAAAAAGTTCCATTCAGATCCCCTAAACCTGTAAAATTGTTCAATTAAGTCCAAGTTGACTTGTTTATCAGGTTAAATGCATACGGTGTTGACATGTGTCCTTATTTTATTTTTTTATTAAAAATATTATTTATTATAAATTAATTAAAATAATAATAATAATAAATAATTAAAAAAAATAGTCGTGGACGTCCGGCCACGGCCACGACTGTCCTTGAAGAAGGAAGACAGCCACCGGCTGTCTGGCGTGGACAGCCGGTGGCATTTTTTTTAATTTTTTAATTATTATTATTATTATTTTAATTAATTTATAATAAATAATATTTTAATAAAAAATAAAATAAAGACATGTGTTAACACTTTATACATTTAACCTGATAAACAAGTCAACTTGGACTTAATTGAACAATTTTACAGGTTTTGGGGACCTAAATGGAGTTTTTTTCACTTAGGGGACCCAATTGCACTATCCACTCGACTTAGGGGGCCAATTTGACACTTTCTCTTTGATAAAATTCTTATGTGTAAACTTGTTCAATTGGAGCCAGTGGGATGTCAACATTGTCAATTCGTTAGAAATGGTCCTACTGTTTTAGAATCCAGGTGTAATTGTATTTATGATCAACAACTTTATAATTAGGTCGCACATGCCAGAGAATGATGTAAGAACAATTTTGTCTGATTAAAAAAAAATAGTATAATATTTGTAAAGTAATGTACAATTGTACCATTATAAAAATACATACAAAAAATATTAATACCATAACGACCTAAACCATACCAATAATGCAAAAGTATAATTGAAATATTAAATTTTGTTCTGATCTAAATAATCAAAAGAAGATTAATTAAACAGAAAAAAAAAACTTAACCTAATTTTTTTTTAAATGCATAAAAATCAAATAATTTTTAAAGTTATTGATTTATAATCTTTGATGCTTAACTTTGAATGTTATATATTTAGTCGGACTAATTATTCGAACAAAGTTTATGTTAAATTTTATATTATATATATATATATATATATATATATATATATATATATATATATATATATATATATATATATATATATATATATATATATATATATATATATATATATATATATTTTAACATATTCATAGTGTATGTTTAACAATTATGCCAACTCTAATTGAGATGAAGTTTGAACCTAAGACCTTTCTTATAGAAATTAATGAGTACGTTAAAAATAATAAATAGTTAATAGAATATTCCATTACTAAAGTTTATATTAACGGAATTTAGGTTATTTAAGGGAAGAAAATACTATAATAAAGGGAAAATAAGGAAAATCATTAAAAAAATACTAAAATCAAAATAATATGAATCATTCATTTTAAGAAACAATACTATCGACATTTTTTTTTTTGGTTCCAGTTAAGGACCTAACATTATTCGCTCTTATTAGAATTGTATGTATGTAGATGTAGATTGTAGATATACATAAAGATAAATTTGAAAATCTAAGAAAAAAAATAAAATCTGAACAATGTGAACCATTCATTTAATTTAATAATTTGATGGTGTTCCAGTTAAGGGCCTAACATTATTCCCTCTTATTAAAATTGTACGTAGATGTAGATGTAGATATAATTAAAGATAAATTTGAAAATCTAAGGAAAAAAATAAAATCTGAACAATCTAAACCATTTATTTAATTTAATAATTTGACGGACATTTTTTCTACCCAGACCTAACTTCTTTTGGCTCTTATTAATACAGTAGAAGTAGATATGCAACACAAGCCATAAATAACTTGAGCTATTTCTACACGTGCCACGTTAGACCTATCAATAGGAATGAAATTGACATGAGCCACTACTACTATACTACATGCAATCACATCATACCAATAGATGAGATTTTGATATTATGTTTCATGCTTTGTTGCTACAAAATGGGATCTTCACTAGCTAAGTATTGATGATTTGAATCTTCACTTGTAGTCTTTTCGACCTAACATAGTCTTTCGAGCCCAGTTTGTACTTAAGAAATCAAATTCATATTTGAACTTATTGATATTAATATTAAACATATCACTTACATTCTATCACATACACCACTTTTTATATACTCTATGTAACACATCGGATTGCAAATCTAATAGCTAGCACTATCAAGGCACCTTGACGATAGTTAGTCATTAATTACAACACGATATATAAGTTAAATATATAAAGTAAGAATTTTACTCGTGTAATGTGTATAGTATTACTTTTTTTTTTTTTTTTTCTAGTGTGTTGCACTGGTGTCTATAGCATGCGAGATACAATTAATTAAGTTGAACCTCAATTAGTCTCCGACCATTTGAGACAACTCTCTATTCCTCTTGAGACATTGTTGCATATGCATAATGTTAAGCATCTATCCAAACTCTTAAATGACTCAAATATCTTTTTACTTGACTATAGTATGTATTACTTCGGTAATAACAAAAACTACGCAAATATAGAAGGGACTAAAATAGATAAGTGAATCAAACTTTTGACCTAAGCTAGTACCTTACTTAATTCATGTGCTATTATTTTTAGCTCTTAGCTTGGTTACTTTTTTTTTCCTCCTCAATGTGATTTTGCCTAATTCAAGGCTATATTATTCAGCAATTGAAGAAATCAAATTGTTGTTCGCACAGATAGCTCAATTGTTACGTAGATAATAAATTGCAAATAAAGACGTAAGATCTAGACTTGACAGAGCTGCAGTGTAGGAGTTACATATAATGTGATGAGTTCATTATGAGTACCATGTAATGGTCCTCTCACTTAAGAGACCGTTGAGTCATTGTGATTTACCTTTTCAATGTATTGTGGGCTCTTAGGCCGAGAGATATCAACCAATCAAATACAAGAAATTTGGTAACGTAACATTATCGTAACTAGTTTAATTAATTTCATTCTGTTGATTTTCTGCTGCTTGTGCTGTGGATATATATACAACTGTCACATTTCTGGCCACATTGCCCCTTTTGGTTTTTCCATATGAATTAGGCAATGGCATTGCATAGGGTGCTAATAAGATGCTCAGTAGCCAAACCTCATCGATTTTCAATAATTTCATTTTGAAACGTAAACAACTACATATATAATCAAGACTGCAGGGAATGTTTGAGAAGAACAACGAGATTAATTTGAAAAGGTTAGTAAGCAAAAATGGCAAATTATTGGGTGGACCATGGTCCACATAATTGTATGGACCATGAATATCACGTACATTTTTAATATATTAAAAGTACATTATTTTTGTACTGAAAGTACATTATTTTAGTATTGAAGATACATTATATAAAATAATGTACCCTTAGTATATTAAAAATGAACTTTAAACAATGTACCTTACGTACATAAATAATGTAATCTTAGGGGGCGTTTGATTCACGGAATGTTATATTACCTCAGGGAATGTTAGATTGCTGGGAATGTTAGATTCCTGTGTTTGGTTAGATTGTTGGGAATGTTAGATTACTGAGAATGTTATATTCTTGTGTTTGGTTTAAAACTGCTGTATGTAATATAAATCTGTTTGGTTGAAGAGTTAATTTTTTTTTTGGTATGATGATAATTTTTACTTGAATACTTTTAACCTATTTTTATGTATTTTAATAAATTTAAAATTCAGATATCAAATAAATAAATAAGACAATGGTAAAATATAGAAGTAAATGATTTAAAATTAATTAACTAATTAAGAGTTTGAACAATAATTAACTAAAGCAATGTATTACAATTACAAAATTATCAATAACACAAGGGAATGTGAGATTACCTAAGAAAATGGAGGGTATCTCACATTCCCTTGGAATAGTTAAAAACCTTATGTGGAGGTTATCTTACATTCCCGGGGGAAAATTGCATAACGTACTTGAACCAAACATGGGAATGTTATTGATGGAGAAAATTGATCCTGGGTACGACCCATGGTATGTATTTATACGGATCAATAGTCTCCATAGAAAAATAGATGAATAATGTAAAGTGATGATTGCAGAGAATCAATAAATAAATAGGCAGGACACAAAGATATTTAACATGGAAACCAATATGGTGAAAACCACGAGCCTTTTTGGGCTAAGCCAAGCGAAATCCACTAAGTTGTAGGTGTAGTACATGTACATAGGTAAGGCCATGGCCATGAAATATATGGAAGAAGAAAGAATATGTATGTAGAAGAGAGGTTTTATATTTGAGACTGACGTCCCCCCTTCGTCTGTAGCCCAGAGCCTTTATATAATGTTATTTGTGCAATTGTAACTTCCCGTAGCCTTTCCTATTTTCTTGCCATGACTTCTTCCTCCTTTGACTAATATCATCATTATTATTATCATAAATAATAATAATAATAATAATAATAATAATAATAATAATAATAATAATAATAATAATAATAATAATAATAATATGGCATGCATATTATATTATTCCATCATGAGTTCCCCACTTTCTTAACTGCAAGTATTTGTCAGTATAAGAAAGTAGAAACTGATGTTCACCAAATAAAAACGATAACACTCGGAGTGCATCATTAACGAGTAGTCTAGTCGGACTACATGTTTGTGCGTGGAGCACCAAAGTTCTGACCTTCCATGCTCGGAGCATTGAAGATCATATTAGAGTCACAGTTAGGTACACGGGGCACCTAGGAGTTCATGACAGTCATTTCCTGTAATTGACATATATGACAAATGATCAGCGGGCATGCCCTTAATATCGGTTTAAATGTGAAATTAAAAATTGAAGATAGGTTCAAAAATATCTATCTTCCTTTAATTTATTGTGACCAACACCAAACTTATTCTTCGGGATTGTTGTTGTAAGAGGTAGCGCGGAGCTACCGTGAAATTTAAGAGGTAGTGCTGAGCTTACCGTAAAATTTCGGTGGTGGCAGCGCAGGGCTTGCCTCGCAATATAATTGGTAGCACAGAGTTTACCATATTACGTTATACAAGTGACAACAGCAGTTTTGGAATAAATTGGTAATTGGTCACATTAACAAGTTGAATAATAATAATAATAATAATAATAATAATAATAATAATAATAATAATAATAATAATAATAAATATTAATATAATATAATATAATATAATATAACAATAATAATAACAATAACAATAACAATAACAATAACAATAATAACAAATGCTTATCTTTGGCCAATTGACATTCTTCACGTGCTTGGCAGAGGTGAGGTATAGAGAGAAATGGGATCCACAAACTTCCAGTAACTACCCTCTTTCACGTATGCACAACACATGCATGGATTTCTAGTAGCCATTTACTGCATCTTTCCTGCTCTGTCGGCGGCTGTGGTTAAAATATGCAGTCGAATTTGATGATTATTGTCACTGCCATCAACCTCCAATAGCATTCATCAAAGCTGAAGTAAGATCAGGGGCCTTTTTGGAGGTGTGTTTCGTGATTTTGGTCCTCAGTTCAGAGCTCACTGTCTCTAATGTGGATGGGTGAGGGATCTCCTATGGGCCTCTAGATATATGGTCATTATAGTCATCAAACAAGATCATCTTCTACAACTGTCAAATGGACAGTCACCACCCTCTACGTGCACGTCCACCGGCAGTTCTACCGCAACCGCACCATTACCGGAACCATCAACTTCATCTTCGAGAATGCGGCCGCCATTTTCCAGAGGTGCAAGTTGATCATCGGGAAGCCGCTGATAACCAACGGCTCAGGCCAATCTTGCATGGAGACCGCACAGGGAAGAGCCCAAGTCGACGAATCTTCGGAATCGCAATCTTCAACCCCACATTTATTAGCGCTCATGGGGCTTGCATTGGATGTGGTGGAGTCGCAGTCTCTACGGATCGATGCACAAAAGGGTCGTTGCCATTGCAATCTTTCTAGAAGTAGAAACAATGAACAAGACAAAACCAAATCCAGGCCCTGATACGGCGATTCAATCTTTTTTTTTTTTTTTTCAAAAAGATGATTGCAAATAAAAGCTCTCTGAAATATGTAAAATGGCAAAGATAACTCGCGGAGCATCAATATCTCACACTCACTGCAGGAAAAGCCTTATGGAAATATGGGGATATATTTTGACAATGGGACGCTAGAGGAGGTGAATGGGGAGAGACCTCGTATGACAAATAAAGCAATGTGATCGTTAATTGCGATAGTTGTGATAAACTGAAAGTAGAGAGCACGCTTGAATGTGAACAACCACTCTCAACAAGAGCACCATTGATGAAGAAAATTGATCCAGGGTACGACTCAGGGTATGTATTTATACGGATCAATAATCTCCATATAAAAATATATGAATAATGTAAAGTGGTGATTGCAGAGAATCAATAAATAAATAGGCAGGACACAAAGATATTTAACGTGGAAACCAATACGGTGAAAACCACGAGCCTTTTTTGGCTAAACCAAGCCGAAATCCACTAAGTTGTAGGTGTAGTACATGTACATAGGTAAGGCCATGGCCATGAAATATATGGAAGAAGAAAGAATATGTATGTAGAAGAGAGGTTTTATGTTTGAGACTGGCGTCCCCCCTTCGTCTGTAGCCCGGAGCCTTTATATAATGTTATTTTTGCAGTTGTAACTTCCCGTAGCCTTTCCTATTTTCTTGCCATGACTTCTTCCTCCTTTGACTAATATCATCATTATTATTATCATTAATAATAATAATAATAATAATAATAATAATAATAATAATAATAATAATAATAATAATAATATGGCATGCATATTATATTATTCCATCATGAGCCAAGCCGGTGCAGCAGCGCAAGAGGTACCTCTCCGCAGAGAGAAGAGAGTTCGTGAGGAAGGAGGTCAATACCCACCTTGAGATAGGGCACGTTCGGGAGGTCCTGTACCCCAGATGGCTGGCCAACGTAGTCCTCGCCCCCAAACCCCGCACCTGGAGGATGTGCGTGGACTACACCGACCTCAACAAAGCCTGCCCCATGGACCCCTTTCCATTACCAAATATTGATCAGCTGGTGGACGAGACGGCAGGCTGCGCCCTCATGAGCTTCCTAGACGCCTTCCGGGGGTACCACCAAATCTTCATGCATGAGGACGAGGAGGAGAAGACGGACTTCACAACCCCCAAAAGGGTCTTCTGCTATAGAGTCATAGCCTTTGGGCTCAAAATCTCCGGGGCCACCTACACCCGGATGGTGGCCAAGGTCTTCAAGCAGGTCCTCGACCGCAACATGGAGCCTATGTGGACGACATGATAGTCAAGAGCGCAGAGGCCGATGCCTATGTCGGTGACGTAGACGAGGTATTTTCCATTATGCAGCGTTATGATTTAAGGTTGAATCCCAAGAAGTGCACTTTCGGGGTGCACGGGGGCAAGCTAAGTTTTTGGGCTACATGGTCTCAAAGAGGGGCATTGAGCCCAACCCCGACAAGGTCAGGGCCATCGTGGACATGGAGCCTCCGAGGTCCTTCCAGGAGGTCCAACGCCTAAACGGCAGGCTAGCGGCCCTCGGCCGGTTCCTCTCAAGGTCGGCCGAAAGGTTTCCTTGCCCTTCTTCGCGGTCCTCAAGAAGAGTACGGGGTTTGAGTGGTCCCTCGAGTGCCAGAAGGACTTCGACGACCTCAAGGCCAAGCTGATGTCGTTGCCCCCGCTCGCCAAACCCGTGAGAGGGGAGGCCTTGTACCTGTACTTGGGTCATATCACAAGCCGCGATCAGCTCCGTGCTGGTCCGGGATGACGCGGGCATACAACGCCTTGTCTACTATGCGAGTCGTGCCCTCCGTGGAGCCGAGCTCAGGTACTCTCCCATCGAGAAAGCCATATTCGCAGTGGATGTGACCGCAAAGAAACTCAATCACTATTTTCAGGCACACCCCATTCATGTCTTAATAAATCAGCCTCTGGAGTCGGTGTTAAGGTCCTCCAGGTCGGCCAGCAGGTTGGTAAGGTGGTCCATGCGCTTAAGCCAGTACAACATCCAGTTCAAGCCAAGACCTACTATAAAAGGGCAAGCACTTGCCGATTTCATAGTCGAGTGCACCGCTCGGGAGGCCACCGAGCAGGCCTGAAGCGAGGAGGAAGAGTGGTGGACCCTATCAACAGATGGGTCCTCGAGTGTCAAGGGATGCGGGGGCAAGGTCGTCCTCGTAACCCCCGAGGGTTTCAGGGCCTACTACGTGCTTCGCTTCCACTTCAAATTTTCAAACAACGAGGCCGAGTATGAGGCCCTTCTCGGGGGTCTCTGGCTCGCGTTGAGTATGAGGGCCGAGAAGCTTAAGATAAGTTGTGATTCTAGGCTCGTGGTGGGGCAAGTTACGGGGGCGTTTGAGGCCAACGAGGACAGGATGAGGACGTACTGTGACATGGTGCTACAACTCTTGGGACAACTAATCCACCACTAGGTCCTGCAGGTACCCAGAGAACAGAACGCGGACGCGGACATGCTCTCCAAACTCGGACAAGGGACTCCCGAACATATCTCCAAGATCGCCCGGGTGGAGGACCTCGCAAGGTCCAGCCTCGAGGCCTACCCTGACCTGCCCGTGCAAGTTCGTCCCGCCTGTTGGCTGGACCACCTTAAGGTGTACAAGGAGTCGGGCGTCCTTCCCCCCCCCCCCCCCCCCCCCGACGAAGCAGACGCCAGGCTCGTGCAGAGGAGGGCCCCAACCTACCTACTCATCGGGGACACACTCTACAAGCGGTCCTACAACGGCACCTTACTGCGCTGCTTGTTCCCCGAGGAAGCAGGGCTGGTCATGGAGGAAATTCACGAAGGTACCTGCTTAGCCCACCAAGGGGCCTACACCATGATCCGGAGAGCCATCTTACAGGGTTACTTTTGGCTCAGGACGGCCAAGGAGTGCGCGAACTATGCAAGGAGTTGCCCAACCTGTCAACAATTCCAGGTTGGCTCGGGTCGTCCAGCCACTAACTACACCCCGATCAGTTCGGTCATCCCGTTCTCTCGGTGGGAGGTCGACGCGGTCGGGGCCCTCCCGATGGGATCGGGCAAGAGGAAGTACCTGATAGTAGCAGTGGACTACTTCACTAAGTGGGTAGAAGTCGAACCCCTAGCCAGCATCACAAGCGCCTAGTGCAAGCAGTTCATCTACAAGAACATCTTGTGTCTCTTTGGGGTCCCAATGCAGATCATCACGGACAACGAGCGCCAGTTTGAAAGCAAGGAATTCAGTGAGTTTTGTGCCCAATGGCACATAACGCACACCCGTGTGGCTGTCTCCTACCCCCAGGCCAACGGCCAAGTTGAAAATGTCAACCGCACTATCGTGGACGGCTTCCAAAAGAATCTAGAATCAGCCAAGGGCGCGTGGGTGGAGGAGTTGAATGTCGTCCTGTGGACCTACCGCACCACCCCGAGGAGGGCACCGGGGAGACCCCATTCTCATTATCCTATAGCTTTGAAGCTCGGGCCCCTGCTGAGGTAGCCATACCTCCCTATTGGGCTCAGGTCTACGACCCCGACATGAACGAGGACAACAACAGGACCGAGCTCCACCTTATTGACGAGAAGAGGGAGGTCGCGGCCACCCACGCCGAAAATTACCAGCGCCAGGCCAAAGCCTACCATGACAAGCGAGTCCGACCCCGTTACTTCCAGGTCGGCTACTACGTTCTGAGGAGGCGCAAAGCAAGTCAGCCCCTTGAGGGGAGCAAGTTCGCCAAGAGATGGGAAGGCCCGTACATAGTCACAACCGTGGTCCGTCCCGGCAGCTACAAACTCAAGACTCCGAAAGGTAAGACGATAGATAAGGTGTGGAACACTGAGCACCTGCTCAAGTACTTTCAGTGATAGTTTCCATTTTTTTTTGTATGGTGATCCGCCCCCATTCCGATTTTAATAAAATGCAATAACACTTCGCCAAGGACTCATCTCAGTCTTCGGGGCGGGGTGGCTGCGCCCGTACAACCCCTCCGACTACCCCTAAGGGGATACAAGGCCCGGCCTCGCGTACCAACCCCGACGGAAGAATCTAACAGCCCAAGTCCGGTGACTTGGGGCCGATGGACTGCCCTAAGGCGGTACGAGGCCCGACCTCGCGTACCAACTCTGACGGAAGAGCTTCGCGGCCCAAGTCCGGTGACTTGGGGCCGACGGCTGCCCTAAGGAGGCACGAGGCCCGACCTCGCGTACCAACTCCGACGGAAGAGCTTAGCGGTCCAAGTCCGATGACTTGGGGCCAACGGCTGCCCTAAGGAGGCACGAGGCCTAGCCTCGCTAGCCCGACGGGAAGTGTCCGAGCTGGAGGGGCACCCTCCGACCTGTGGACATATCAAAAATAAAAAATAAAAAAAAAAATAAAACAAGCATGGAAAAGATATTTGAAGCAAGGCAAGTTATAAAACAACGGTTCCATACATAAAGTCTAGAAATCCGGAATACATGGCAAAAATATAAAGCTAAGGGCCTATATCTACGACTCTCTAGGGGGCGCCCTCATGGCGAGCCGCTGCTGAGTGTTCCCCCTCCAAGGCCTCAGAGGCAACCCCGTCACGGGAAGAACCGACCACCAAGGAGGATGTCTGTGTGTGAGAGGGGTCCAGGTTGACGTCGATCTCTGCCCGCGCCTCCTCCGGAGGGTCTGGGCCTCGCTCCTCGGCCTCTGGGTCTGCCAACTCAGCTGGTAGGCCCCACATCTCGGGCGCAAAGCTCTCATCTCGCTGATGGCCAGCCCGCCGGTAGGAGCGGGAGGAGGAGGCGCGGAAGTAACCACGGCGCCGGTAGGAACGGAACCACGAGTCCCAGCTCGCGTGTCGGAAGGCGACGCCTTGGGGGCACGGCCGGTGCCCTCGGGGGCGACTCTCTGTCTCTTGGACGCAGGAGCTCGAGCGGCGGCAGCACGGCGTATCAGTTCCCCGCAAGAGACCATCGTGGAGGACCCACCTATAAGCAGAACGCGTTTATCAAACGCAGCAATCTTGAAGACATATGTATAAAGGAAAACAAGAGACATATGGACATATATATAAAGACGACAAAGAGGGGACAAGAGCAACCTCCTGGCACGGTGGGGCGGGGCTCGACGTCAACCTCAGCCTCGGGCAGGACAACCTTGACCTCGCACGGGGCGACTTCAATCTCGGACTCGGTGGCGGAGAAGACGGACTCGTAGTCCTCCGGCCTCTTGACCAAGGCCTCGCCCAAGGGGACCCCGGAGTGCCCCTCGGCCTCGACCTCGTCTGAGGAGGCCTCGACACGCCCCGAGGTGGCGGCCTCGGATCTGGCTTGGCCCCGGGAGGGAGGCAACGCCCGGAACGGCGAGGCCCCACCTACGAAGCCCAAGGCGGCCAACCTCTCCGGGGTCATCAAGGCCTCCATCCTAAGCTCCTCCTTGTCTCCTAAGAATTTTTTAGCGCTAGCAACTAAGGAAGGGGTGCCCGGGGGAGTGGAGTATTTAAGGAAATGGGTATTCCACGCCGGGGCGTTGAAAGAGAGCTCGGGGCCTACGGAGAGGTACACAAACTTAGATTTCCATTCAATGGTTTTTGGGTCTTTGAAGATTTTCATACCGGCTTGGGCCGAGAGAAGGCCATGAACCCCTTGCTCTAAATTCCCGAGGAGTTGCCGGCTTGGAAGATATAGTGGAAAAGATCGAGGGAGGGCGTGACCCCGACGTCCTCGCAACGGAGGAGGAAGGCTATCGGTATGGAGTGGGAGTGGGGGACTAGTTGCCCCGGGGGGACCCCATGGAGGTTCAACAACTCGACCACGAAGGTGTGGAGAGGAAACCGTATGCCTGAGGCAAGAGAGAGAACGTGGACACCGAAGAACCGGCCCTCTGGGGGCTCGGTGACATTCTCGTGTGGGGGGGGGGGGGTGCACGGACGTCCACGTCGGGCCCCACGTACAACCGCACGAGATCCAAGTCCTCCCCGGTGATGTAAGGACGCACGGAACGGGGAATAGTGGGGTCGAGTTCGGAACGAGTTAACTTACGAGTGGAGGTGTTGATGGCCCCTGGCACGGCTTGAAGATGGCGGGCTTCTACTGGGGTGTCAAGAGGGAGGCCGGTGCGGGCCTCGGCTGCCATAGGGGGGCCCCAGGAGGTCGGCCTCGTCGATTTCCATGGAGAGATCGGCATCGCCTAGGGACTCGAAGAGGGCGTCAAAATCGATGGCGTCGAAGTCGGTGGACATGCAAGGAGGAAACCGTGGTCGGATGGAGGGAATGTGGGGAAGCCAGAGAGCCGCGGGGTGGTCGCCGGCGTGTCACGGAGATCGGCGGGGAGTGAGGGAGAGAGTAGGCCGACGGGTGGAGAGGGGAGAGAGTGTGGATGAAGTGTGGGTGGAGTGTAGAAAATGGGAGAGGGAGAAGGTTTAAGTAAGGAAAATTGGGGGGGGGGGGGGGGGGGGGGGGGAGATTGGATTAGATTTTGGGTAGTTGGGGAGTTTGAATTTTGAAAAGGGGATAAGAAGATAAAAAGTCAAGCTTGGGGAATGGGAAAGTTGATGGGAGTTGATGGGTGTGACATGTGGGATTCCCAAGGCATTTATGGAGGGTGGGGGGGGGGGGGAATCCGAGACTTATGAGTGTCCTGTGAAGAAGAAGTCCCGATCGCAATGGAAGCACACCGAGGTACCCGGGAGCGGGGCGGGCGACACCCCGTGGGCTTGGGGTCGACCTTCGACTCGGGCTACTCTCCTTCGTTGGCTACGACTCGCAATTCGGAGAGTGGGGGACTGATGATGGGTATATTAGGCATGGGCTCGGGGCGAACCGACCCCGGTGGGCCGGTGCGAAGGGCCTAGGGCAGCCCCGGCTGGGACCGACCAAGGCCTCGGCCTACGGGCCAACCGTGGCCCGGTTAGGGGCGGCCTCTGTCAGGGCCTACGTCGGCCCAGGAGCATGAGACGGCCCCGGGTGCCCGCGTGGACCCGATCCAGGCGCGATCCAACTGCCCTGCAAGAATAGGGGGGTTGATTGGGAGGTTAGCTAGTATAAAAAGACTGATTATTGTCTGGGTTAGGACATCTACTTCTTGGTACTATTATTACATTTCACCTTGTAACCCTTCTATAAACATTATCAATACAAAGTTGTCATCGTGACACACATTCAACGCCTTTTCCTATCCCTTATTTATAGGGTTTAGTAATTCGGGTCTACCCCAGGTTAATTAAATCCATCATTTATATTACCAAGCAATTATAACCTTGGTTATCTTATATAACCGGAACCAAACGCTCCCTTAGTATATTAAAAATATACTTTTTATTTATGGTCCATACAATTGTGTGAACCATGGTCCATGCAATAATGATTGGGCGAAAACAGGCCCGGCCCTCGGTAAGGGCGAGTTGGGCCCTTGCCAAGGGCCCACACTTGAAAGGGCCCCACCACCTTAGCTTACTAGTTACTACCTTTTATATATATACTATAGAATTTTACTAAAAGTATTTAATATACATCAAAATTGAATAAAGTTAACTTAACTTAGTTGGTTGGACTTGTGGACCTCAAAGTGGAGGTTAAGGGGTTGAACCCATAGCTTCATATATATATTCATTCACTTTGATTGTTTTCTCCCAAGACGTATTTAGAGATATTATTATATTATATTATATAGTATTAAAATTATAATTATAACTTATGGAATTTAATTTTCTCTCTCAACTCTTTAGAAGATGAATTTAGGAATATTATATAGTACGTATAGAATTTATTTCTATGTCTACTTGTATTTTTTGAGTTGTAATTATGTGATTTTTTTTTCTATAATTATAGTGAGATTTATAATATAGATTGATTTGTGATTCATATCAATTTTTGAATCTATTTCTATTTGAGTAATTTACTAATATTTAGAACATGTGTTATTTTGTGAACTTTATAATGATTTATGTATATGTAATATATTTTGTGATTTAGTTATGAAATTATTTTAAAATATAGTTTATTTTTTTTTATGAATTATCAAATCAATGTAATTTATTAGAAGTTCTATTATGCGTCATTCTATTCAAAATAATCTAAAAAGACTTGAAATTGATCTAACTAAACAAAAAAAATATTTATAAATATGATAGCAATCGAGAATATGCGTGATTTATAATGTATTTTTTATTTGAACTATTTTATCCAATTAATCATGTTTCATATTTTGTTATGAATATCATTTCTCACATTTTAAAGTGTTTTGTTTTATTGCTTCAATAATTAAGATTTCATGTTCTATTCTTATTTGTAAGTTGTGTTTTATAATTTTTTATTAATAATTACTTTATTACTTATTATAATAACAATGTGATTGTCTATAAATTTATTTGGTTTTAAATTGTTTATCCGCTTTTATAAATTATGAATTCATAATTCTTTATTTATGAAGTCAGATATAATAAATAAAGAATTATGCAAAATAAAAAAAAAAACTATATTTTAATAGATAAGCAAAGTCAAAATAAAAATAAAAAAGTCAGATATGCAATTATTGAATATTTTGCAATTTGTTTAAGCCAACAAAGGAAAATTCATTTATAACTAATGAAAACATCTAGAGTTGTTTTCATTATTATTACCGTGTATGCAAAATTGTTAAAAACTTGTATATCTTATTTCAAGTTATTTGTAATTAGTATATTTTTCATGTAGTTATGCAAATATATATTAATTTCACATTTTTGTTGCCCCGGGCCTATAAAATAATAGGACCGGCCCTAAGCAAAAGAAGGACAATACGCATGCAATTTAGTTTAGTTAAGGTGATATTTTTTACATTCAACAATAAAATATAGGCTAAATTATCGTTTTGCACCCTGAACGAAAACCAATTCCTCTCACCACACTCTGACGTTTCCTAACTGCTGTTTCGATCCACAAACTATGATTCCCACTTTCCCAGTTCTGCTAGCAGCAATGGTAAGCTTGTTCGGGTGATTCAATTCTTTGCTAGCAGCAAAGGTAAGCATGCATATTATGACTACGGTCCATTTCGATCTATTCATGCAGGGAATAAAGGAAAATCTTCTGCAAAAGTGATTATTATTGTAGCCTCTGTAGTGTCAGTCACTGGGATAGTATTACTCCTCGTTGTAATTAGCTTCTGTTTCTTGAAAATGAAAAGGGCAAAGAAGTCCCATTCTCTTGTGAAGGAGACTACTTCTGGTAATGCAATACCAGATTGGTTGTGAATTGTGATTATCATTCATTTTCCTCTCTCGTCTGTTATTTGTTAGTAATAATAATAATAATAATAATAATAATAATAATATATATATATATATATATATATATATATATATATATATATATATTTTTGTGTAGGCATGAGTGGAAGTTGTAGATGAATTAATCAGTGTAATATGAAATAATGGTATGATAAGGACTTAATATTGACCATTCATATATATTAGAGCGGGTTGTGGTAGCCGCCCCAATGCTATAATGGAATTGTTAGGCGGAAGATTGAATATAATATACTATGCAAGTATAAAGAAGTAATATTGTACTTGTGTCTTTGCTGTTAGCGATTAATCTTGTCTTGTTAAGTTATAACTTATATAATAATAATAACACATGCTGATGAGAAGAATAGTAATTCTAGAAGAGTAAATTGTTATTGAACACCCTGAAATTAAGTATACAAAGAGTCCCAATAATGATAGGAATGATAAATGATAATATTTCTAATAATATAGATAGGGAAAACAAATTCGTATCCCAGACGGGATAAAAATGATAAATTAATTGTAATATTCCTAATAATATAGGGAGAGGGAAAATAAATTCTAATGTGACTAGAATACAGAATCTTTGCATGCATGCATGGTTCTATAAATACCATCTTCTCTTCTTCAACTTCTCACCAGTGGCCCTTTCTCTATCTCTCTACAATACATACAATCCATCATCATATACATATATACAAACATGGCTGTGTGCAAACATTGTTTCGCACTTGTCTTCACCTTTTTGTACGTAACATGTGCACTAGCTGCGAATGCTAATTACAACGTTCAAAGCTATGGAGCAAAAGCCGATGGTAAGAGTGACTCCAGCAAGGCCTTTCTGGGCGCATGGGCGGCGGCCTGTGCCTCCACTTCCCCGGCCACCGTTTACGTCCCGACAGGAAGGTTCTTGCTAGGCAGTGCGACCACATTTGGGGGCCAAACATGCAAGAGCAAGGCCATAAGGTTTGAAATAGATGGAACAATTGTGGCCCCATCAGACTATCATGTGATTGGAAAGGCTGATAATTGGATCAAATTTGTAAGGGTGACCGGAGTTTCCATTGTCGGCGGAACCCTAGACGCCAAGGGCGCTGCTCTTTGGTCCTGCAAAAAATCCGGCAAGAGTTGCCCTAATGGAGCTGGGGTACGTACATGCACCATCTTCAACCTGTATATATGTAATATGTAATGATTTGTAGTATTTTAGGTTTTTTTTTTTCCTAACTTTTGGTAAAAATACATACGTATTTACGTACAGACACTGGCATTTTACAACTCAAACAACGTTGTTATTGACGGACTAAGTTCACAAAACAGTCAGAAGTTTCACATTCGCATTGAAAGCTGCCATAACGTCAAGTTACAAGGAGTGAAGGTGTCGGCTGCCGGAAACAGTCCCAACACCGACGGAATCCACGTGCAGTTGTCGACAGGTGTAACAATCTTGAATTCCCACATCAGCACCGGCGACGACTGTATCTCCATCGGCCCGGGGAACTCCAACTTGTGGATTGAAAACATCGCGTGCGGCCCCGGCCACGGAATCAGGTTGGTCAAATTAAAAACATTCTTAAACACCTTGAATTTACTTTACAAATGAATAAGAATCTTAATTAAGGAATCTTTGTAATATATGTTTGTGTGCAGCATTGGGAGTTTAGGTTGGAAAGAGCAGGAGGGTGGAGTACAAAATGTGACGGTTAAAACCGCTACTTTTACCGGCACTCAGAATGGGTTGAGGATCAAAACTTGGGCAAGGCCAAGCAATGGGTTTGTGAAAAATGTTGTTTTCCAACAAGCAGTCATGTCTAACGTTAAACACCCCATCATCATCGACCAAAATTACTGTCCTAACAACCAAAACTGTCCTCATCAGGTACGGTCAATCATGCATATTCCTTAGTTTGTTCCACCACCACCCTCAAAACTGCCTTAAAAACATCAAAAACAGAAAATGACGTTCCGATGCTAATTAATTAAACATGTGTTTATATATGATTAATTATGACATGCAGGGCTCGGGTGTGAAGATAAGCAACATAAAGTATAAAGACATACATGGTACATCAGCGACGGAAGTGGCGATGACGTTCGAGTGCAGCAAGACAGAACCATGCCGTGGCATAACGTTGGACAATATAAACTTGACGTACAAAGATCACCCGGCTCAAGCCTCCTGCTCTAACGCCGGAGGGACGTCTTCCGGTTTAGTTACGCCGGCGAGCTGCCTCTGATCTAAGCGCTTGCTTCAAAATATACATACATGCTTTAATTTAAATTTCAGATGATTGAATTGAAGTAATTAATATAATTTAATTTGTCACTTATAGTTGAAGCTGTATGTTGGCGTCTGTGTTAACTGTTAAACCATTACAGAGAAACAAAATTACTTTGCACCACAACCAAACAGGCAAATTAAACTCACATATTTCAAAAGTACTAAATGCATACTACCAAAATGGGTCAAAGCTATGATCAATAATAATGAACTCGATCGACCTCAACCAAACCCAACTGACAAATACGGGTACCCAATGAATTCACCCTCAGGCAGTACGTTTTCCCCTTATTCTCAAACACTACATTGTTGCAAGCCCCCAAAAAACGATTGAATTAAAAAAAAAAAAAAAAAAAAAAAAAAAAAAAAAAATCCATGAGTACAGAGTTAAAATTCCAAGTTTGTTTGCACATATATGCAAAGAATGAAGCTCAAATTCTCGATCACCCTCATGATTCTGTACAATACCACATCAAATTTAGGGAAAATATAATGCCTTACCTCCAACGTTTGCACCAAGGCCTTCTACGACGGCGTCGTTTCGTTGGGAACCACGGCAAGGTCTGAGGCAGTAGAGGGGCGTGATTCTTGTGATTATCGGTGAAAATGACGGAATTGAAGGAGACGACGAGTCGATTCGGACAAGCAGAAAACGGATCGGCACCGTATAGAGCAGTAAAATCCGAGTTGTTCTGCCAGACACAAAAACCCTACGAAAATGAAAATGCAGGAGAAGAAGGCTTCTACCAATAAATTAAGGAACACCAAAAAGGCCAACCGTTTGGATCATGGCTCCATCCTCGATGAGTCCGTTTCTAAGGTGAGGTTGAATTACATTACATTTCCTGGCCTCTGATTTCAATCGATTTTCATGTCTTTCTGAGTGTGAAATTGGAGTCCCTGCAGAATGAAGATTTGAACTCCCGGTGGAATACCTGAGTAATGACTTAGGAGTTCACTTTTTACTACTTAATTTTAATATTTAGGGATAAAGTACAAATAAGCCACTGAACTATTTAGGAAACGGCAATTAAATTATCGAACTCAAATAACCCTCAAATAAGCCATTGAATCCGGAAAAAAAGAGTAAATAAGCCATTGAACCCTGAAAAAAAGAGCAATTAACATTTTTTACAGGTTAACTCCAGATTTTTGCTGATTGAATTGCCAAATGTTTATTTTATTTACGTTTATTATTATTTTTTATTAATATTATCCACTTGGATAGTATTATATTTTAAAATAATTATAATCAAAATAGTTTTGTTTTATCCAGATTTGATTTGTTTAAAAAAATAATAATAAATAAATAAATTAGATCTAGACAAGACAAAACTACTTTGATTATAATTACTTTAAAATATATTACTACATAGATGGATTTATAATAATAAAAAAATGTAAAATAAAACAAACATTTAGCAATACAGTCAGCAAAAATCTGGAGTTAACTTGTTAAAAATGTTAATTACTCTTTTTTTCCGGGTTCAATGGCTTATTTGGGGGTTATTTGAGTTCGATGGCTTAATTGCTTTTCCCAAATAGTTCAGTGGCTTATTTGTACTTTATCCCTAATATTTATGATGATTTAGGCTTAGGAAATTATGATTTAATAGTTTTTTTTTTTTTTTTTTTGGCTTAGATTTTAGAAATAAGGGCCAAATTGGCCGATGAACGTAACGCGAAAATGTAATCAGACCACCGAACCAAAAAAAGTGTAATTACACCATTCAACAAGTCAAATGTGTTCAATTTTACTTAATAGCTGGTATTCTTCTCTTCCTTCCAGTTAACCTGCTGAGTTGGTGTTTTTCCCCCCTTTTTTCTTCTTTCTTCTTACGGCCCAACTTTAGCGTCACTCTCCTCCTCCCTAGCCATGGTGCCTTCCTCCTCCCTTTCTCTCTCCTAACCCCACAAAAAACCCTCAAACTGTAAATTCTCAGAATTTCCCTCCTCCGCCACCACAGCCCACCACCATTTCTACAAGCACTCCCCGTCCGCCACCCTCGCCTTCGACACGAACCGAGCTATCCATTGAGTTGCCTGCAAGAATGGAATCGCATCTGCAAATCCTTTTTTTATAGTATCAGTTTTACAATAAGCTTCTCCTCTTTTTTTTTTTTTTTTTTGCCTTTGCTTTTGCTAGATCTCTTTTTATCTTCTAGAAAGTGATGTTATTGTTGGATAGTTTCAGCTTGCTGCTGGGGTTCTAGAGAGAGAGAGAATGGGGTCGTCGTCTACTTGATGAAGCAGTAGCTGGCGGTTTCATCTATCGTTAAAGTCTTGTTGGTCGGAGATTCGGGAGTAGGAAAAAGCGTTGCTATCCCACCTCCGCTCCATCGACGTCCAAATCCAATACATGCATCCTGTTCATTTTCTTCTTCATCATCTTCCGATCATCACGACTATGATTGTTTTCGAGCTCTGCTGCGGCAATCGATCTTGGAAATGCGAGAAATCCAGGTGCAACGGCGGCGGAAAGCCATGGAGTTTAACTTGCAAGTTCAGGATGAGGAGTGCTTGAAAGTGTGATAAATGTTTAATGGGTTAATGAATTACTGTATGCATGATGATAGAAATTATGTACGTACATATACAGCTAGACTTCCTTTAATTTTTCAGAAACAGTTTTCTTTGTGTGTTTTCTGCTTTGTTTGTGATTTCCACGGGAAGAAAGAAGAAAGAAGAAAGAAGAAACAAAATAGAAAAATAAAAGAAAAGTCAACTCAGGTCCACATCAGCAAATAACCGGAAGGGAAGGGAGATTACCGGTTGTTGGGTAAAATTTAACGCATTTGATTTGTTGAATGGTGTAATTGTATTTTTTTTTATTCGGTGACCTAATTGCACTTTCGCGTTACGTTCCGTGGCCAATTTGATCCTTATTCCTAGATTTAATGGTTTATCTTCAAATACACTCTATATTATATTATTAAAAATTAAAAATTACACCTTTGAAATTGGAAAAAAAATTACCACAATGCTACTATGCCTTTTTTTTTTTTTTAATTGCATTATATATGTAAGATTTTTTCAGATTGACGATTGCGATTGGTTCATAGTTTTTTTTTAGAACAAGTTTTCATGTGAGTGTGAACTAGGGATATAAATGAGTTGAGCAGTTCAATCAAAGCTCGGCTCGAGCTTGATCAACTTCAAGCTTGAGCCGACTCATTTCGTAATTGAGTCGAGCTCAAGTTCAAATGTTTTAGGCTTGTGTCTCGTCAAGCCGCTCGCGAACCCCCCCCCCCCCCCCCCCCCCCACACACACACACACACACACACACACACACACACACACACACACACACATATATATATATATATATATATATATATATATATCCTGAGCTCGGTCAACTTTGATCTCGAGTCGGCTCGTTTCATAACCGAGGTGAGCTGGAGCTCCAATTTTCAAGCTCAAACCTATCTATTGTTTATCAAGCTCGAGCTCAAGCTCGGCTTGTTTGCAACTCTAGTGTGAATAGACTTTGATGTAAAAAGTGAGGATTTATATGATCCATCTAGAGTATATCAATAGTTGAAGATTTTTGAAAAATAATAGAAAAAAGGGTTAGGATTAATGTCAATTTTATAAATATTACAAACTTAAAAATTTGTAATAATTATAATTAACCACGTATTTTTATAATTTACTATAATCTTCATCAACTATTGATGAATCCTGATGAGTGATTGTAATCTGTCATCACTTTTTCTAAGAGCCTCACTTCTTATAACAATAATTGTCTCTCTCACGCAGATACACATTTTTTCATTTCAACCACAAATGTTAAAAATTAATACTTGTTTATTTATTTTTTTTATTTTACAAAATATGAAGTTAGTGGGTTAATTTCTCAATTTTAGGGTTAAAACTACATATTTTTAGATAATTTTTTCCTAGTTTCAACCATCTCAACAAATTCACTTACAATAAGTCCATCGCACCTAACCGCTCCATCTCCTTAACAACATCACCCCCGCCCACAACCATTCCTCAACAATTCAAGAAACTAGGCATGAGTTGTGAATTACCACGGCTGAAAATTAAATCAAGAAATTTCCGACCACCTGAAAGTGATCTTAAATTAAGTCGGAAGCCTTTCTTCAGACCACTTTTGGTATCTGGAAAAACTTTTGTCACTATTTCCGATCACCGGACAAGGTGGTCAAAAATAGCATCCAATTTTGTAAAGTGGCGGGAAAAATCAGCTACTAGAAAGATTGGCGGAAATTCCCAACTCAGTTTAAAAAATTTAAACTGCCGATTTTTTTTTTCGACCACCTTTACTTTATTGTTGGTATTTCCAACCACTAAGTAAAGGTGCTCGGAAATTCCGACCTTTTTCCCCACCTTAATTCTTCGACAAAAAATTGAAAAAAATGTAACTTTTTCGATCATTTTTTAGGTGGTCGGAAAATCAAAGATATCTCCAGCCGCGTACATAGTTTATTTAATTTAAGGGAAAATGGCACTTTTTCCCCCTGAGTTATATACCTATAGCATTTTTTCCCCCTAAATTATTGAAGTGGCTGTTTTTCCCCCTGAGATGTTAAATGGACATATTTACCCTTAAACTAAATATTTAATTTTTTTCCAACAAATTATGACCATAATTTGGTTCAAACTAAACAAACACTATAGCAACCAAACCGAAATATTCCAATTACAATTTAGAATCGAAATTCGATATTTAGAGTTTATTAAAATCGTGAACCGGAACGGACGGTTCATGTTCCGAACTGAAAAAATAAAATACATTTATTGTTGAATTTAGACTATTTTAAAATAAAAAATAAAATTTTAAAATAAAGACGGTTCAAAATCGCGAATCAGATCCGGAACCGCCGGTTCACGGTTCAAGATTCAATTTTTTGATACATAATTTTAATAAATTGACATTTAAATATTGGGTTCTAGATCTGAATTATAACCGTAAACTATTAATTCGATTGCTTTAGTATCCGGTTCAATTCAAACCGAACCGTGGTCATCCCTACGTATACGCAATAATTTGTTGGAGTAATAAAATAAATAAAATGTTTACTTTAAGGGTACAAATGTCAATTTAATAGATTAGGGGGAAAAGGCACCACTTTTAGAATAATTGAGGGGGCTAATGTGCTTACCTAAATAATTGAGGGGGAAAAAGTGCTATAAGTATATAACTCAGGGGTAAAAAGTGCCATTTTCTCTTAATTTAATTAAAACTTAATTAATTAGTTGAATCAATATCTTGGAAATGTTTCTAAAGGAAAAAATAAAAACAAAAGGTTAAGAAGTGTTAGAATAATAATAATAATAATAATAATAATAATAATAATAATAATAATAATAATAATAATAATAATAATAATAATAGACTATTATTATTATTATTATTATTATTATTATTATTATTATTATTATTATTATTATTCTGTGGTTCATTATGATTATTTTATGGCTCATAATTAAATATCTATTTAAATTTAATAATGACAGAATCCTATTTATTGGGTTAAAAGAATAAGATTGCAGTTTCAACTGCATATCATCACGCTTTACGTTGATGGGACGTAATATTGATTTATTTCATTCTGAGACTCTGGTCCTCTTCCCAACCTCTCTAAAAAAACTAAAACTCTCTCCATCAGAGAATTAGATTAAGTGAATGTTAAAAGCCTGGAGGGAGAAACCAAGTTTCTAACTCAAGCAACTACGGGAAAACAATGGAGCCAGATATGTTTCCAGAACGTTATTTAAATACAGTATGTGAAAAACATGTGTTCTGAAGATTTTATATTTATAGAATTAACTTACAGTTGGTATCAGAGCCTGGTTGTAGAACATCTGTTTTTTCATACATTTATGTATGCATGTGCTGTTAATGATCGATTTCATTGATGATGCTACTCAATGTTTTCATATTCCGTAAGCATGTGATGGATTGCGTATTTATGTATTGTTTATATGCATGTTATGGATTCATCGTAGTGTTGATGACAAATAAAAAAAAATGTGAACTTTACTGTGGATGGATTACAGTTCTTGGATCACTGTTAATTTTATTTTATATGCATATGTATGTATGTACTGGTCATATCAATTATGTGATGGATTAGAGTGATAATTACATGATGGATTATTGTTTTAGTACTTCAATGCATATGGATTACAGTACTTAAAAAATTCTTCATATGATTTGTTAATTACTTACTTACGGCATATGCTTTTGTAATTATCATATAGCATATGCTTTTGTAATTATCATACGGCATATGCTTTTGTAATTATTTATATTTTTCGCTTCCGTAATCAAACTGCATATTAGTCTTATGATTAATCAGTGAATTCAGTTTCATGGATTAATGTGAATTTTATATATTCTTTATTTATGTATTGTTGTTCTCTATTTGAATTGTTATTCTATTAGAATTGTTATTCTATTAGAATTGTTGTTATCTTATAATTGAATTACTTTTTCTTTCAAGTTATTATTAGGCATTGTTTTTATGATATTATTTATTATAGTATATCTACTTAACTTGGTATCTAATTATGATTAATTTGTTAGTTATCAAAGTGGTCAAATTATAAAGTTTGATAAATACTCCGTATCAATTTTAAATAAAATTCAATTGTCAATGATTATGTGATGCTTATAAGGAGATGACATGATGTTAATTTTCTAATGTATTGGGTAAATTGAAGTGTTTAATAATTTTGAAATATTTAAGAGTCGCCCAAAGGTTGATCAATTATTTCACAATTATAAACATGATAGCAATTATAAACATGATAGTGGTTAATTATTTATATTTGATTGGGTTGTTTAGCATATCCAAAGATAGCAAATAAGTCTAGTCGATATATACTTAATGGCCAATTATATGAATTTTTTTTTTTTTTTTTTTTTTTTTTTGCATCGTATTATGTTTAAAGTTATATGTTGTTGGATCACCCAAAGGAGACCTTCAATGTATTTAATTGTTTATAAGTATGTTGAGCTTATTAGCAGCAAAATTAAGGTCCATGAAAATGGACGTGAGTGATACTTTTCTTGCACAATTTATTTTAAACTCTTTGCCTCTCGAGTATGAGACATTCTAAGTGAATTACAATTCTATTAAAGATAAGTGGAACATGTTCGAATTACATAAAATGCTAACTCGAGAGGAAACAAGTCTTAAAACAAGGAATTCACTCAATTAATCTCATGAGTCAGTCAAGGGCTGGTAAGACGTTTGGAAAGACGAATCATAAGGGTAAGAATGGATCAATGAAGACTAATGAGTCCTCTTCTCAAATCCACAAAAAGGAACACAAGAATGACAAGTGTCATTTCTGCAAGAAATCTAGACATTTTCATAAAGATTGCCTTAAGCATAAGACATGGTTCGAAAAGAAAGGTATACATTATATATCAGTATGTTTCGAATCAAATTTAACTGAAGTTCCTTATAATACTTGGTGGATTGATTCTGGTTCCACTACTCATGCTTCGAATACTATGCATGGATTCTTTATGACCCAAACCATAAAAGCCAAATGAAAAATTTGTGTTCATGGGGAATAGAGTCAAAGCTTCGGTAGAAGCCATTTGATCTTACCGTTTAATTTTGGATACTGGAAATCATTTGGATTTGTTTGAAACTCTTTATGTTCCTTTAGTTTCTAGGAATTTAATTTCGTTGTCAAAACTGGACTCTTATGGTTTTTTCCTTTAAATTTGGAAATGGATGTTTTAGTTTATTCAAACAAAATCATTTTATTGGTTCTAGTATTCTTTCTGATGGTTTGTACAAACTAAAGCTTGGCAATCTTTTTGCTGAAACTCTTTTAACCCTGCATCATTGTATTGAAACTAAACAAAGTTTAGTGGATGGAAGATCAGCTTATTTGTGGCATAAACATTTGGGTCACATATCTAAGGAAATGATTCAAAGACTTGTAAAGAATGAAATCCTTCCTGAATTGGATTTTACTGATCTAGGTATTTGTGTGGACTGTATTAAAGGAAAACATTCAAACCACACAAATAAGAATGCAGCCACAAGAAGCACACAGCTCCTTGAAATTATACACACCGACATATGTGGACCTTTTGATGTCCCAACTTTCGGAAAAGAAAGATATTTCATCACATTTATTGATGATTTTTCACGTTATGGTTATGTCTATTTGTTGCGTGAAAAATCTCAATCAATAAATGCTTTAGAGGTATTTGTGAATGAGGTCGAAAGATAATTAGACAAAAAAGTGAAAATTATAAGATCTGATAGGGGTGGTGAGTATTATGGAAAGCATAATGAAAGTGGACAATGCCCTGGTCCATTTTCTAAATTTCTTGAAAGACGTGGTATTTGTGCTCAATACACAATGCCCGGTACACCACAACAAAATGGTGTTGCAGAAAGGCGTAATCGTACCTTAATGGAAATTGTTAGGAGTATGATGAGTTATTCTTCTTTACCTTTATCAATGTGGACATATGCTTTAAAAATCGCCGCTTATTTATTAAACAGGGTTCCTAGTAAGGCAGTTTAACACCTTTTGAACTATGGTCAGGAAGGAAACCTAGTTCAAGGCACCTTCATGTTTGGGGATGCTCGGCGAAGATAAGCATTTATAATCCACATGAAAAAAACTGGACTCAAGAACAACTAGTGAATTTTTCATTGGTTATCCAGATAAATCTAAAAGGTATAGATTCTATTGTCCTAGCCATACTACTAGAATTGTTGAAACTGGAAATGCTAAGTTCATTGAGAATGATAACATAAGTGGGAGCGTTGAACCACGAAAAGTGGAACTTAAAGAAGTTGCGGTGTAAGATTCTCCGATATCTTCTTCTCAATTTGTTGTTCCTCATGTGCGTCAAATTACTCTGCCTGGAGTTACTCAAATTGCTCATCCTGCAACGGTTGAACAATTTAATCACATGCCAGAACAACAAATTAATGATCAAGAGATTAATGATAAACCAGTCCATGTTGAAGTTAACAATGAACCCACAAATGATATTCCTACAGAAATAGCATTAATAAGATCTCAAAGACAAAGAAGATCAGCTATAACTGATGATTATATGGTTTATCATCAAGAATCAGATTTTGATATTGGAATTGATGAAGATCCAGTTTCATTCTCACAGGCTATAAATAATCCTAATTCTTCTAAATGGGTCGAAGTAATGAAAGATGAGTTAAAATCAATGGAAAGTTGGTTGTAAGCCAGTCGGCTGTAAATGGGTTAAGACCAAACACGACTCAAATGAGAATATTGAACGATACAAGGCCATACTTGTTGCCAATGGTTTTACTCAAAAGGATGGTATTGATTTCAATGAAACATTTTCATCTGTTTCAAAGAAAGATTCATTTAGAATAATTATGGCACTAGTAGCTCATTATGAATTAGAGCTATAGCAGATGGATGTGAAAACTGCCTTTCTGTATGGAAATTTAGAGGAAGAAATTTACATGAACCATCCTGAGGGTTTTTCAATTGAAGGAAAGGAACACATGGTGTGTAAACTTAACAGATTGATATACGGACTTAGACAAGCTTCCCGACAATGGTATCTTAAGTTTAATGCTACTGTAACGACCTTTGGATTTAAGGAAAACACTGTTGATCGGTGTATATATCTAAAGGTCAGTAGGAGCAAGTTTATATTTTTGATTCTGTATGTCGATGACATTTTGCTTGCTACTAATGATCTTGGTTTAATGCACGAGACCAAGCAGTTTCTTTCTAAGAACTTTGAATAAAAGATATAGGTGACGCATCCTTTGTGATTGGAATTGAAATATTTCGTAATGGATCACAAGGAGTGTTAGGATTGTCTCAGAAAGCATATATCAACAAAGTCTTAGAAAGATTTAGAATGCGGAGTTTGTGGCATGTTTTATGGCCACAAATCATGGATTGTGGCTGCGGAATTTTATTTCGGGACTTGGAATTGTCGACAGTATTGCCAAGCCGCTGAAAATTTATTGTGATAATGCCGCAACAATCTTCTTTTCTAAAAATGACAAGTATACAAGTGGTGCTAAACGTATTAATTTCAAGTATCTTGCCGTTAAAGAAGATGTTCGGGAACGAAGAGTATCAATTGAACACGTTAGCACTAGATTAATGATTGCAGACCCATTAACTAAAGCATTGCCACCAAAGGCATTTCGTGAGCATGTTGAAATAATGTGCGTTATTGGAAACTGTTAACATTATGTTAAGGTTTGTGTTTTGATATATTTGATACTTAGAGCTCAATATAGTTTCGTTTCTATATTAAGTATCCTGTTTAGTTTATGAAGTATATATACATGAATGTTTTATGTTAATATAAACAGGATTTGTCTTTGACAAAGACATTATCGTGGACCATCATGAAAAATTTCATTATGAATCAGATTGAGTTTGAAATTAATATTGTGATACATGGAAGGAACTGCGTTAAATTAGTGACGTATTACCGCCATGATTCTTATTAATTTCTAACTTAACGATGACTTATGTTCTGACCAATATAACGAAGAAACTAACTTATACTATTCATATGATGTCTCAAGTTCATTATTAAATTTATGATTTATTAGTCAAGTGAGAAAATGTTAGAATAATAATAATAATAATAATAATAATAATAATAATAATAATAATAATAATAATAATAATAATAATAATTATTATTATTATTATTATTATTATTATTATTATTATTATTATTATTATTATTATTATTATTATTATTATTATTATTATTATTATTATTATTATTATTATTATGTGGTTCATTATGATTATTTTATGGCTCATAATTAAATATCTATTTAAATTTAATAATGATAGAATCCTATTTATTGGCCAGTTAAAAGGATAAGATTGCAGTTTCAACTGCATATCATCAGGCTTTACGTTGATGGGACGTAATATTAATTTATTTCATTCTGAGACTCTTGGTCCTCCCCCCAACCTCTCTAAAAAAAGAAAAATAAAATAAAATAAAACTGAAGAAAAATAATATCTATATTTATATTACATATATCTTCTAGAATATTTTATATATGTATTCATAATTATTTCCATATTCTTAGGATCATAGTTTAGGTAAATTCCTAGATGATTGGTTCTCTTACCTTTCTCACTTTTCCTACCGTTAGCTTAGTTGTATATATATACACACATTGTATTCTTCTTTCACACACAACTTATATGCAATATATATTTTCCATCCTTCTCTGCAACAATGCTTGCAGTATATTCTCAATTCCTTACATGGTATCAGAGCATTTTTTTTCCCTATTAATTTGTTTTTCTGCTGCTCTCTTTTGGCCTCATCACTTCACTCCAATGACCACTCCTTCAGATTCTTCAAACCAACACACAAATCCCATCACCACCATTAATACCCATGAAGACTCAACATCTGCTAAGCAATCACAACACCAACGGATACAGGATTGATGGGATACAGGATTATGGATTAGATAGCACATTCAGTTACGGTACTCAGACTGCTCAGTAGACACCAATACACCATCTAGGGTTCTGAGTCAGGTCTGAGGCAAAACATGTCTGACGGTCTACCGTTAAGAGGCAACACAACAGGAACATCAACTATGGCTGGAGATCTACATGGCTACACTTCCGCTATCATACGAGGTCAGGTTTCTCGTATACTGTTATTCATTATAGTTAGACTATTGTATATCTAACATTTGGTATCAGAGTCTTTATAATCTCTGCCTGGTTGATTGTATTGCCTGAGAAAAATCATCATTAAGTTTGACATATACATTGAGTTTTTTTTTTGTATATGTTCATCTGTATAGCCTTTGAATTAGAATCCTTTAGTCATTCAAAATGTACCTATAAAACATACGCAATATCTATTTAGATTTTTTTATATATACTAGTGTAAACTGGTACATTTTGAATTTTGGGTGAATTAGTTGCAATTCATTTGGATGGCGAATACCTACTGCCCAATTTTATTTTATTTTTCCCTTCACCGGATTTAATGGCGCGGAGAAACAACGGAAGTTAAAAAAAAAAAAAAAAAAAAAAAAAAAAAAAAAAAAAAAGAATTCCGTCGTTCTTTCCTTTCAGTTGCCGTCAATGGCGTTGGTTTCCGGTGATGTAAGTAGACCGACGGTGACGAACACACGACGCAGAGGAACGTTGAGTGTTGCAGATCGTCGCCTGGCCGGTTGTTCGCGTCGTGGCTGAGGACGGTTGGCGGTCGTTACTGGTGTTGCAAAGAGCAGATACGGCGGAGGTGGGCTGGGTTCCCAGCTCGTCGCTGTCGTCTCCCTCCTTCATGCGGTGCTAGCTCCGGCCATCGTCGTTTCTCCTCCAGGCGACGAAGACTCCGGCTCGCTGCTCCTCAAGCTCTGGGTGGCGCTGGTTGTTCAAGAAGGCAGTAGGCTTCTGCGTTGATTAGTGAAGAAGATGATGTGTATGGTTTGGGCCGGGTCTGGCCCAATTTGGGCAGACCTGGTCCAATAAAAAAAAATTATTGGGCCTATTTAGTATTTTGGGCTTGCTTCAGCTTCCAACATCATATTTAGACTTCTTCTAGCTTAATTGTTCAATTTAAGTCCTCATTAATTTATTATTAAATTATCATTCAATTTTGGGCAAATATTAAGTTTTTAATTTGCTGCTTGAATTTTAATTTAATGTTGAGGTTTATGTTAAATTGCAATTTATTTAAGATATATGGGTTAATAATATATTAATATGCAAATTCAAGCATGCTACGTATATTCATAGATTATTGTTATTATTATACATTCATAATAGCATGCATTAAGGTTGGATTTAGCATATTATTAACTCATAAATTCATTTTTAAATATCATTCAATTTTGGATCTGTAGGTCAATTTTAGGCATTATGACCTACTAAAGCAGCTTGTTTGGTTTCCTCCTAACTTTGAGCACATTTTAATTTTATGTGTCTCTGGGACTTTAGAACCTATTTTGAACAAGCTATTTGGGACCTATCGTGGATCATTAAAGTATGGATCCCACCATTTTGATTGATATTTTAATAATAATTATAGCTCCTTATAACATGTTTATTCAGTTCTAATTATTACTAACTACCATATTTTGGTATTCATCGTTGGTAATAATATTAAGTTTTTGGTCTATTTCAGTACTTAGACAATTTTTTATTCATGTTATAATTCACTTGGGTCATTGAGGTTTATGAGCCTAATTTGAGTGATTAAGGGCAATAATTATTGCCTTGGCCTGTTCAGAGACATTAAAGATTTAATTCTTATTTTGGCCATTAAGAACTACAACTATTGTTTAAGTTGATTAAATTTTTAATCTATTAATAGTTTTTCAGGGCCTTAATAATAATATTAATTCTTTAATTTATGGCAAAAGCAATATAATTGGTATATTGTTAGAATAATGGTAATTTGGTTATTACCTTAACTTCAGTCTCCCTTAGTATCATAATAGTCATGGTTAATTATTATGTGGTAAAATTGAGATTAGTATTTGGCATCCCTTAATTATAGTTTTGCCTTTATTGTAATTATTATTAATTAGCATTATTAATTACTGTTATTAAGTTTAGGGGCTAATCTCATTTTATTACTTTTCATAATAATTATCATTTAATGGTAATCTGCTATATTTGGTACATTGGCATGATTACCACTTCATTTTACATGACTATTAATGTTGGTAATTAATTTAAGTCCTACCAATAAATTTTTTAACGTACCATTGGACGCTGCATCGAGTTTATTGACACTAATAGTGAAGATTGGGAGAATTCTGGAGTCTTTTCTTCTCTTGTGGATGGTCATCGTTGTTAGCGCAATGGGCAGATGCGATTTGCATCATTAAGGTTAGTCATTAATTATCTTTTATGCTTGTTATTGATAATTAGTGCTACAGTTATAGTTAACCGCTAATTTGAACTAGTCACATATTTTTATCTTTAGAAAAATGAAAACATTAAAAGTGCATTACCATACTTTGATTTGTCATTATTATTAATGTTAATAGTGATTATAATGTTATTTATTGCTATTAATAATTAATTAATGATAACATTAATATTGTTATGGTATTCAGATATGCATCTTAAACTGTTTCCAAATAAATTTATGTGACAATACTCCAGTTCAGAAAATAATTTTCTGGACATTAATATTTTTCGGAGTTCAAATTTTATTAAGTTTTCAAAATTTTATCCGAAAACATTTATAAGTGTTAGTGGTTTTGACCATTGTTTTTCCATATTTAGTCTCCTACTTAATGTGATAATATTATTATGGCTATTTTGGTTATTTGCAATTTTGCCATTAATAATAATAATATTATTATTAACTGAGTTATGGAGAGTGATTTTGAGTCAATTTAGTAATGTTGGAAAAACATATTTTCTAGGCATTTGACTTTTGTCATTAATTCCATAATTCATTTAGTTCTTGGAATTATGATTTTAGTTCTGATTGCCCATATTTAGTTAAGTATGAATAAATGAATATTTGGTTTAAATTCATATCATTTAGTTAGTTCATACTCTCTAGATTGTGTTATGCATTCGATCATATTAAGTGCATAATATTAAGTTTAATTATGCAATTAGGGTTTATGAGATTTTAATTTACAAATGCTAGCATATCCTTTTGGTTTGATATTGTTTGAATTTGTAAATTTAGTTATTTCTCATAAATTTGATCTTTATGCATTAAAACATTTTCCCATGGGCTTACAGTTTAAAAAAATTTTAAAGTATATATTCAGTACATTATTATTCAAAATGTTGGGTCTCTTTTGGTTTGGACTCATCGGTGTTTGAATATTAAGTTTATACTTTAAAATCTCATATTGTAAATTGCTTTAAGTTATGCAATTTATTTGGAATATATGAGTTTAATGCTTAATTTTATGCATATTTGTCCACCGCATAATATTATGTTTTTAAATTATGCAATTTTATTATGCCTTTAGCAATGCATACTTTGAGATGGAATTATATTAGTTCCTATTTAAGTTGGACTTACGCATAAACTTTAGTTGCGGTAGTGCCTGAATTTAAGCACGTTTAGTCCGCTATTTTTAGTTCACCATTTAAACTTTAATCATAGGTGAACCATACAGTTTACTGGTGTATACCCTACAGTTTTAGGTTCATACCCCCAAACAGTTATACATTAAGTATATATGAATCGGGGAGACATACTAGTTTTAATGGCCATGACTTAAGGACATCTTGAGCCACTAGTCTCCTTAGATTAATACTCTATCTAAGGAATTGATTTTCAGTGAGACTTTGTCTTTAGCCAACTCTATTGGAGTATATTTAGATTTTCCCATCACAATCTGGCATAATCTGTTTGTCAAAATTTTAAGTATTCCTTGCCAATGTGATTTGATTTCGGTTCATTAAAGAATAGCCAAAGCATCTTTAATTTACTAAAGTCTCTTAAGTTTTCAATCTTGGTTAATTAAGGAGTAGCTACAACATATTCAGCTACCTAAGATTATTAAGTTTTAATCACATAAAGTTTAGGCAAGAATTTGATAATTGTCTAGTGATCTTATAATTTTAATTTGGTTTTGGAGTAGCCACAGCATCCTTAATCTGTTAAAATTATATATTAAGTAGTTTATTTTGATCACATAAAGTTTTGGACATATCATTTGTGATTAATTGTATGTAATATGATGGAATTTAGCCCACAGGTAATTTCGTTATATTTGTATAATTAATCAGGATGAAATACTGGACTACGGTCATAATTTAGCCCACAGGCAATTATGTATCGGAATGTAGTTTAGTAGTTTTATCAGTGATGATAGAAATAAATTTATTTATTTACTATATGGTTATTTGTAAATAATTTTCAATTCTATCATGAAGTTTAAATTTTATGATGTAAACTTTAGATCATATTTCTTAATTTGCCCACAGGGATTAAGAAAAGGAACATGATCTCTTAAGTTTTTTATCATAATGATAGCAATGAATCTTATTGACTAAAACTTTAGCCTACAGGAAAGTTTTATATCATTTGATTCTTCAACTCATTTGATAATGGTTTCATCATAAATATATTTTTTCAGTTGGATCTAATTGAGTAAAACTTTAGCCCACAAGCAAGTTTTATGTCTCTAGATTCTTCTGGCTCTTTAGTAATTGTGAAAAATATTATCATAAGGGTTTCTTAATTAGATTTAATAGAATTAAAACTTTTGCCCATAGGCAAGTTTTATGTCAATAAATCCCTCAACCCATTAGATAATAATTTTATCACAATTTCTTAGAATTTATAAATTTAGTTCAATTATAATTCTAAGTTTCATGATTTGCATTGGCAAAACATGTTTTTTTCAGTCACTTCCCAAAATTTAGTCACTTCTATTAATTAATCCACGAATCTTGCTCGGTTCTTCGGACTAACTGTAGTAAGTTACGTGATTTGACATACCTTTTGGATTCCAATAATGATAAAATGTATCTTTTGAGCCAAATTCTAACTTGGTTTTGAAAGATGTATTTTGTTTCTTTTAGTATGTCCAACTATGGTGGGGAAATATATCTTCATTATTTAGTTGGACTTTAATTGGAACCAAAAATTGATTATTTAGTATGTCCAACTAATGGTGGGGAATTATGTCTTCATTTGTTAGTTGGACAATAAATCAGTTATGAGTATGTATATTATTAAGTTCATTTATTAATTTCGCTGAAGAATATTTTAGTCAGTGGGAGTGATCATTTAGGAAAAGATCATTAAGATACTCCACTAAAGTTTTTGGATTTAATTATTGTATTCATACATTCCAAATTGGATTGTATGTTAGACAATAAGTCCAAAAGATTCCACAAGTATCAATCTTGTATTTGTTCATATAAATTCATAAGTTCAAATTATTGAACATTCGGTTGTGCAACATATTTATGAAAATGTTGCAACAATATTATGAAATTTATTAGAACAAAAGCATTTAACTTGTGGGACACTATCATTTAATAAATTCTTTAGTGATTAATAGAGTCTCTAGTTTCTTCAAAATTGATCCTGATCTGACCATTTTGGTTTGTAAGGCTTAAGACAATTTTGTGGGACATTTAAGTAAGACTCATTATGTTCAATTCGTTTAAAGTGAACATTGAAGTTATTTGGGAAGTTATGGTGTATGATTAAGATTCCAAATTCATGGACTTAGACCTTTGGTTTATTGTCTAAGTTATTGGAATGCTTCTGTGACTTGACTATCTTTTGGCTATTTTTGATGAGTGGGAGTGACAGACGTGTCAACTCCAAACTCTTAGCTGTTAGAGATAGTACTTAAAGTTAACTTATAAAGAAGTCATGGAATATAGTTAGCATTATGCTAACATTAAGAGATCTCTACTTAAGGCATGCTTATAAAGTTTTAGAGATCATACAGTGTACTCTTTTGTACAATTTGGATGCGTTTTCTCCTTCAGTTGTGCACATAATGTATTTTGAGAAACATCCCTTAAGGTACCGAGAATAAACATAGGGTTTGTTCATTAAGGACATAAGTTGGAGAATTAAAATGCATGTGACCATAATGGATACTACTCTGATTAAATAGAGGACATATCACTATGATTCATGTGTTTTGTTCTTTGATGAAGGTTGTGCTAGTACTTGCACCAAGTGGGAGAATGTAAGATTTTCCCTAATAATATATATTGTATATTATATATTAGGGCCTTAATTAAGTGGTGCAAGTTGACTAGGCTTATTAAGTGGTCTGGTTGGACTTAATAACTAGTAGTTGTTAGTCAACCAAACTCTGTGCCTAATATAACCTGGATTGATGGGATACAGGATTATGGATTAGATAGCACATTCAGTTACGGTACTCAGACTGCTCAGTAGACACCAATACACCATCTAGGGTTCTGAGTCAGGTCTGAGGCAAAACATGGCTGACGGTCTACCGTTAAGAGGCAACACAACAGGAACATCAACTATGGCTGGAGATCTACATGGCTACGCTTCCGCTATCATACGAGGTCAGGTTTCTCGTATACTGTTATTCATTATAGTTAGACTATTGTATATCTAACAGTTCCTTTTGATGCGGAGAATCCCTATTATCTACATTCTTCTGATGGTACAGGCGCCACTCTCGTTGGAAACATTCTTACCGGCATTGAAAACTACAATCCATGGGCTCGGGCAATCACGATGGCATTGAAAGGCCGCAATAAATTCTGTTTTGTTGATGGCTCCCTTCCCATGCCAGACTCTACCCATCCCGATCATGCTCGTTGGCACCGCATAAACAATATGGTGATGTCTTGGCTCCTTAATTCTATACATCCATCCCTTTCACACACAGTTTTATATGCCCCAGATGCTGCCTCAGTTTGGACAGATTTAAAATATCGTTTCTTTACATCAAATGGACCTCGTATCTATGATATTGAGAAACGCATTGCAACTTGTTACCAAAAAGATGCGTCATTGCAGATTACCACAATCAGTTGAGTGCCCTGTGGGATGAATTAAATCTGTTAGATCCTCCTCCTAAATGTTCATGCTCTGCTCGACATGACTACATTGCACAAATTGAACGCCGCCGGTTGATGCAGTTTCTCATGGGACTTCGAGAAACTTTTGCTCAACCACGGAGTCAATTGCTGCTCAACAACACTCTTCCCACTGTGAAAAATGCATACAACTTACTGCTACAGGATGAATCCCAACGTATACAAAGTGGTAATGGTGGACATTCTACAGAACATTCTGCTCTTCAAGCTACAAACACACAACATCCACAATTTGTTGCTGCTGCCAACCTATCATCTGCGAGCAATATCCATACATCTGCTTCCACTTCTCGTTCTAACAACAATCGATCTCGGACAAAGTGTGCACACTGTGGGATCCTTGGCCATACACAACAATCTTGTTACAAGCTGCATGGATATCCCCCTGGACACAAATTTTACAAAAAAGGTAATACAAATAGCCAACCTATGGGGACACCATCAACTTCGTCAGAGATCTCTTCCGATTCCATTCAGCAATTACTTCGACTTTTACGAGAGGTAAAAGAGCCTAAAGCAAACCTTGTTGGTAAGTCTATTGCTCTAACTTCTATTTTTAATTTTTCCAATGAATGGGTCATTGACACAGGTGCTACTGATCATGTCTGTTTTAACCCATCTATTTTAAATAATTTATCTATGCCTAATAATATGGTGACTAATATATCTGTTCCAAATGGTGTTACTGTTCCGGTCCATGGTGTTGGTAATGCTCGCCTATCTTCGACTGTTGTTTTACTTGATGTTTTATATGTCCCGACTTTTAAATTTAACTTATTATCTGTACAAAAATTGGCTAAAGATTCCAATTGTACCGTTATTTTTTTCCCTAATTATTGTGTGTTTCAGGACCTTTCAACGAAGACGGAGATTGGTCGGGGCCATGAACGCAATGGTTTATACTTTTTTAGTTCTCCACCACACCCCGCTGTATTACTCACCATTACACCTAATACATGGCATGCTAGATTTGGTCATCCGTCACATTCTATTTTTAAACACTTAATTTCTATTTTGGGTTGTTCTGATTTTCAAGACCCTTGTGATGTTTGTCACATTTCCAAACAGACACGTTTATCTTTTCCTATTAGTCATACTTCTACTTCTGCTTGCTTTGATTTGATTCATGTTGATATTTGGGGTAAATATTCTACTCCAACTCGTACTGGACATCATTATTTCTTAACTATCGTTGATGATTTTTCTAGGGCAACATGGACATTTTTAATGAAATATAAATCTGATGCTTTCTTATTACTTGTTCGTTTTTTATCATATGTAAAAAACCATTTCAACACATGTGTTAAAACTTTTCGTTGTGACAATGGCTCTGAATTTACACAAACTGATTTTCAAAACATCTTACTTCAAAATGGTATTTTACAACAACTTAGTTGTCCTGGGACACCTCAACAAAATGGGGTTGTCGAACGCAAGCATCGCCATCTCCTTAATGTGGCACGTGCTTTACGCTTCCAAGCGGGCCTACCCCTCAAATTTTGGGGTGATTGTGTTTTAACCGCTACATACATTATCAACCGTACCCCTACCCCAAACTTACAAAATAAAACTCCTTTTGAAATTCTTTTTGGTTGTTCTCCTGATTTCACCATTTTACGTACTTTTGGTTGCTTGTGTTATGCTTCTACTATACAATATCATCCTAATAAGTTCAATCCTAGTGCCAAGCGTTGCATTTTTCTTGGCTACCCTCAAGGTCAAAAATCTTACAGGTTATATGATCTTGACTCTCAGAAAATTTTGGTAAGTCGCGATGTTGTCTTCTATGAAACTATTTTTCCTTTTAAAAATGATCCTAATTTATTTGATCAATCAACACTCACTCCTATATTGCCATTACCCATACCATCCATTGAAACACACAATACCCCAATTACCAAACCTCTTCCTGAAAACCCCATACCACCCATTGAAGCACATGGTACTCCAACTACTTCACCTATTCCTAAGAATTCTAATGCCACTCCTCACATACCTACCTTACCAGAAAATCCTCCACCTGAGGTTAATTCTCCTATGCTTAACCCACCCATCCCCACGCAAGTACAACCTATCCAACAACGATCTCAAAGGCAACGAAAGCCTCCTAGTTACCTCTCTGACTACCAATGTAACATGACCACATCCACAAAATATCCCATCTCCAACTTTCTCAACTTTAAACCATACACTGAAGACCACATCTGCTTCATAAACAACATTTCTAAAGAAATTGAACCCTCTTCCTTCTCAGCTGCACAAAAAGACCCTAAATGGCAACAAGCCATGGAAGAAGAAATTCGTGCTCTAGAAGCCAATCACACTTGGTCTTTAACCACTCTACCACCTGGTAAGTCTGCTATTGGTTGTCGATGGGTTTACCGTATTAAATATAACCCTGATGGTTCTGTAGAGCGATACAAAGCTCGCCTAGTCGCCAAAGGATACTCTCAACTTGAAGGGTTGGACTTCACTGATGTCTTTGCCCCTGTCACTAAGCTTGTCACCGTCTGTACAGTTCTAAGCATCGCAGCTGCACAAAGATGGGCTACCCATCAACTTGATGTCTCAAATGCCTTTCTTCATGGCACTCTTCATGAAGAAGTCTATATGCAGGTCCCTCCCGGTTTTGGGCGAAAGGGGGAGAATCGCGTTTGTCGTCTTCACAAATCTCTTTATGGGCTTAAACAAGCATCCCGATCTTGGTTCACAACTTTCTCCACATCCCTCACTAATGCTGGCTTCACACAATCTAAAGCAGATTATTCCATGTTCACTTATAGACGAGGTCATTTTCTAACCATATTGCTTGTTTATGTTGATGATATTGTAATTACAGGGAATGATCCGACTATCATTACTATCCTCAAACGTTACCTTGCACAACAATTCCAGCTCAAAGACTTGGGTCCATTAAAATACTTCATTGGAATAGAAGTTGCACGATCCTCTCTTGGAATCTTCCTAAATCAACGGAAGTATACTCTTGAGATTCTCTCCGATACTAGGCTATTAGCTTGCAAACCCGCCTCAACTCCCATAGAGGTTAACCACCAACTCACTCCTGATACTGGTGAACCTCTTACTGACCCCTCCATATATAGAAGATTGATTGGTCGTCTGCTCTACCTTACGGTCACTCGACCAGATATCACTTATGCAGTCAATCTTCTTTCTCAATTCATGTCCGCACCACGTGACACACATTGGCACGTTGCTCTTCGAGTTGTGCGTTATCTCAAAATGTCTCCTGCTCGTGGTACCATATTATCCACGAATAACTCCTTAAAATTACATGCATATTGTGATGCTGACTGGGCCTCTTGTCCAACCACACGACGCTCAACTACAGGATATTGTACTTTCCTAGGAACAAGTCCGCTATCCTGGCGAACAAAGAAGCAAACCACAGTTTCTCGATCCTCTGCTGAAGCTGAATATCGTGCCATGGCAAGTGCAGCAAGTGAAATTACATGGCTCCAACTACTCTTATCCGAACTAGATATACCAGCTCATCCTGCACATTTACATTGTGACAATCAAGCATCTCTCCACATTGCCAACAATCCCGTCTTCTATGAACGAACCAAGCATGTCGAAATTGATTGTCATTTCGTTCGAGAAAAGATTACTTCTAGTACACTACGCACACTTTCGTTCCATCTAATCAACAACTCGCCGACATCTTCACAAAGGGCCTCCTCCCTCAAACATTCAATGCCATTACTTCCAAGCTCATGTACCACCCTTGAGCTTGAGGGGGAGTGAAGAAAAATAATATGTATATTTATATTACATATATCTTCTAGAATATTTTATATATGTATTCATAATTATTTCCATATTCTTAGGATCATAGTTTAGGTAAATTCCTAGATGATTGGTTCTCTTACCTTTCTCACTTTTCCTACCGTTAGCTTAGTTGTATATATATACACACATTGTATTCTTCTTTCACACACAACTTATATGCAATATATATTTTCCATATTTCTCTGCAACAATGCTTGCAGTTTATTCTCAATTCCTTACAAAAACTCTCTCCATCAGAGAATTAGATTAAGGGAATGTTAAAGGCCTGGAGGGAGAAACCAAGTTTCTAACTCAAGCAACTACGGGAAAACAATGGAACCAGATATGTACCCAGAACGCTATTTAAATACAATATGTGAAAGGCATGTGTTCTGATGATCTTATGTTTATAGAATTAACTTACAAGAAGTTCAAAAGGGGAAAAAAAAAGAAGATGGAACACGTAAACTTGTTAATGAGGAAGAATACGAACATGATGAAGCTAAGAAGCATATGAGGATTATATAATTAATTTTTAAATCATTTGTTTGATGAAAATATTGAATGTCCTTTAATTTGTTTTTATAGTGTAAAATAAGTACTACCAATCAAGTCTCAATTTATGGACATAAAAAACAAGACTTACCGAGTATTATAATAATAAATGTAATAAGAGTCAATAAAGTTAGACCCTTAACGGGAATAAAAAATGTTTATGTAACTGTTTGTTGAAATTAATGGTTCATATTATTTTAACTAGTTAAAATTTTAATATACTATTTAATTATAATTCTTTTATTCCTTTCTATAATGATTTTTCATTTTTCTAATTTCTCCCTTAATTCACCATATCATAATTGTTTTCGTGCATCGCACGGGTAAGATACTATTTTTTTTTGAAAGCAACCATAGTGGTTATATTATAGATATGTGGAAATGGGATCCGGGGGGACGATGTCCCAATACATAGCTGTAGCATAACTAAAAGCAGTAGAAGCTAAACTATGCGCTAAATAGTTCTGAGATCTAGACACAAAACTAACAATAGCAATGTCAAAACTTGACATGTAAGCCTTACATGCTTGTAAAACGTATCCTACGTATGATCGGGGCATAGACATAGATGAAGTTAAGTGCCGTTGTAATGCATGACAATCCGTATATACCCGTACTCGCTGTTCGCCACGATCTCGAAGCCATGCCAGCGCCTCTTTGCACGCCATTGCTTCGATAACAGGGGGGAGAAGCATGCAGTGAGATGAGCACAAAAAGCCGAGAGATACTCGCCATTGGCCGTGAACAGGACCGCACCTGCCGTTGCCGTGTTGGTTTGATGCCGGTATCCAGCGTCGATATAGCACAGGACCGGTTGCGGCTGTTGGAGATCTTGCGGCATTTCGGCAGTAGGCAGTGAGCCGTGCGGCGGCAAGATAGGCTGCTGTGGGGAGGCTAGGCCACTGGCGGGAGGCGGATGCTCGGCAGGAGGTGGCAGTGTAGTCGGCCGGTGGACACGAGTCCATGCTTGCATAGTGGACGTTGCGGTAGCAAGGAATCTCGTGGGTCTTTGGAGACAAGCATCCCAAACCGCTCTGTTTCGTGCTCTCCATAGGTGGTAGAGGATGGCAGCTGCGAACATGATCCCATTAGAGTCTAGAACATTTAATAATGCACTAAACCATTCATGAAAAATATCTGTTATAATATTGGGGATTGGAAGGCTAGATCGTGCCCATATGGACTTTGCATTGTCACATGATACCAATGAATGCATTATACTTTCATGATCCACACCACACATAGCACACACCGGCTCAACTTCTACCCTCTTTAAAAGTAGATTATCCGTTGTAGGGAGGATACCACTCAAAGCTCTCCATAAAAATATCTTCCATTTGGTGGAATTTTCAGGCCCCATAGCTTAAGCCATTTATCATAATTTTCATCAGTTAGGGCGCCATAATTTCCAACTATCAATTTGTATCCATCCTTTACCGAATAAATCCCATTTGGGTCCCTATGCCAATACCATGTATCCTCATAATATGGTGAAATGGGTATTTTCAAAATTCTAGGCACATCATCTGGTTCGAAAATGTTAGTTAAAATCTGTTGGTCCCATTGGCCTGTTTCCTGATCAATCAATCCCACCACCCTAGATCCAGCCAACTGTGGAGGCATCTCAGTATGGATCATTGGGTCAGTATCATCTTGAAGCCATGGATGCTCCCATATGAGTGTAGTTCCAGACCCAATACGTCGCCTGACTCCATTACAGACCAGCTGTTTGGCTGCCATAACACTCCGCCAACAATAACTGGGGTTCTATCCTAAAGATGCCTCAGGAAATTCACTATTCGGATAGTATCGGGCTTTATACACACGAGCTACTAAAGAATCAGTGTTGGTAAGGAAGCGCCAGGCTTGCTTTCCCAACATTGCCAGGTTAAAAGCTCTCAAATCTTTGAAACCCATGCCTCCATACTTTTTTGGGATACAGAGCTTATCCCATGCTTTCCAGTGGATTCCCCTGTCTCTGCCTATGCCCCACCAATACCGGTTCATCGTTCGTTCAATAGCCGAGCAGACAGATAAGGGTAGCAAGAAAACCCCCATTGAGAAGGTAGGCATAGCCTGAGCTACACTTCTCAACAGAATCTCATTTCCTGCCTGTGATAAAAGCTTTTTATTCCATGACCCAATCCTTTGTCTGATCTTATCCTCAATATAGGCAAAAACTGCTTTTTATTTCTTCGAACAAAGGAGGGAAGGCCCAAATACTTCCCAAAATTAGGAGCCTGAATAACACCTAAAGTCTGCGCTACCTGCCCCCTATCACTGTCAGTAGTATTCTTACTAAAGCAGATGCTTGATTTATGGTAGTTAACCACTTGTCCAGATAAAGCCTCATAATTCGCCAGGCAAGACTTAATCTCATTGGCCTCCTGCACATTAGCTCTGAAAAACAGTAAACTGTCATCTGCAAAAAACAAATGGGAGATGGGGGGGGGGGGGGGGGGGGGCACCTCTGGCAACCCTGCAGCCATGAATTAAACCCGTATTCTGTGCCTGTTGTAATAACAAAGAGAGACCTTCAGCACCAATAATAAAAAGATACGGGGACAGTGGATCCCCCTGGCGCAATCCGCGAGTAGGTACTACAGATTGACTTTCAGATCCGTTAACAAGAAAGGTATAAGATACTGTAGTCACACAAAGCATTATAAGATCCACCTATCTCACATCAAAACCAAGAGCCAAAAGCATTCCTTTTACAAAAGGCCATTCCATCCTGTCATATGCCTTGGCCATATCCAATTTTAGGGCTCCCCAACCAACCGCCCCACACTGCTTTCGATTCAAAAAGTGCCCCACCTCTGCAGCTATTAGGATATTATCCGTAATGAGTCTATCCGGTATAAATGCACTCTGAGAGTCAGATATAATATTACCCATTAACAGTTTCATTCTATTTGTGATCATCTTAGCCATCACTCTATATACCACATTACTCATGGCTATTGGCCTGAGATCCGTCATTCGTTCAGGTGTGCTCTTCTTGGGAATTAGGATCACATTAGTTTCATTCAACTTAGAGGGGAAGGATCGGGTATTCAAGCATTCCAAAACAAAATCTGGCACATCCCTCCCTACAATATCCCAAAAATGTTGATAGAATTCCGGATTCATTCCATCCGGGCCTGGTGCCTTGTCAGGAAACATAGCAAATAAAGCAGTTTTAACCTCCTCTCTCTCAAAAGGCCGGAGCAAACACTCATTCTGAGCCGGGGTGACTCTCTTAGTAATATTAGCAAAAAATTCCCTCCCATCAGTAGGATTATCCGAAGTAAAAATTTTATTAAAATAATCTATCACAACTGCATGCATGCCACTTCCTTCTACCCAATCCCCATTATCATTCTGAATTCTAGACAAAGTATTCTTTTTCTTTCGGTTAGAGGCATACCTGTGATAGAAACTCGTGTTTGCATCTGCTACTTTTAGCCAGTGTTGTTTGGCTCTTTGTTTCCAGTAGGCATCCTCCTGGTTCTCAATACGGCTCAGGATTCCTTCAAGGCGCTGGTATTCAGTAAGAGATACTGGATCCATACGGCCTCTTAGGCGTAACTGTTCCTTCCGAAGATGTAAGATTTGCTCACCATAATTATGGTGCCTTTCACCTCCACAACGCGACAACTGTCGCCCACAATGCTCTATGCAATCCTGCACACCTCCACCCCTCCACTCCTCCCAAGCTCCCTCCACCACCTCCCTACATCCCTCGTCATGTAGCCAAGCCATCTCAAAACGGAACCTTCTCCTCGTCATTCCCCCCCCCCCCCCCCCTTCCCCCGGGATCGTGGATACCCAAGAAAATGGTCGAATGGTCAGACTTTCTTGTCAAAAGATTGACCACTCATCTCTTAGGCATAATCCCACACTACTCACTCGTGGTTAAAACTTTGTCTAGTCTCTCCTCAATCCAGTCCACAGTACCCTCACCTTTCTCCCATGTAAATTGATACCCCTCCATAGGTAGCTGAGATAAACCACACTGTGCGATAGTATCACCAAAGCCCCTGAGCAAGCTATCTGGGTGCGGGTTTCCGCCTCTTTTCTCATGCTGGTATAACAGATCATTAAAGTCACCAATAATCACCTATGGTAGATCAGATTGTGACGCAAACGATTTTATTAGATCCCATGCCTCTCCACGCCTGTGTCGTTGTGGAAAGCCATAGTAACACGTCATTCTCCACTTATCAAATCCCGGCATATTAACCTCCACATCAATATGGTTTTTCGAATAGCTTATCAGACTCGCAGTATTGTTCCTCCTCCATAGTAAAGCCAAGCCCCCGGCAAGACCAACATTATCCACATAAAACAAACCCTCAAAACCAATCTTGACACATAAATTATCTGCATGCACCCGTGCCACCTTAGTTTCCATAAGATATACAAAGTCAGGCTTCTTTTTGGACACCATGTCCGTGATCTCGCGAATTGTCCGTGGATTGCCCAAGCCACGACAGTTCCAACTCAGTGTACTCATTGGATTGGGCGGGTCTGGGAACCAGAACCCGCCACGAGCAAGTTTTTTGGAACACTTTCGACTGCCATCTCCTCCTCAACCGGCGTAACCACACGGCCCGCATCCTCGACCCCCAGCCTGCGCCGTTTCGCCGACGCCACTACACCATCCTCCGACTCTTGCCTCGCCAAGGCCATATGGACGACCTCATGGTGACCATTCGACGAAGCCGTCCCTTCCGAAACTGCCGGTGCTGGCCTCCTTCCTCTCGTCGTATTCTCTGGCGGTAGCAGCCAGGGTTCACCAATCGGCCTTGGTCCCTGTCTTTGACCTGCCCGCATCCATTCACCAAACGGGAAAAGCTCCCGGGGGATGTTTGAGACCCGAGCCTTCATACAGAACTTGTCCAAGTGCCCTAACATTCCACAGCAAAAATAAAAGTTATGCAAACGCTCGTATTTTAGGTTCACCCACCCCCATTATCCGTCCCTTCGAATCAACTTCATACAACGCTTCAAAGGTTTATCAATTGGAACCGCAACCCTGATTCTGTAGAAGGTTTTCCACGGACCTCCCACCTGTCTGTCATCAGTTCGAATAAACTTCCCCACATAATTGCTAACTTGCTCAAGGATTACATTAGACGTGCAACCCATGGGCAAATCATATGCTTAAATCCACATGTCCACCATATCCAGTTTCACCTCCCCGGGTAGAAAACCCTCACATACCTGACGACAAACCAGGGTATGGTTCTCAAACGACCAAGGACCGTCCTCCAAAACCCTCCTCATGTCCGTCACATGATAGAAGGCGAACAAGAAGATGTTAGAGTGCAATTTCGTGACCCGCATGCCCATAACCGGTTGCCAAACCGACGCTAGGACTTACTTCATATACTCCACTTTGATCAGTTTTGACGTCAAGAATCGTCCAACCACCGAGAAGACCGGTGCATCGTCGGCGGCAGTCGGTTCGTAGGGATCATCCGCTGCAACGCCATCTTCTTCTTCATCGAGCAGAATTTCCGCCCATCGATCCGAGATTGTCTCCATATCACGTTGTTTCTGTGTTGAGGACGCCATGCCAATGTTTTCGCCGTCAACAGCTGCTGTCGCCGAAGAGATACGGCTGGAAAAGACGAAGCGGAACCCTAGCTAGGGAGAGACGAAACGAAACCCTAGATAGGGAGAGAGAATTATATATAAGCCAAAAGTTATTGGTTAGATACTAGTTATTATATAAACTATTTCATTCATTTATTAACATCTTAATTTTTATATAAAATGAATATATATCTTTCAAAAAAATAAAACTGAATATATACTCAGCAAATTTTATGCAAGAAAAGGATTTTCAAAAATAAAAAGAAGAAATTAAAAGGAAATTTATAAATTTATAAAAAAAATGTCATGTCATCATCCACGTCAACATGCAACTTGCTAGATGGAGTGTTAATTGCTATCAGGTGAAATTGCATACATTTGGAGTGTTGAGTGGCCTAATTGCACCTTTTTTTTTTGTTTAGTGGCTAAATTGCACTTTCAAGTTTCGTTCAGTGACCAATTTGAACCTTATTTAATATATGAGAGATTGATTATAATTATCACTAAAATAAAAATTTGCAACTTTGTAATAACGCTAGTCTAAATACTTGTCTAGAAATGATAATCTAAATAAATACTACTGATAATACAAATTGTATTGCGTATGTATGCAAAAATTGAGTATGTAAAACATGTATCAAGAGAAGAGGGAGGAGTCTGGCAATTGATGAGCTAGTTTTATTCAATATTTTAGAGAGAATAGAGAGTGTTTTAGAGAGAGAGAGAGAGAGAGAGAGAGAGAGAGAGAGAGAGAGAGAGAGAGAGAGAGAGAGAGAGAAGAATCCCCACAATGAAGGGTTAACGCCCTTTATATATGCACTTGACCCATTGACTTTGACCAAAGCTGTTTGACCCGACTCGACTACAAAACGAGAGCATTGACGTATAGGGGGGTCAAAATCAGGGTATATTTCCTATCAATTAATTTTGATTTAAATTTCTCTAAGTCTTATTATTTGTCTATTGCGTAGTATTGTCATTATCTTCATCTTCAGTACTTATCCTTTTTTTTTTTCATTGGTAATGTGCCGTGTGCAATTGGGTTACTGGTGGTAGTATAGAGGACATCGTCATGCAATGAGATTATGGTGTAGGATGTTTTAAATTTGTCTTGCTATTTACATGACTGGGATCTTAGTTGTACTATATATAAACTTTATATGACTGAGATCTTAATTGTACTATATATAAACTCTTTATCTTGCAAGCCTGTTGATATTTGACAGTAGTTTTTTCCATATATGTTTCATGTGCTATTAGATTATATTGTAGATTATCATGTGAAAGTGTTGAACAAAATATTAATATTTATAATATTTGTATAAAATACTAAATGTCACCATAATCACCTCTACCGAGGCTCAAACCCACCACATCCCACATAAGAAAGCAACTTAGTACCAATGGACCACAAGGTCCTTGGTATATTTTGTATTATAACTTTGATATTTAATTACAAGATAGTGTAAAAAGAAGACAATGAACAATGTAGTGAATATAATTAAGTAATGAATTTGAAGGTAAAAAATCTTTAAATTGTAGAAAATAAATATAATACAACTAATGGAATTATATTTCTTTTTATTTTTTTTTATAATGAATCAATTTTTTTTTTGAATAAATGCATTATAGACATCTAATTCTAAATTAATTAAATGCATATGTATTATTTTTGGTCGTAGCTACTAATTTAGTTAATTTAATAAGAAAAATAAAGTGTTACTTACTTTTCATCCACAACAATGATGTCATTGATATTTTTATTTCTATTCGTTGTTAAGACATATTATTTTGGGAGTTTTTCAATGACAATTGCTACAATTGATGTCAATAGAAGATGATAATAAATAATTTGAAATATATGGATAAAATAGATATTGTTATAATGATATAGTAAAAATTAACTTACAAATTTCTTTAGAAGTTTTCATTCATTGATAAAATTCTGAAAATGATGTGTAAACTTGTTCAATTGGAGCCAGTGGGATGAAAATATTGTCAATTCTATTTAAAATGATCCTACAATTTTAGAGTCCATGTGTAGTTGAATTTTTGGTCAAAACTTTGTAGTTAGGTCGTGCAAATTTGACAATGATGTAAGAACAATTTTGTCCGATAACAAAATAATAGTACAATATTTGAAAAGTAATATACAATTGTACTATTATAGAAATACATACAAAAATATTAATATCATAATGACCTAAATCATTCGAATAATGCAATTAAAAACATAATTGAAATATGAAGTCTTGTGTTCTAAATAATCAAAAGCAGATTAATTAAACGAATAAAAAAAGAAAAAATAAACTTAACCTAATTCATTTAAACAAATAATTACACAAACATTTTTTTTTTTTGGTTTCTATTAAGGGCCTAACTTTTTTATATAGCAAGACAAATCTAAAACTTTTTACACCATAATCTCATTGCATCACGCTGCCCTATATATATGCTACCACCAGTAACCAATTGCACACCAATAAAAAAGAAGAGGATAAGTACTGATGATGAAGTCAATGACAATGTTAACCAACAAAGAATTAAGAAAACGTAGAAAAATTTAAACCAAAAGTAGTATTTATTTAGACTATCGTTTTTAGACTAAGTTTTTTTTTTTGGTGAAATTGGACCCGTGGAAACGGGAAGGAAACAAGCTAAAAAACTACCAGACTCTAACCGAGCTAGCCCCGAAAGCATCCGCTGCAAGGAGCGTCTCAAGGCTAGCTGGAGGATCAACCAAGTAGGAAGTGCCCCACTCCCCATGTTGCCCAAGGTTTGCCAAGTGATCAGCACTCTTATTGCCCTCTCTTAAGGTATGAGAGAAGACAATATTATCAAACCGGGCTGCTAGATATTTGCAATCTCTGACAAGAATCGACGAAGCCTCATGGACTTCCTCCTCCCCTTTCATAACCGATATGACTGCTTCTGAATCAAGTTCAAAGATTAACATGTCCCACCCCTTGGCCTTTGCTACCCGTAGACCCTCCCTTAGGCCCCACAGCTCCGCGGCAAAGCTATTAGAATTCCCGATTTTAGTATAAAACCCGAACAGCAGTCCCCCTTGTGGTTCCGAGCTAACCCACCGGCACTAGCGGTCTTTGTGTTCGATTTAAAGGCCCCATCAGTGTTGATTTTGATCCACTCACCGTCAGGCGGGTTCCAGGAGACCCAACGAATCTTCCCAGACTTGTTAGCGGCTGGATGCCTACTCAACTCCATCGTGATCTTGGTGAGATCCAAGGAGCGCCGAACAATGTCCACTGGATTTGGAGTTTGGAGGTTAAAAATTCGCCTGTTTCTCGCCTTCCAAATTTCCCAACAGGAATACGCAAACTTGACCGCCCACGGGAGGCCATTAACAATGGCCTTAGAACAACAATTGCTCTTAAACCATTCCCAGGATTGCGTCTGATGCCCAAAACAGAAACTATTTGGGATGTCTGTTCTCTTCCAGCAGTCTTTGGCAAAGCAGCAACCAGAAAAAATATGCATTGTGGACTCGTCATCTTCGCCGCAACCTGAACATGTGCTGTCCTCCACGAGCCCCCGCCTGTGCCTTTCGGCGTTGGTCAGCAACTTTCCTTTCACCGTGAGCCACAAAAAGAAGCGGCACCTTTCAGAGACACCAACTTTCCAGAGCCAACTATAATCCTCCGTCACCTCCGTGTCACCTGCAATGTAAGAGAAGGCAGAACTTACCGAGAAACTACTTGAGGGAGAATTCGGCCAGTAGAGGGCATCCTTAGATCGCTCATCTATTGGGATTGGGATGGCCCTTATCATATTCACCACGTCATGAGGGAGTATTGCGCTTAACCTGTCAATATCCCAACTCCGGTTAGTTAAAATAAAATCACTAACTTTTACCTGGCCTATGTCATCGTCAATGGTCACTTCGTCCAGGAGTCCAAGGGGTTTGTCGCCGACCCACCAATCCGAAAAAAAATTGAGGGAGTTGCCATTACCAATCCGCCAGGCTGCCCCAAGTTCCATTATAGACCGGGACCTCTCAGAACACTTTTCCACCCCAAGGAGGAGTTACTAGCGCTGGAGGCAAGGAATAAGTTGTCATCTTTAACATATTTTTCCTTCATGACTTGAACCCAAATTTTGTCGTGGCAAGTATTAATTTGCCAAGCTAACTTAGCAAGGAGGGCATCATTGAAATCAGCACACCATCTAAGCCCCAGGCCGCCCGAAACCTTCGGTTTGCAAATGTCATTCCAACCCACAAGGTGCATTTTCTTTTTATTCTCTGAATCCCCCCAAAGGAAATTCCTGCAAATTTTATCCACTTCATTGGTCACCCCCACAGGCAGCTTGAAGACTTGCATGGAGTACACTGGCATGGATGCAAGAGCAGATTGAACGAGAACTTTCCGACCGGCTAGGCTAAGCGAGTCAGATTTCCAATTGGCCAGTTTCCTCTTCATGCCTTCAAGGATATACCCAAAGGTATTTTTTGAGACTCGTTAGTGAATGATTGGGACACCGAGGTAGTTGCCCAGGTTGTCATTGACTGGGATGCCTGTAGTCCTCTTCAAACTGTTTTTGATACTGACACTTGTGTTTGGGCTGCAGAAAATACTCGACTTACCGATGTTGATGCTAAGCCCCAATCTCTTGGAAAAGTCTTCCATACAGTCCATAATAACACGCCCTTGAGCTTCGGATGCTTCAGCAAAAGCATAAGGTCATCTGCGAAGAAGAGGTGCGACACCCCGGTGCCTCTTCTTGAGATGGCTATCGGTCTCCAGTGGTTCTTACGGACTTCTTCTTGAATATCCCATGATAATTTTTCCATGACTAGGATGAAGAGATACGGGGCAATGGGGTCGCCCTGCCGGAGGCCCCGCCCCGGTTGGAATGGCATGAGCTTCTCCCCATTCCAAAGTAGGGAAATAGAGCTTTCCTTTATCCCGAACATTTTGAGCCTGATCAGTTGATGGGGGAAGCCGAAGTCCTCTAGAGTGGACTCGAGGAACTCCCAGTTGATACTGTCATAAGCTTTGTGAAGATCTAACTTAATCGCCATCAAGCCCTTGCCCCATTTCCTTTGCCGCATCGAGTGAACAATTTCCTGTGTGAGGATAATATTGTCCATTGTGGACCTTCCCGTTAAGAAACTATTTTGAAACGGACCAATGAGCTTCTTCATAATCGGTCGCATCCTGTTCACAATGACCTTCGAGATGATTTTATAGCTCACGTTCAACAAGGTGATTGGCCTGAAGTCACTTGCCGATTCAGGGCTCGCTTTTTTGGGAATGAGGGTGATATATGATTCCAGGAGCTTCTTGGGCACCGTACCTGTCACCAAGGCCTCCCTGACCAACCCCAAAATTGGACCTTTTGTCACGTCCCAGAATGACTGATAGAAGGCGGCTTGGATGCCGTTCGGCCCCGGGCTTCCATATTTTTTCATTTCCATAACAGCTTTCCTAACTTCCTCCATGGTTGCTACCTGGCATAGACTCGCGGCTTCCCTTGGCGAAATCTTGTGTCCGTTGTAGATTTTTGGCGGGATACCATCCGGAGGATTTTTCCTGCAGAATAAATTAATAAAAAAATTAGTCACATGTTCAGTGATCTCTTTTAAATTGGAATTCCACTTACCATCTATTTTAAGCATTCTAATTCTAGCTCTGTTGCGCCGAATGAGCGTGGACTTATGATAGAAGGACGTATTCCTGTCCCCATCTTGAATCCACGTTCTCCTTGATTTTTGGAACCACAGCAGTTCCTCCTATTCCAAAGTCTGATTGAGATCTTCAAGTAACCTGGTCTCCAGGATCTGGAGCCCTTTCGAGGTGTTATAAAACGATGACTCCTGGATACCTTTGATTCTGGCTTGTAACTTGGCTTTTCTTTTAAAGATATTACCGAATATCTCTTTATTCCAAACTTTGCTTTGGTTCGTCACTTCCTCAATAGAGCCCATCAAATCAAGGACAGGGTTGGACCAAACCTTGGTCCACAAGTTTCTGAAGTCCACCCTATTGAGCCACGCTCCTTCAAAGCGAAAAGGCCTATTTTTTCTTCTTGGAGGATCACCTGCACTACCCATGAACTTAAGCGGGTGGTGGTCGGAATGCGTTCTTGGGAGGACTGCCGCTTTGGCTTCTGGGAAGAGGAGTTGTGCCTCCGTGTTCCAAAGGACTCTGTCCAGTTTCCTACGTTGTACCATACGCCCACCGTGATGTCGGAACCAGGAGTAGCGGGCCCCGATCATTCCCATATCTAGTAAGCCACAATCATTATAACCATCCACAAACTTGAGGCAGCGACTTATGTTGATTGAGTCGCTACCCCATTGCTCATTTTCGTTGGCGATGTCATTGAAATCACCCATCATTATCCATGGCCCATTCCTCGAAGTCGCCATAGTTTTGCACTCACTCCAGAACCTTTCTTTGGCAGATGGGTTCGGTTTCACGTAAGCAAAAGAAACCCTCACCTCAGTGGAACCCGTGTTCACCACCCCATGTATCGCTTGAGTGGAATTCTGAACAACCCTGAAATTCAAAATACTTGCCCTCCAAAAGAGCGTTAGGCCCCCAGCAAAACCCAGGGGGTCAACAGAAAAAAAGTTATTAAAACCCAAATTTTCAGCCATACTCTTTAACTTACCAAACTCCCTGGTTTTTGTTTCCAGGAAGCAGATGGCACCAATCTCCTTATCTCTCATCAACATTCTGGCATGGCTGATCGTCTTCCGGTCCGCCACGCCACGACAGTTCCAAGAGATCATAATCATTGAGAGGCCGTTCGAGATAAGGAAGAATTAACACCACCTTCCTTACGCGTAGCCTGACTGAACCAGTTCCCCCCCTCCCCCAAAGGACGGAGGACCAGTGTTAACTCCAGACATGGGATTGTCTGTGTTGCCAAAAACAAAATGGACCCCCAAATTGTTGGACTTGGTTCTACTGGAGGATTCTCCACGTTCTTGGAAACCCTTCTTGTCTGCAACCTGTTTTTGGTTGCTCTTATTAGGATTCTTCTTGTTTGTCTGTTTCTTCCTTCCATTCAACATTGGATCATCGTCCACCGTGATTGGCGTATCAATTAGCCCATCAAGACCCTGCAACGGCGTGAAAGTATTATTCATAGTTAGGGGCGGTTTAGATGGAGGATTACCTGGATTGCCACCCAAGGCTCTGCCTTTCCCTTGGGACCGGTTTCCACCTTCCCGTGCTTGATGTTTCTCCATCGGCAGGCTCTGAGTGCGTTTATTCGCGTTACTCTTCAGCTTTGGCTCCAGGAAAACGTTTATCTTTCTTTTTGTGATTCACGATCATCCAAGCGCCATGCCTTTCGATGGGGATTACCGGAGGAGGCTGGTGTTGTTCCACGTGCATGTCATCTTGGTTCATGTTGGCCTGAGGAGGATCCGCACCGGCGTTGACTCCACCACCACCAGTCTGGTTCTTGGAACAGAATTCCGATCTGTGTCCTACCTCTCCACATTCGAAGCAGATAACATGAAGACCTTCAAATTCGATGCGTTGGAGACGATCTTCTACCTTAACCACTGCCACCAGTGGTTTTGAGAGATCTATCTCCACTGCCGCTCTTGCAAATTGACCCCGTACTACCCCTAACGTTGATCTGTCCAACTTTAGCGGCGAACCCACCTGCCGAAGGTTGTCTTTAACTGCTTTCCCACGAAAGAATTCGGCCGGGAGGCCCGGCAGACGTACCCAGACCACCATTCACTCTAGTTTTTCGCTGGAGGGATCGAAATTTGGTTTCCACTGTTGGGTTACGACGTATTAGTCAAATAACTTCCACGGATCATTCGTTATCACATGCATGCAGTCAGCTTTCAGCTGGAATCTGGTGATAAACCAGCCCGATCCAAGATCAATGATCTCCACCTTACCTTACGGATTCCATAAACGCAACATACGTTGCTGGAAAAGGGAAAGCGCAATTGGTTTGCCAAGGAACTTCACGATCAACGCGTTCTTCCAAGGTTTGATCCATTCGGCTCGGAGAGCTTTAGGAAATTTAACCACAGGTATACCTTCTTCTCCTTCCCTAACAATATTCTCGTTATCCTCGTCGACCTGAATCTCATCTTCGAACCAGTTGTCCTCATCCTCCAAACTCGAACCTTCTGTGTCAAAGGATGGGTGGTCGGCCGCAGCCTCAGCAAACGAGCGCTTCGTGGGTTTGAAACGTTTGAAGCCCCTCGTGCCACCATCCTGGAGGCCCAGTTGGCCGCCGTTCACCGCCGGCGTGGGGGCCGCCTCTGCTTCCATGGCCAAAGGACGGCGCGAAACTTACCAAAAAAAGGACGGGAAACCTAGAGCCGTTGGGAGAGATTTTCGATAGAGAGAGAATTCATCCAATCTTTTGATTCGTTGGGCTAATATGAGTCTTGAAGGTTCATTGGGACCATTTTGATTTACTCGTTTGATGTGCATGCTAGTTATGATGTCTTTGATGCTAGTATGTGTTGTTTGTCCATTCCTTTGAGGATTGGCAACTTGTGTTACCAATCATGTTGATATTGGATTGAAGTCCAGTGTCATTGTTGAGTATTGTTTCATGTCTATCATTGAAACCTCTCGAGTGAATCCCTTGATGTGATCTTGTACAAATGTTGTACTTTATTGATTACTCCGTGATTAAGCTATTGTTGAGCTTATCCGTTGTTGTACACACTTTGTGTGGAATCTATGCTTTATTGTATCTCTAGATTCCGTGTGTATTGACTATTGTGAGATGATAGATTGGATGTGATGAGATGATTGATTTGATAAAGTGGACAGTGTGGGGACTTATGTGTGAATTGATCCGGTAGTGGGTTTAAAGCTCCAAATTGCCATTTGGATACTTATGGCTTGTGGGCAACTTGGGAAACTTATCCCCGTTGCCAGAGATAGTAACTAACCCGTTGAGCTTGGAATCTCAATAGGGGGTGTATACACTTAAAGTTGCTAGATCTGTTTCCATTGGGCTGTGGTCCTAGTCATTGCGATGACTCTATGGTATGTGATTGATGATTTGGAGTCCTCCACACTGGTCCACTATGATTCGGGTCGTTGAGATGACTCTTTGATGTACGCTTCGGTTTGACTATGTCATATGTGGGCTTGGAACATGTTGTGAGTATGAACTTCGCTTTATTGATTATGAGCATGTCTGTGATTAACCTTACCTTATGTATGGTAGGTAGTATCTATTGTTAAGTATGTCGTTTGTTTTTCTATTGCCTTGCTGAGTGGGTGCCTTTGGTCTTTGTTGAGAGTGTTGATGAGCCTATTGATGTTTCCTCTCTTGGTTTTAAAATGATATATATTGTATTCCTCTGTCTCAAATTGTTTTGCTTATATCTATATATATTGATACTTAACGCGTATTGGTGGGTTACGAGCATTATTCGCTGACCGGGTTTTATCCCCTTATCTTTACAGGTTTTGATTAGTTTGAAGAGCGCGCTAGTTGTGGACCGCAGTAGTGTAGCTCTTGTTACCTTTTATTTTGTTGGCATGTGAGCCTTAAATGGTTGACAATGGTTTTAGTTGTAGCCTGTGCACATATCTTTTGGTATATGTGTGGCATAGCACTACCTGAATTATGTTTAGCTTCCGCTTTATTTAATGACTAATGTTAGACTGTTTCCTTTAAATTCAGCTTTTAAATGTCGGTAAAATTCGGGGGTGTTACAGTCACCCGAGCAAATTTTCGAAGCGAGCGCTTGGGAGCTGATCAAGGTATATATTCGATCAACTTTTTGCCCTCATTGTTTATATCTCACTAATCCAAGTTATATGACTTTATAGCTTACTCGAATTTTGACGACCTTGTACTACCGCTCGAAAGCCAACGTTGAAGCTGACACCCTGAAGAAAGAAAAAAAGAGCTTAAGCGCCGGCTCAAGGCGGCCCAAGACGGCAAGACGACCGTTGAGGAGGCCCGATCGACTGCGATGACCTTGGCCTAGAAAGCAGTCGAAGAAGTAGAAGCAGAAGCAGCTCGAAAAGAGATCGATGCGCTAAAGCTGAAGCTAGGCAACTTAGAGAAGCTAGCTGAGTTCCTCTGCAACGATCGACCCACAGCCGAGCGGTTCTTCCGAGTGTTTTTAACGCACAAGACCGGCGAGGACCTAGCCTGGGTATTCGGAGATTGGGCCTTTATCTTTGGCCGACGTGTTATGTTCCGAGAGGTTCAAGCGTCTTTGACTGAGGTTTTCGAAGGTGAAGATCTGAAGACCATCCTAGCCAATCTCCCGGACGCGGTCGCCGACCTCGGACCTAATCCTTACGCCGAGCAGTCTAGCTCAGATCTTAACCCTCTTCAAGCGGATCAAGATCAAATAAGCCCGGACTCTCGAAGCTGTGGCTACAAGTGCTATGTATTCCGCTTCGGAAGAGGACATCGACACTGTGTTTTGCTTCTTAGACTTCCAAGTTATAAGGCTAGATCCCAGAAAAATACACAGTCCAGTGACTGACTTGCGTGTGTCCACGCATGAAGCCCAGTCTGAATCTGAAAAAAAATGTTTAGCTGCATCTCACCATGTTTTGGATAGAATAATCCTTGACCAGGTGCCTTCTTGATGTAGCATAGGACACGGTGCATAGTTATTAAGTGGACATGTGTTGGAGCATCTATGAATTGGCGGAGTTGTTGCACAGCAAATGCAATATCAGGCCTAGTGGTGGTAAGATAAAGAAGTCGTCCTACTAAACGTCTGTAGCCTGCAACATCGTTTAAGATGGCACCATTATCTTTGGTTAAACGATGGCTTGGGACCAAGGGAGTGCTCACAGGTTTGCAATTGAGGAAGCCTTACTCCTTGAGGATGTCCAAGGCATACTTCCTTTAACAAAGGTTCAAACCAGTCTCATCCATGTGTGCTTCAATTCCCAAAAAATAGGCAAGAGCACCCAGATCTTTGATTTTAAATGCAGTGTCTAGAAAACTTTTGAGCTCACTAATAAGGTACATAGTAGGGCTAGCAACAAGAATATCATCAACATAAATGAGAATGGCGATGAAAGTTGTACCAGAACATTTTGTGAGTAAAGATGGATTGGATTTAGACTGCTTGAAACCAATATCCAGCACAGCCGTGCTTAGTTTAGCATTCCATTGTTGGCTCGCCTGCTTGAGGCCAGATAGCAAGAGTATGTGTTATGAGTAAGAAATGAGAGTTATTTTCATCTTACACATCTCGATCTCATAAAATTTTTCTCACAATTTTCTCTCTTGAAATTGTACTATCTAATTAGATTGTTTAGTATTTGATTATTAAAACTATGTATTGTGAATGAATTGAATAAAATTATTAACAGCTTCAAAAAAAAGAATAAAATTATTAACTTTTGTAAAGAAAAGAGTATTTTCCTTTAGACAAAAAAGGTGAAGAAAAATGCTACTCTACCCTATTAAAATCACTTTGTAATATTCATTATTTCAGATTTACTTTACCTCGTAACATTGATATTACAAATTTTGTTTAATTATCTGTATTTCTTAAAAATCATAACCAAATCTTTCTTCCCAAAAAGAAAAGAAAATGATAATAGGCAAGTTTCATTAACGCTCAATGCGTGGTTACGTTCTAATTAATTGACTAAAGTTCAAGTTAAATATTATATTGAATTTTTAATACACAACATATTCATAGTATATATATGTTTAATAATTATGTCAATTTTGATTTGAATAAGGTTCGAACCTAACACTTTCCTTATGAAAATCACTGAGTAAGTTAAAAATATAATAGAGGGTAAAATAGGAAAAATAAAAAATTACTAAAATCAAAATCTATATTCTATATATATATAAAAGTAAAATCCTCCTAACAAATTTTCCCCCCAAAACTTTTGTAGTAAAACTTATTTGGTAAGTAAATGTCAAATGGAAATTAAATTAAATAAATAATAATAATAATAATAATAATAATAATAATAATAATAATAATAATAATAATAATAATAATTTTATTACCTTAAATAAATAAATTATTATACTTTCCTTTTGAATTAGTATTTTCTACCTATAAATACAATGGCTTCTTCAATCAAAGAATCTCAGACTCATCTCTCTGCTTTCTTTTTGTATGAATTTTTTACATTTTTCTAACTATATTCTCACGTACTTCAATATGTTTTGCAGTTTATGAACCATATTGGTTTAGGTTTTATGGAAGATTGTAGAGATGCGATCGAGGATGATAAAGACGGTAATTTTGATGATTTTGTAAGATTTTCTAAAACTTAGAGTTAGTATGTTAATTTCGAGATTTGTACATGCCATTCAAGTTTCTATATTTTTTTAACAAGCATAGTTCATTTTACAGCATTTTTTTTATAATTAATATATATATATATATATATATATATATATATATATATATATATATATATATATATCCGTAGTATAATATAATATAATAATAATAATGTTATTAACTTAAATAAATAAATAAATTATTATTCTTTCCTTTTAAATTAGTATTTTCTACCTATAAATATAAATTAGTATTTTCTACCTTAAATAAATAAATTATTTTCCCTAATTTATATTATATTCTTTAAGCTACAATTTTGACATGATATCTTCGTAGCCCATTTTATTATATTGAGCCTTGGTACACAAGTCCAAATCAAATATATGTATGTACACGCATAACAATAATCCTAATCTATAAATTTTTCCTCAAAACTTAGAGGCATTTATGTAATATCATCCATTATTTATATATAGATATTATTATATGCCATTATATTCAAATCAAATTATAGTAATTTTATATTCATCTCCATTTATATTAGATATATTCCTATTTCTGTGTATTATAGGACTTAATATATTAGGCATAATCAGACTCAAATCAAATCAAATTATAGTAATTTTATATTCATCTCCATTTACATCCTAATAGTATTCCACTATTCCTATTTTCGTGTATTATAGGACTTCAATATATTAGGCATAATTAGACATGCCTAATTTAAATTGTGGGGACAACTCAAAAGAGTGCGGATCATAAATATATGTGTATTAATTTTTTTTTTTCATGTTTATATTCACTACCATTATAATTTTAAGATTCATATATATATATATATATATATATATATATATATATATATATATATATATATATATATTAATACTGTATTTTTTTCCTGAATAATTTTAGGCTTAGTTTGTTGATGTATCAATAACATTGTTCAATCTCTGTGAATAAGGATTATTCCTTTGTTGTGTAGTACCATACAGAATTTACTATACAATCATGTAAATGAAAATTAAAAGTTTCATATTTAGTTCTTATTAATATACATGCAATTGCATATATTGAAAAAGTAGTATATAAATTTAATAAAGTATATTTTATTGGTAGTTTTATTTTTAAAAAAATGCAATATTTTGCAACTATTTCAGGTAAGCACTTTAGCAAGTTGTTTGTATATTATATTTATTAATTACTTTATTATTTTTTATTTTGTGAATATATTTCATGCATGAAAATTGAATTGTAGATGTATTATATCCAATTCTTTATCATAATATTCTTTTTTATTTTATTGTGATGAAGATTGTATTTATGAGTTTAGACATGTGATGAATTAACAACTATCATATTCTTTTTAATTTAATTGTGATGAAGATTATACAGATGAGTCATGAGTTTAGACATTGGACAAATTAACATGGATGTTAGTAAAGGATGTGGCAACACCTAACTTGCACAATTAATATATAGATCAATTAGTCTTGGTGTAATCATGAATTACTGATAAATGAGAATATATATTTTCTTTTGTTGTTTACTAAGATGTTTGTAATAATTTGTTATTTTAAAACAATGTATTAAAAGTTTATTATTTTAGCTAATTATCCATTTTAAATATCAAATCTTATTTAATTGATAGTATGTTTTTGGAAATCAATAAAATAATAGTATTTTTTTTTCAATTGTAATATCACAATGTTTCCTATATAGTTATTACACAACAAAACTTTAAAATGAATAAAGGTTACATATCGTATTTACACATGAAACTTATTTACAATAATAGTTGTATCATAAAATCACTTCAACATAGAAATATTAAAAAAAAAAATTGTTATTAATAATGAACTAATTAATATGTATTTAAAAGAATCATTGACTGAGAATAAAAATGACATTAAAAGTAGATCAATTTGAAAAGGAAATGATAATTAATACTTGATTAAAATTGACACAGAATATATTACTGGAAATAAAAATATATATAAATATGTTATTAATAATTAACTAATTAATATGTATTAAAAAATCATTGACTGAGAATAAAAATGGCATGCAAATTAGACCAATTGAAAAAGAAAATGATAATTAATATTTGATTAAAAATGGCATAAAATATATAAATTATAAATATATATCGACAATTATATTAATAATTATAGTATAAATTAATTGATATGTACCAAGACTATGTGGTCTAATGGTATCTGGGTTGGACTTCCATTTGGAAGGTTGTAAGTTCGAGCCTTAATTGAGGCCGGTGTTATTGGTTCTTTGTGATTCAGTAAGTTGAGAAAGTATAAAATAATTGACTGAGATTAAAAATGACACGAAATATACAAATTATGATATATTTTTTAAAAAAGATCTCCAAATTAACAATGTCGAAAATGAAACGGCAAATTATGATATATTTTTTAAAAAAGATCTCCAAATTAACAATGTCGAAAATGAAACGGATTAACAATAGTATATGTAAATTGGAATGACATGAAAATTAGGCCAATTGGAAAAGGAAATGATAATTAATACTTGATTAAAATGGATTACAATATATTACTGGAAATAAAGAAATATGTTATTAATAAATAACTAATTAATATGCAATAAAAAAGAATCATTGATTGAAAATAAAAATGGAATGAAAATTACTCCAATTAGAAAATAAAATAATAATTAATATTTGATTGAAAATGACATGAAATATATAAATTCAAAATATATATCGACAATTATATTAATATTTATTGTATAAACTAATTGATATGTATTAAAATAATATTTGACTAAGAATAGAAATGACATGAAAATTAGCACAATTGGAAAATGTAATGATTATTAATACTTAATTAAAAATAATTTCAAATTAACTCAAATGAAAAAGAAAAATGGCTAGACAGCCCAAACAATAGTATAGGTAAATTGAAAAAATAACTGACTGTGATTAAAAATGCCACAAAATACATAAATTATGGTATAATATATATTTAAGAAAAAAAACGATCCCCATATTAACTATGTAGGAAAGGAAACGGATTAACTATTGTATATGTAAATTGGAAAAAAGTATCTGTTATTAATA